>NC_035440.2:86980048-87335377 GCF_002127325.2 Helianthus annuus
TAAAGATTAATTTCATTTTTTAAGTTTCATTTGAATTTTCACATTATTTGGAGTAAGTGTTGTATAATCAAACTAATCGACCGATTTTTTAATGCGAACTGTGAATCAACGACCGACTGTGAATGATAGGAAGTAACAATGCAATAAGCTAGTCAATCAATAATGCAAGCTAATCAAATCAATCATCAAACTCAAGTGTGGGGATTTTAGTACTTTTTAATACGTGTGTGTGTGCCTTATGTGTTACTTGTGCATGTTTACTTTTATGTTAAAGTGTGTGGTGAATCAATCAAATCAATCAAGACTCAAAGGTGAATCAAACTCAATGGAAATCGAACCCGAAATGGTTGTAAGGATGCTTGTATGTTAGATATAGTAGTTGAGACTAAAAGTAATTTGATTAGGAATTCTATCATTCTCAAATCATCGCTCATCGAACTCGAAATATCAAAAATCGTCGCGAAACACTCAAACCAGGCAAGCCGATCGAACAGGGCAACCTGATCGAACAGGCTAGCCGATCGAACAAGGCAACCTGATCGAACAGGCTAGCCGATCGAACAGGCTGTTCGATCGGACAGCTGCTCGATCAGGGATGCTGTTCGATCAGCTGAACCTTTCCTCTTTTGGAAGCCTATAAATAGGGCTGTCCTTGTCAAACTTTCCACTTTTGGAAAAGCTCTGACCGACCAGCCTCTTCTTCTCACTAAATCTCAGATTTCTCTCAAACCGGTAAGTATTTCGCTCTAATCCTTGTACGTTTTTGCTCATTAATCGATTCTCCATCTTTCTATCTTTCAAAACTTGGATTTCATCCATGAAATCACCAAGATCTAGGTGTTCTTGGGTGATGTCATCATGTGTTCTTCAAGAACACTAAGTTTTGGCATCATTCCACCATGAATAACTTAGATCTAACCGATTTCCACATAAATAACCTAAAATCTTCCAAGGATCTTAACATTTCACGGTGGGAAAGGATTGGAAGATGGGTTTTCATCTATCTTTCAACTCTTTTACACTCAAAAAGGTGAAAACGAGACTTGAACCGATTTCTAAACCATCCTAAACAAACACATGGTTCAAGATTCGGGTTCTACCGAGAGATATACCGATTTCGGGTTAAACGTTAAACTTGGGTTCCAAACCGTCTCTGACCGAGTTTGGGTGATTCCTGCTCGAGTCAGTAGGCTAAGTGGGGACTTCAGTTTTGTGGTTCAACTCGTAGTCAAAATATCTCTAAAACATCAACAATTAACGGGAATAACCAAGTGTTAAGTGAAAGGTTAACCGAATCGAGAAGCTGGCCGAACGGCTAGGCTGTTCGATCGAACAGCCCAACCGAACGACTATGCCAGCCGATCGACTAGGCTAACCGATCGACTAGCACTTAGTCCCACAAACTCATGAAGTGTAATATTGAGTGAGTTCTGTTCGATCGATCGAGCCACTCGATTGTGATCATCACTACTCGAATCATGAGATACTACACTTCAAGACACTTAGACTTTTCGAAACATTGGAATGTCACCCGATCGAGCATGCCAACCGATCGAGTGACAGACTTGAAAACAATGAAGTGCTAACCGATCGGTTGGGCTAACCGATCGAACAGCTGTTCGATCGGCCAACTTGAAAGGTAGTACAAACCATCATACACAAACACATCCTTCACATCAAAGGAAGAAACAATCCACTTGAAGGAACCAGCCGATCGAGCCAGCCGGCCGATCGAATGGATGTTCGAACGGACTTTCAAACCAATCGAACAGCCCACTCGATCGAACTGCTGTCCGATCGAATGGCCTACTCGATCCAAGCACATTGTTTACTTTTTCCGCGTTACTCATCGTTGTGTTATCGAACTATTCAGGCTAACCTATTCTCAGTGCTCCTCTCAATCCACATCAACCACTGTGAGTATACTCGATCCCTTTTTGCTTTCAGCACTTTTGGGTGTTACATACGTAATCTATCAAATTCACAAACAACACAAACTATTTGAACGCTAACCTACTTGCATGTATTGCTTGTCTAAATGCTTGCTGTTTATTATGTTTACACGTGGAGTGCTATCTACCTGCTTTAGCAACGTAGTACTATAGTTTGGACTCAGCACCCGTTCACACGGGGGTTGCTAAGGACAATTACTTGCATGGATTACGGTGGTAATCATGTATTGCGAACTGTCTCGGACAGTCAACTTGAAGTCGTTGGTATCGATGGTCCCATGTTGATAATTTACATGCATCGTTTGCCCTTGTGTACGTGCTTGGTTATGCGTAAACTATTCGAACCTTATATACTATATCAAACTTGTGTACTCACCTTTACATTATATGTATTGACTTTTATTTTAACGTATGTGACAGGTGTTTAAGCTACTAGCGTGCTAGGGGAGCGAGGCAATAATAAGCTTCTAGGAGCCTGTGACCTTAGGACAGTGTCCACATACCTGCTCCAGGGTCATAATTATCTGTAGATCTTGTACTGGCACCTGTAGTCAGTAAGATTTGCAGTTAGCCGTCTAGAAGTCTTAAAACAATATTTAAATTCAGTCTGTAATAATTAAGGATTTGAGTTGTCGGAACAGTTCCCATATTGTTTAGTTGATTTCTATGATAACTTGTTATTATTTGGGACACGGTATGGGACGTGTTATATAACTGAATTGTATGATAGTTGTTGTGGAAACTTCTGGACAATCTGTTTCGCTCAGTGCCGCGCCCCGATGATTCCGCCATCGGTTGGGGTGTGACAAGTCATCAGCTAGACATTTCTTCAGATTGCAGATGTGGAACACATTGTGAATACCACTGAGCTCTTCAGGTAAGTTTAACTTATAAGCCATTGATCCAACACATTCGATGATCTCGAATGGTCCTATATATCTTGGGCTTAACTTACCTTTCTTACCAAATCGCATCACCCCTTTCCAGGGCGATACTTTAAGCAGAACCTTATCTCGAACCTCGAACTTGAGGGGTTTTCGCCTTTTATCAGCATAGCTTTTCTGCCAATCTCTGGCAGCTTTTAGGCGATCACGAATCTGGACAATCTTGTCCGTCGTCTCGAAAACTATTTCAGGTCCTGATAATTGAGTGTCTCCTACTTCTGCCCAACAGATGGGCGTTCTGCATTTCCTACCATATAATGCCTCAAAAGGCGCAGCCTGAATGCTTGTATGGTAGCTATTATTGTAGGAGAACTCGACCAATGGCAGGTGCTTATCCCAGCTACCGCCTAAGTCGATCACACACGCCCGTAGCATGTCTTCTAGGGTTTGAATGGTACGCTCACTTTGCCCATACGTCTGAGGATGGTAAGCCGTACTGAAATTTAAATGTGTGCCTAAAGACTGTTGGAAACTTTTCCAAAAATGAGATGTATATCTAGTATCTCTGTCAGAGATAATAGCCACTGGTACTCCATGCAGAGATACAATCTTATCAACGTACAGTTGGGCTAACATGTCAGAACTGTAAGTTTCCTTAATGGGTAGGAAATGTGCTGACTTAGTCAGTCTATCTACTATTACCCAAATAGTATCATTTCCTTTCTTAGTCTTTGGCAACTTGGTGATGAAATCCATCGTCACCATTTCCCATTTCCAGGTGGGAATTTCAGGCTGTTGCAGCAAACCTGACGGCTTTTGATGTTCAGCCTTAACTTGAGCACACGTCAAGCATTTAGCCACATAGGCAGCTATAGACTTCTTAAAGCCTATCCACCAATAGTTTGCCTTTAAATCCAGGTACATCTTATCAGCTCCAGGATGAACGGAATATTTGGAACCGTGGGCTTCCTGGAGGATAACATCCCGAAGTCCTCCATAAACTGGAACCCATATTCGTCCATTTAACCTTAGGATTCCGTCCTTGCCGTAGGATAACTGCTCCTTAGTTACTCCTAGCTTCTCATCAGGATAGTTAGCTTCCAGCACTGCTTCCTTCTGTGCTGCTAACAATCTTTCATTCAAGCTATTCTTTATCTCAATGCTCTTGGCATTGATTCTTATAGGCTTTATCCTTTCCTTTCGACTTAAGGCATCAGCAACCACATTTGCCTTGCCTGGATGGCATCTTATTTCACAATCATAGTCATTTAAAGTTTCCATCCAACATCGCTGCCTCATATTCAAGTCCTTCTGATTAAACAAATGTTGAAGGCTCTTGTGATCAGAGTAGATTACACACTTCGTTCCATACAGGTAATGCCTCCAAAGCTTCAGTGCAAATACAACGGCACCCAGCTCCAAGTCATGGGTGGTGTAATTCCTTTCGTGCACCTTTAACTGACGTGAAGCATAGGCAATGACCTTGCCTTTCTGCATAAGCACACACCCCATTCCGGTGTGTGATGCATCACAATATACTACAAACTCATCAATTCCATCAGGCAACGTCAAAACAGGAGCGTTGCTCAACTTCTGCTTCAAAATATCGAAGGATTCTTGCTGCTTAGACCCCCAATTTAACTTACTATTCTTGCGAGTCAGCAAAGTCAGGGGTGCTGCAATTCTTGAGAAGTTCTCGATAAATCGTCTGTAGTACCCGGCCAATCCTAAGAAACTGCGAATCTCTGTGGGCGTCTTTGGCTCTTGCCAGTTCGTGACAGCTTCGACTTTAGCGGGATCTACTTGGATACCACGCTCACTCACAACATGTCCAAGGAATTGGACTTCACGAAGCCAAAATTCACATTTTGAAAATTTGGCATAGAGCTTTTCCTGTCGAAGCAGTTTCAAAATACAACGGAGATGCTTCTCGTGGTCAGCTTGACTCTTTGAGTAGATGAGGATGCCATCGATGAAAACAATGACAAATTTGTCCAAATAAGGCTTGCATACACGATTCATGAGATCCATGAATGCGGCTGGTGCGTTAGTGAGCCCAAAAGGCATCACTAAGAACTCATAATGACCGTAGCGAGTCCTAAACGCAGTCTTGTGTACGTCTTCATCTTTAACCTTCACTTGATGGTAGCCTGACCTCAAATCAATCTTGGAGAAGTAGCTTGCCCCTTGAAGCTGATCGAGTAGATCATCGATCCTGGGCAAAGGGTACCTATTCTTGATAGTAACTTTATTAAGCTCACGGTAATCAATGCATAGACGCATCGATCCATCCTTCTTCTTGACGAATAAAATTGGCGCTCCCCATGGAGACGAACTAGGTCTAATGAAACCTTTAGCTAGCAAATCATCTAGTTGCGTCCTCAATTCCTTCATCTCTGTTGGTGCCAACCTATAAGGTGCTCTAGCAACAGGTGCTGCTCCGGGGATGATATCAATTCTGAATTCCACTTGCCTATCCGGTGGCAAGCCAGGTAGTTCTTCAGGGTATTCAGAAATGACTGGAATATCTTCAATCTTGGGCTTTTGCTCATCGACCGTTACTTGTGCCATATAAATGACACAACCCTTCTTCATGCACCTAGATGCCTTGAGCATAGACACTTGCTCAGGCAATCCGTGTTGGGTATCTCCTTGAATGGTAAGTGACTCACCAGATGGAGTCTTAATCACCACTTGCTTCTTGTTGCAGATGATCTGGGCTTGGTTATGCGATAACCAATCCATGCCCAATACTATATCAAATCCGGCTAACTTCAAAGGAAGCAAGGACAAAGGAAAAGAGTGGTTCCTAAAAGATATAACGCATCCATCTAACATGGTTGAGGCAGTTTCTAAGGTTCCATCGGCTAACTCCACCTCATATTTCACACTTAAGGTTTTAACAGGTAAATTCAGCAACTTACAAAACTTGTTATCTATGAACGACTTATCAGCGCCAGAATCAAACAGTACTCTAGCATATACATCATTTACGAGGAAAGTACCTGTGATCACATTGTCGTCCTGAATTGCCTCCTGCACGTTCATTTGGAAGACCCTAGCATTGGTCTTCTTGGCTTCCTCAGGCTTCTTGGCGTATTTAGGGCAGTTAGTCTTAATGTGCCCTTTCTCGTTACAGCCATAGCAGGTAGCATCTTTAATCTTCTTACAGTCAATAGTCTTGTGCTCTTTAGACTTGCACAACCCACATGCAGGTGGTCCTGATTGAGACTTGGTCTCAAGCCTGCACTTTCCAAAGTGGCGTTTTTGGCAAGTTGTGCACTTTGGCTTTTCTTCAGTTTGCTGACTATTCTTTCCAGACCCAAACTTCCTGGAATCAGTGTTTCCCTTGTGCTTCTTTTCCGACCCTCGTGAGTTATCCTCCTCACGCTTCCTCTTACTCTCTTCAGAGCTCTTGAGCGATCTTAGCCTAACCGCATCTAAGGTGAGGGATAGAGATAGATCAGCAGCTGATCTAAAAGTAGCAGGTCTCGAAGCCTTAACACTGGCTTTGATTTCTGGGGCTAATCCCCCAATGAAGCGAGCAATCCTCTTGGGCTCTGGTGTCACAAGGTAGGGAACCAATCTGGACATGGTGTTGAAGCTTGTGAGGTAAGCTTGACAATCTAAATTTTTCATCACCAGTGATAAGAAATGTGATTCAATCCTTTCCACTTCATGCTGTAGACAATAATTTTCTTTAATGAGAACGACAAACTGTTCCCATGACATGTTGTAAAGTGGGATCTTCCCAGCAGCTTGAATGAGAGACTTCCACCATGCTAGTGCCTCTCCCTTGAATGATTGGGATACATACTTCACTATATCCCTTTCAGCACAACCGCTGATATCAACTACAGTGTCCATTTCATCTAACCAGGTCATACAATCTATTGCCCCTTTCTCCCCAGTGAAATCCCGGGGTTTGCAGGAAACAAAGTACTTATAAGTACAAGACTTGGTACGCGGCTCGTCATCGAACACTATTTTCTTACGTGGAACACTGTGTTGGTTTGAGGAATGTTCGACATCCTCTTTCTTAGGTCCAACTTTCTTAGAGGGTGGTTTGCTATGAGCTTCCGAATGGGTTTTAGGAACAGATTTAGAGTGGGGTACCGAAGAGGTTCTACTATGAATTCCACTATACTCCTTGAATTGCTCCTCTACAGCTTTAGATACAGCTGTATCAATCAGGGTGCGGAGCTCTCCTCTGGTTATATTAACCCTATCATCATCATGGTTTTCCAGGGGATGACTGTTCACTTCCTCCGACCTCGCCATGTAGCTTTAATTGCTACATAAAAGAAAACAAGGGCAAGGTTTACGTATAGAAGCTTATACAGTTCTATCCTTTTAAACGATTTATTAACTATGGTTTTTAATACACATTTTAGTTAATTATTCAGGATTTTTATCATAACCCTAAATTATATACAATAGCACAAAAAGGCCTAGTCACGTAGACAGATTTAATTATTAAACCAGAATTTTACAGAATTGAGGTATTAAGGTTGAATCAAAGTTCATTACCTTTTCCTGACAGGGAGTTGTAGGCTACCACTGTCTTTAGTCCCAGAGGACGTTAGTTATAGCCCATGGGCACTTCATCCTTAAGGGATGATTATATAAATAAGGGAATTTAGAATAACCCTTTTTAATAATGACTTATGCGATTTTGTCGAATCACATTGTCAATCATATCATTTCATGCTTTCTTATGTTAACAAGGTTTTGAATCTTTTGAATAGGTTGTACTATCTTGGCCATGTCTGCGAATGACAATTAGGCTAGGTTTTACCATCTTGACCATGTCTGCAATGACAATTAGGCTAGGTTTTACCATCTTGGCCATGTCTGCAACGACATTTAGGCTAAGTTTTACCCTTAAGATTCTTCTAATATTAAACGCAGAGCAATCCTAAGTTGAAATGTTAACAAGGTTCTGAATCTAATTGAGGAACTACCATCTTGGCCCTGTCTTAAGGTGACATAAGGCTAGGTTTTGTCCTTCTTAGATTTTGCCATTTTATTATAATGGTAGATCTTATAGGAATCTAATCGTCCCATTAAATTTAAACAAGTACATGGTTGCCCTAAACAGGACTTCTATCAAAATGACTTGCCCATGCAAGGGCTAATCAGAAAATAATAAAGGAGACAAAATATAACGAATTAGGATTAGTCCTATGTTCTTGTCTAGACTCAAGAGTGTGCAATTGTGTAACTGAGATTAAACACAAAAGGCTAGTGTTTAATTCACTCAGTGTTGGCTCTGATACCAACCTGTCACACCCCTATTTTCCACGTGTCACCGGTGGGCCCGGTAGGGAGTATCGTGACGTCATTGATATCATCATAGTCAAACAACACAACATATAAATGCACAGCGGAAGCAAAAGATATAGATTTATTTCAACTGAATAAACTGTAATGTTTAAGTATTGCAAGACTTGAGTAATGATGCCTGGAGTAGCCAGCCTATTTCGTCTAGTACCTGCACTTGGCCTTTTTGGAAAATACGTCAGTTTGCACTGGTAAATACAACTTAACTGACTCATTTTGAAAAGAATTTGAAAATTGATTTAAATGCACTTCGGCAGAAATATTTTATAACTTGGGACAATTATTAAAAATAATCTTGTATACAGTTTTACTCATTTGTCGTCCATTAGGGCCGGTTTGTAGGGCCGGACTTAAGTTAACTGACACGCCACAGGTATAATGCCCACAAGGTCGATTCCTTATAGTGGGATACCAGTTTTTACATAAGGCAGCTGTCAGGTGTACGCCTACACCCCGTGCTTAGGTCGTGGCCATTTCGTGAATGATGCCAAGGATATCCGGGACATGGTCATTTAACCCCCAAGGGCCATACACCAAATAATACATATCAAACAGGTTATGTAAATACATCAATCACAATACGATTTAAATGACTACATACAACCGACCAAGCGGTACTTTTATACTACCGTATCCCAAGCCCGTATAGGGAAAATAAGTTAAGAGTATTTACCTGAGCAATAGTATAATTCAAATACAGCAAGTGCACGTAGCTTTTACTGAGCTCCTAATCTGGGACAAAGGTTTTTAATAACCTATTAGAATCCTAACGGGTCTTTAATTAAGTTTAAACTTAGACCGGTTAGTTTTCAAAGGAATACACGGTTCAAACGCATGATATAGCGAAGACCGGTTTAGAATGTGGTTTTGACCCGACAAGCTTGCATGCTTGTTTAATATGGGTAACTTAAACACATTCTGGATTTTGAGACAAAAACGATATGGTTTGACCCGTTTCGGCTAATATATGTAAACTAGTTACATAGGCCGATCCGAACGCGAAACATGCGTAACGGGTAACCGTAAGAGTCATGAACATGTTCCATAAGTTAATATGCCTTAAATATGTTGTGATATCAGTAGGATATCTTCTATTATGCCCCAAATGTATTTAAACTCGAATTATGCCTCGTAAGGGCATTTTGGTCATTTAAAAGGTTATAAAAGAGTTTAAATATAATTCTGAGTTTCGAGTCTGACGAAATCAATAAAAATACTTAATTTACTAGTTCTTATCAGTAGGGTATAACCTATATGTGAAATTTATCATTTCTAACCATTCTATGCACCGAAAGGGTATTTTGGTAATTTCACCTAAGGTCTAAAGGTCAAATCCGGAAATCTGACTTCAAAACTTTTACATACTGTTAAAACATAAATGTTAACTTAAAATATCAGTAGGTATCAAGTCTTATATGTCTAATATGGTTTTAATACATACAATGTGCTTAAAACGCTTAAAAACGCTTAAAATGGCGATTTTGAGCTATTTCCAGGTTCTTAAGGGAAAGCTGATATTTTTATTATTCCAGAAGGCTCAAAATACTTTATTTATCATATTAGATCAGTAGAAAAAGGTTTGGGGTCAAAAGGATTTGTAAAACTCATTTTATAGCCCGAAAAGGCAAAACCGGCAATTACCGAAATAAGCTTAGAACTCTATGCTATGCTCAGCCTAAAAATAAATAAAAATCTTCAAAAATCCCAAAATATTATATAACATCAGTGGGTAATAAGTTTGGTATCAAAAATTGGGTTTAGATAGGCTATATGCTAATTATGCGGTTTATTTACTTAAAAGCTTCTTAATTACGCTAATGAGCATAACTCTTAATCTAGACCTCAAACTGATGTGAAATTCTAGGGACAAGTCTATAAATCAGTAGTGAAGGTTTCTATTCTTTCACTTTTTCAAAAATCACTTTTTAAGATGATAAGGGCATAATAGTCAACATTTAAGCATTTAACGGAATCATGCATACGAATTGGATAACCAATGAACCAAGTTGTATAATCACAGAGGGATATACTTATAGGTAACTTGGTCCTATTAAAGCTCTAAGGCATTCCTAAATCATGCTCAAATGGGTCAGAACTGAAAGTCAAAGAATAAGTCAAACTATGCGACTTTCGGTCCCGAACCAAGCTTAAACTAAAAATTGTCGAGTTGAACATGTTCTTACATTAATTACCAAGTTATATTAATGTCAAAACAGGTTGCATAGCTTCTACATTGCTAATTATGCATTTATTTGAAAATTAGCTTTATGTTGACTTTTTATAATCAAGTTTGACTTGACAATTGACCTAATTAGAGTGGGAATCAGAGGGTGACCTTTTAGAGGTTTAATGCCCATATAATTACCAACTCATAGGTACTTTCAATTAGAAATTTGACTGGAGCAATTAAGATTAATGACGAAGTCAAACCTTAATTATGACGGTTTGACTAAACGCTAATAAACTAAGCAAAACTGAATTAAAGGAGGTTAAGCATACTTACAATAGTCCTAAGCACAACTAAGGATCACTAAGAAAGATGCTTGAGCTCCAGGAACCTCCAGGAAGTGAGCTTGTGAAGTTACAAGTGAATGTGCAAATGAAAACCCAAAGTTCATGGCCTTATAGTTTCTTGGATCATTAAGATCATGCCAAACAAGTCTAGGGATATTATGGGATCATTACAAGTGTCCCTAGGCCTTAATATACCAGCAAACAAGCCCATAGAATCAAAAACAACCATTTTAAGTCGGTTACAAGGCTTTAACAGGCAGTTGTCATGAATGTCTGCATCTGGCACCCTGACGCGGCCCGCGTAAGGATCCATAAGGATCTTACGCGCCCCGCATGGCTAGTCTGATCCGGTCACAAAGTTTCATAAATTGCAATTTTGGTCCCTGGTCCTTCCAAACTTGATTTTAAGCTCATTTCTTGCACTATAAACCCCCAAACTTGACTTTTAAGGACCCCAAGTCATAAACCAACTTTGTTTAGTCCTCGTTTATTCATACGTTCACCGAAAAGTCTTAAATTTCAACGTTGACGCTTTTAACCCCTCGTATACGAATATTGTCATAACTTTCTCATACTTTATCGAAACCTTGTGAAATTTTTATCACATATTCTTGTGAGTATAATTTATCATTACAAGGCTTCGGGTCCACTAAAAGATCACTCAGAGGTATACTTTAAACATGTTGACACATTTAGCCCCTGTAGTTTGTAATTCCTCACTTTCTTTCACAATTAGCTTCGTATGATCCATGATTTATTCGTTTAAAGGTATAAACATCTTGTAGGGTTATTGAAAGATATATTTATTCATCGTTGATATTTCGAATCCTTTCACACACATAGATTCCCCGTTTGTCAATTTTAGTCCCTCTAATTCATTCCTTTACACGTTTTAAGTCCATGACACGTGTCGATACATTATTGGACATGAAACCTTGTGAAATTTTTATCACATATTCTTGTGAGTATAATTTATCATTACAAAGCTTTGGGTCCGCTAAAAGATCACTCAGAGGTATACTTTAAACATGTTGATACATTTAGCCCCTGCAGTTTGTAATTCCTCACTTTCTTTCACAATTAGCTTCGTATGATCCATGATTTATTCGTTTAAAGGTATAAACATCTTGTAGGGTTATTGAAAGATATATTTATTTATCGTTGACATTTCGAATCCTTTCACACACATAGATTCCCCGTTTGTCAATTTTAGTCCCTCTAATTCATTCCTTTACACGTTTTAAGTCCATGACACGTGTCGATACATTATTGGACATGAATTTTCGAGGTGTTACATCCTCACCCTCTTAAAAGAAATCTCGCCCTCGAGATTTACTGAAATAAATGAGGGTACTTCTCTTTCATTGTGGATTCTAACTCCCACGTGTATTCGGGACCTCTACGGGCATCCCATTTGACCTTTACAATAGGTACATACTTCCTTCGAAGCTTCTTTACCTGCCGATCCTCAATCGATACAGGTTTTTCCACAAATTTCAAGCTCTCATCTATATGCACATCTGTGTGTGGTATGACTAGCGAGTCATCAGCTAGACATTTCTTCAGATTGCAGATGTGGAACACATTGTGAATACCACTGAGCTCTTCAGGTAAGTTTAACTTATAAGCCACTGATCCAACACATTCGATGATCTCGAATGGTCCTATATATCTTGGGCTTAACTTACCTTTCTTACCAAATCGCATCACCCCTTTCCAAGGCGATACTTTAAGCAGAACCTTATCTCCAACCTCGAACTTGAGGGGTTTTCGCCGTTTATCAGCATAGCTTTTCTGCCTATCTCTGGCAGCTTTCAGGCGATCACGAATCTGGACAATCTTGCCTATCTCTGGCCGCTTTTCTGCCCCTGCAGTTTGTAATTCCTCACTTTCTTTCACAATTAGCTTTGTATAATCCATGATTTATTCGTTTAAAGGTATAAACATCTTGTAGGGTTATTGAAAGATATATTTATTCATCGTTGACATTTCGAATCCTTTCACACACATAGATTCCCCGTTTGTCAATTTTAGTCCCTCTAATTCATTCCTTTACACGTTTTAAGTCCATGACACGTGTCGATACATTATTGGACATGAATTTTCGAGGTGTTACACACAAGGAACCAAATATTGGACTCCTATTGTTGACAAGAAGTTCCATCCCGTTCTTGGAAAATCATACGACACATTTGAGGAGCTTATTGCAATGTATAAGGCATACGGATATCAAGATGGCTTCAATGTAAAAAAGGTGCAAACGAAGGTTTGGAATGGGTATGCAACGCACAAATACCTGAGGTGCTCGAAAGCTGCTAAACCACAACAGAAAAGGACATTCGACACTCTCTGTGAGTCTTCGGTGATGACCAACAGGAAGAGTACATTCACATACACTAATTGCAAGGCGCAGATTCTTGTCCTCATCACGCAAAACCCTACTCGTTTTGATGTACACAACTGGATTGATGTGCATAATCACCCCCTTATTGACCCATTCAACCACGACCTTTCAAAAATATCAAGAAAACTCCCATTTGCAACGCAACAATTTATTCACTGAATAAGCATTAATCGTATTGGTCCGGTCAAGGCCCACAGGTGCCTTATAAGTATTAAAGGTGGTCATCACAACGTGCATGGTACTCCCGATGACTTTAAAAACTTTAGCCATAAGTTGAGGATTTTTATAGGTAACCGAGAGGCTCAACTTTTTCTAGATCGCCTTCGTGGTCGAAGGGAAAGTCTTCCAAACTTCTACTATGACTTTGTTGTATCTGATGGGAAATTGAATGTTGTGTTTTGGGCTGATGAGATCTCCAAGCTAAACTACAAGGCTTTTGTGGATGTGTTAGCGTTCGATGCTACTTACCAGACAAACAAATTAGTAGATATATTACACCTAATATATGGAACATGTTTTACATGTGTTACACATGTAGCTCTTACGTTACAACCTTTTCTGTTACTTTAAAACAATTTGTAACATGTGTTATATGTGTTATAGATCTGCCTTTTTTAATTTTCAGATAGTTGTACATGTGTTACACATGTAACCCTTACTCTAAGTGGTTCTGGAAAAAAGATAAATTCATTGTTATTTCAAAACGATAGGCAATTCTAAGATGTGTTACACATGTTAAAATTGTCCATTGTTTTGAAGTAACAATATGCATTTTAAAAAGATTCCTTTATTCTTATTTCAAAACATTAGGCAATTGTAACATGTGTTACACATGTAGCTCTTGTCTTACAATGTCTCCTAACAAACATTAGGCGTATTACATGTGTTACACATCTAACTATTGAGATAAATGGTTGTGAAGAAAGATATCTTTACTGGTACTTCAAAACAATAAGCATTTGTAACATGTGTTACAGATCTGCATTTTTTACATTTCTGACACCTTTACATGTGGGCCTTCTAAGATGTGTTATAGATGTTAGAATTATCTATTGTTTTGAAGTAGCAATAGGCATTCTTACATGTACCTGCATAATATTGTGAAAAAAGATTCCTTCATTGTTACTTCAAAACAATAGGCAGTTGTAACATGTGTTACACATGTAGCTCTTATATTACAATCTTTCCTAATATGTATAACACATGTTATAATTGCTTATTGTTTTGAAGTAACAGTAAAGATATCTTTTTTCATTGTTACTTGAAAAGAATATGTAGTTGTAACATGTGTTACACATCTTAAAATTGTCTATCTTTTTTCAGATAACAACAGGCATTGTGACATTGTTACACATCTTAAAATTTATATGAACTGTTTTTTATATCGATTAGTGTTTCTCACAAAAGTAAATTTTTATGGGTCCCAAAAATATGTAAATCATTTTTTATCTTTTAAAAGGATTAAATATATGAATTGACATGAACCGTTATTTTGCTATCGATCTTTGAGTTTGATGAACTGTTTAATTAATTGATATGTTTTTGCTTGAGATCCCATTTTCCAAATCAATATTTTTTTATATATTATTCTAGTTATTCTTTTTGTGTCGATCTATTTAGATGTCGAATGTATGTTTAATATCATGGAATGACACATAATTAAAGTTTATGTTTTTTTATTAGTTTATGATAGTTTTGAATCATTGTTCAAATGTTTAAGTTTATATGAAAACTTTTGTTACACCTCACCTCTCAAAGAAGGTTTAAATTCTTGGCTTTGCATATTATAATGTGTCTTCTATTCTGGCCTCTGGTGTAACATGTGTTACCTGTAGTATAGCACATGTTACAACATATAGGTTGTATGTGTAACTTGGTTATACATGTGTTAGCCTCTGATGTAATACTGATGTACTTGTTTTGTTCATAGGTGAATGGATGTTTTGTGTTCAAGATGAAGATCGTTCTCAAGAAGCGAAGCATAGTTAGATTTTTGTTAACTTATGATAGTTTTTGGATCATTTTTATAAATTTAAGTTCATATAAAACACTTTTGTTAAGTTTAAGTTTGATTGTAATGTTTTTTATAATATATACAATCTATCTGTCTCTTTATTTTGTTACATATGTTACATTTTCTGCTAGCTACATATGTTACATTTTTTACAAATACATATTTTACTTTTTTTGACAACTGCATATGCAATAACCCATTATTAAATATGTAACGACTAAGTAGGTGTCATCTTTGTTTTCAATGTTACACACCTGGACAAAAGGAATGATGTGACCAACGTTTTGTGTTAATCTGGTTTATAATTATTGTATATCCATGTTACACATGTTACATAGAGTCGTTGCATATATTCATGACAGAGCATAGCACATGTATATCTAGGTTACACATGTTACATAGAGTCCTTGCATATTCTATACCAGTGGATAGCACATGTATATCCAGGTTACACATGTTACATGTATGTGTAACTCATGTAACATACGTTTACATACATGGAGTTACATGTCTTACATAAGTGGTAACGTATGTATACTCATGACATACACGTTACACCCTTATGTTAGAGACTCTGGCCTACAACCTGAGTATACACGTGTTACTGTGTTTTTTAACCTCATGGTTTTATATTAGGAAGCTACACGTAACACAAGTTACATTTGAAGTGTTTGCACCCTTATAAATTTTTCTTTTCCATATGTTTATGTGTTATATTAGAAAGTTAAATGTAACACAAGTTACATTTGAAACTCGTAACACAAGTTACATTATTAAACGGTGGGATTATGGCACAAGTTACATATCCTGATCTTCTTACACCTTCATGTTTTTTTACTCCATAAATGATGTAATATTGTTGGATTGTACGCTACTTTATACTCCTAATACATGCAACACTGCTTGGAACATCTGTTACATGGTTATATATTGGGATCTTTGTTCCACCCTCATCTTACAAAGGTTTAAACATATCAAAACCCACTTCATATTGGTTTAACATGTGTCACAACATATTCAACCATTTTTAAATAGTATATTTGTTGTATATGCTACAAGGGTTCCCCCATGCTACAATTTTTTAGTGTGTATAAATTATCACAGTTAGCCTTACCATATGTAATTATCGCTCCCACCATTTTTATAGATCAATTGAGTGATGAGTATGGCGACTTGTCATTACCTCCACGTACCAATCAAGGTCAAACATTTCCACGTATTGGCTCATATGTTCATGAAGGTTTTGATTGGATAATATCTTTTTATCAATTTCCATGTTTTGCATGTGTTACTCCAAAGTGGATAACACATGTACAACCAAGTTACATATGTTGCATAGTGTAGTTACGTGATCTACACCAGAGGCCAACACTTGCATAACAAGGTTACACATGTTATCTTTTATTTGTAACACGTGTTACACCGATTGTAACATATTTTTAGATAACACAGGATGTTACATGTGTTACACATGTTACCACATGTAACCTTTATTTAGAGAAAACAAGATGTAGCATGTGTTACACGTGTTACATAAAGTAGTTGCATAGGATAGAGCATTGTAACACATGTTACCTGGAAAACTAGGTAATACATGTAACAAACTAAAAAGAGATCAAATTAAGTTGCACAAGCAAACTGACATATGCTAAACGTTCGAAAAATACAAAATATGAAATACAATGCTAAAATGTATAGAACATATCAATTTCACCTGCCTTTTTTCACCTAGACAATTAATACATTCAATTCCATTCATCATTGTTTTCTTATCCTTTTTTCACTTACCACATTGACCCAAAAAATAATATCCCACAAAACAACCGATTAGCCACTGATTGAAATCATATCCCACAAAATAACCGATTAGCCACTAATCGAATGTGGTTTCAGCAATCACAACATCCGATTGGCCGTTGCAACATTTAACGACGGTGGTTGTTGGAAGAAGACGATTTGTTTAAAGTACACTAGGTGGTTTCACTTACTGATTGACGGCTACAACGTTTAACGATAGCGGTTTCACTTACCGTCGGTAAGGAAGAAGACGGTTGTGTTAGTGGCTGTTGGTAGTGTTGCCGAATCCGATTTTACTTACCGCCGACAAGGAAGAAGACGGTTGTGTTAGTGGTAGTTGGTTGTTGGAAGAAGTCGGTTGCTGGTACGAGACGTTTCCAGATCTATAAATTTGTCACCATAGCTTCAGATCTGACAATCAGTCACCACGATGTGAAACCGGAAAAATGGTGTGAGAAGTGGCTGGACGCCCTACCTTATTTGTCTCTCTTTATACAATCCATGTCTCCCCTTTATTTTGTTATACCAGTCTTACATATCAACTAGTTACATATGTAACAATTACTAGTATAACGACGAACAAAAAAAATCTCGTCATAATAAAAACGAATTTATTTAATCTGAAATTTAAAATTAATTTGAATGAAAAATAAAGTTGTAGATAAAGTAAGAGAGAGAATGTTGGTGAGAGAAAAAAGGTAGAGAGATAATGTTGGTGAAAGAAAAAGGTGAAGAGAGAATGTTGGTGAAAGAAAAAGGTGAAGAGAGAATGTTGTGAAATAAAAGGTGGAAAAAGAATGTTATTTAATATTATTTCTTATGTACTTTGTGTAATATGTCTTGACAAAAATACCCCTCTAGCCACTTAAATGGTATTAAATTTAAATCAAATTACTATCTAATAATTTCAACCATTGGATCATGTTGATCAGTGATTATCATAGAGTTTACTAGGTTTTCTTACTACAAATAAGTTTTCTATAGATCCTTATATATATATATATATATATATATATATATATATATATATATATATATATATATATATATATATATATATGGGGAGGTTCATTTGAGAAGAAAATTAAATTGAGAAGAAAAAGAATAAAGGGTACAATTGTAAAACATTAAATAGTTTTTCTCTCATCTTATTTATTATTATTTTTGACTAATTAATTAGTCATAAAGAGTATCATCCTACACACTAAAATTTTTGCCTAGACACATCAAAATTTATCCTACACGTTTTTGAAATTTATCCTACACATACTGAAATTTATCCTACGCAACTCGTAATTCATCCTACAAACCTCATAATTTATCCTACACTTTAAATTAATTTTTTTCTTCTTTGAAAAAATATATATTTTTTTAAATAAATTACAAATTTAATTTAATGAGCTATTAAAAAGGAAGACTAAGAATTAATGATCTATCTAATTTTACCAATATACCCTTACACCCATATTAATACAAAAATTAAATGAAGTAAAATGAAGGATTATTATTGGTTGAAGTTTGTTCTTTTTTATTCTTACAAAAAAATTCTTCTCATTTGAACCCTCCACTATATATAAATATATATAGGAAGGTTCATTTGAGAAGAAACAGAACAAAGGGTACAAATGTAAAACATTAAATAGTTTTTCTCTTAACTCCTTTATTATTATCTTTGACTAATTAATTAATCATAAACAATATCATCCTACACACTTCAATTTTTGCTTAGACACATCAAAATTTATTCTACACAGCTCGTAATTCATCCTACACACCTCGTAATTTATGCTACACTTTAAATTATATATTTTTTCTTTTTTTGAAAAATATATTTTTTTGAAAATAAGTTACAACTTTAATGTAGTTGGCTATTAAAAAGGAAGACTACCAATTAATGATCCATCTAAGTTTACCAATATACCATTACACTAAGACCGCCCGTAATGGGCGTTCAGTTTTCAAAATCCAGCCCCAAACACACCCAATCCCGCCCCGAGTCCACCCCCTTCGGCGTGTTCTAGTGTTTTTCGAGAAAAAAATTAGAATGGCGTGGTTTAAAACACGCCAAAACTTTGCATTGGGGCTTGAGTTTACTGTTCAAACGGTAACATTCTTAAATGTTTATTTTTTTATTCCAATTTAATTGTACAAAAACCCCACTTTACATCCAACTTTATATAAAAAAACCCACTCCCAATCAAACTTTCTCTCTACTTCTTTTACATTTTATAAAACTATGAATCCATTCCCACCCCCTTTTGGTGTTCCGTCAAGACCCGGGAACCCGAACACCACCCAACTGCAACAAAACTTTAACCTTCAAGACATGGACCCGAACATGTTATCGTACACGGCTTACTTGAGTGGCTCTACTCCTTACATGCCACCCACTTTTGGCTTTGCCCAACCCGGCGGCTCGCAACCATCCCAACAACAACCCGAACACGAGGTGGATATCGTGCCGGAGACGCAACCAGAACCAGAGCGAGAGACATCGAAACGCGGTAAAAGATCGCATAAAAAGAAGGAACCGAACCAACCTCGTCGTAAGCATACTTACGTTATTTGGACGAAGGACGAGGAATACACGTTTGTTCGGTCGTGGGTCAACGTTTCGGAGGACCCCGATGTTGGAAGTGTTATTTTTTTTTACTTTTCTTTTCCTACACGTCGATTTTATTTTATTTTTAACGTACAACTTTTTTTTCTATTTGTAGCAAACTTTCAAACCGGTCCCGAATTTTGGAATAGGATTCGTGAACTTTTTTATAGCACGTGGGGAAAGGGTGAACATCGTGACAAGGATTCCATCTCTAGCAAATGGACCGATATCAACAAGTGTCACGCCTTCCGAGAAGTTAATCAACGTAACTACGATAATCGGCCAAGCGGAGAAAGTGTCGTCGGGGTTTTAACGAAGGCTATGGAAGAGTACGAGAAGACGAAAGGCGTTTTCACGTACTATAAATGTTGGGACCTACTAAGAAAAAGTCCAAAGTGGGTCGGCGTACCGACCAAGACGTTCAGTAGTAGACGTAAAGCTAAATGGTCGAAAACGTCATCCTCCGTTGACCCTGAAACACCAACTTCCGATGCCAGGAACGTCGATCTAAATGTTGTTGTGGACGATGACGAGGAAGTTGAAGAGTTGGCCTGACCTCCCGATAGAAGAAAGATAAGCGAACCGGGAAAAAACGGTGGGGGCATTATTCACCGCCAAAAACTTCGGGAAAAATATGGACTTTAGATCATCATCCTTTTTTAACTTTATCTCATTTGAACTCTCCACTATATATATATATATATATATATATATATATATATATATATATATATATATAATGTAAGTATCTATAGAAAACCCACTTTAATTTAAAAAACCCGGGAAACTCAAAGCTCCCGATGTTTTTTTTTTTTGAAAAAATTTACACATGTTATATACATGTTTTTAAGGGTTTTGGGCAAAAAAAATCAAAAAAGCGCCGAGTAGATATTTAAAAAAAAAATAAACAAGTTTTGGTGTAACACATGTTACAAATATGTCAGATGAATGTAACATGTGTTACACCAAAACTTGTTTATTTTTTTAAAAAATATCTACTCGGCGCTTTTTTGATTTTTTTTGCCCAAAACCCTTAAAAACATGTATATAACATGTGTAAATTTTTTCAAAAAAAAAAAAAAAAACATCGGGAGCTTTGAGTTTCCCGGGTTTTCTAAATTAAAGTGTGTTTTCTATACATCCTTCCCCTATATATATATAGGGGACCGCTAAAATGACAACCACCTCTAGTTGTAAGAACCATGGGAACCACTTTCTAGCCCTTAGATCAACAAGATAGATGGATGAGATTAAAAGTAACTAAAATTAATATTAAATACATTTTGTCTTATTATGTCTTTAATATTTTAACCCAAAAGGGTAGTTTAGTAAAATAACTTTTTTTTGTCTTTTTGTCTTTATTATTTTTTATTACTTTTTTGTGTTATTATATTACTTTTTAGTTTTATTATATTACTTTTTATTTTTTAAAAAGATTTTTTTATTAAAAACATTTTTAAAGTCAAATTTTTTTAACAAGACAATTTTTTTGAGTGCCGGTTTTTGCACGCCGTTTTTACGCCCGACTTTTTAACGCATCGTTTTTTAATGGGTCATTTTTTCAAGCCGTTTTTACGCTCGACTTTTTCAAGCGTCGTTTTTTTAAAGCGCCGTTTTTTACGTACCGTTTTTTACGACCCGTTTTAACGCGGCGTTTTTTACGTACCGTTTTTTTTTCGCGGCGTTTTTATGCGCCACATTCACGCCCCTTGTTTAGGCGCCGTTTTATCACACGATTTTTTACGTTTTACAACTTACGTAGAAAAAGTTTTACGTTTTATGTTTTATGTTTTACGTTAAAATGTTTAACGTAAAACAAAGTTTACGTTTTACGTTAAACTTTTTACATTTTACGTTAAACTTTTTACGTATTACGTTAAACTTTTTACTTTTTACGTTTTACGTTTTACGTTTTTACGTTTTACGTTTTTACGTTTTACCTTTTACCTTTTTACCTTTTACGTGTTACGTTTTACGTTAAACAGTTTGCGTTTTACGTTACAAAGTTTACGTTTTACGTTTTACGTTTTACGTGTTACGTTTTACGTTAAAAAGTTTGCGTTTTACGTTACAAAGTTTACGTTTTACGTTTTACGTTTTACGCTAAACATTTTACTTTTTACGTTTTACGTTAAACTTTTTACGTTTTACGTTAAACTTTTTACGTTTTACGTTTTACGTTTTTATGTTTTACGTTTTACGTTTTTACGTTTTATGTTTTACGTTTTACCTTACATTTATTTTAAAAAAAATGCCTTGAATTCCAATACGCGTCGTTTTGATAGCAAAATACGTTTCAATTGTCGGGTTTTAGAAAAACGGACAGAGGTTCCTTTGTTTTTGGTCGATCCCGACAAATGAGTGTCGATATATTTTTCAAGATTCAACAATATTTCAATTGATTCAATCAATATATAATAAATTTTCGACAAACTAAAACATAGATAAACACTAGAGGTATCGGTCGTGCTCGATTCGCGTAGTCTAAATCTAAAAATAACTATATCATTCTAAAACTAATTTTCGCGTCGTTAACTTTATCGGGTCGCGTGTGGACTGGTTTTGACGATCTTTGACCAGCGTTTGACCTGTTGACCCGACAGTTGACTGCCGTTGACTGGGATTTGACCAGTTGACTTTCGTGACTGACTTTGACCGTGTCGCGAACCCGAACCACCCAAAACTGATCCGAACCGTCATCTGAACCAACCATCAGTTGATTGTTGTTGACCGAACCGAAACCCAACTTGAACCAATTTTTTTTTCTTTGACCAGGTCTGACCATCTCGAGCCTAACCAAATCTGACCAATACGGAACACAGTTGACCTGGTTCACGAATCTGACCCGAAAGTGAAACATAACAACTCGAACTTGAAATAAAATAACCATCCTTGCCATTATCATCATTATCCTTCCCAACATCTCGACAGCATCAACGTGTTGCCATTACTGGAAAACAAAGAGAAACAAAAGAAACGTTCCTGCCTACTACACTTGAAAATATATAAAATAACGAACACGAGAGAGATGGGGGGGGGTTACCGGAGAATTCGTCGAAGAACAAGCATAGGCCGCCGCCACTGCCGTCGGGAAGATCCACCGCCACCGCCGTTGCTGCGGCGGCGCCAGAATCCTTCGCCGTCTCCCCCTCTCTCTTCACTTCTCCTTTTCCTCCGATCTCTCATCTCTTCGATCTGTTTTCGCTGGAAAACGAGGGTGTGGTGGTTGTTATCGGAGAAGAAGGGTGGAAAATAACCATCGCCGGTAAACGTCTCCGATGGAAAAGGAGGGGTCGCCGGAGAAACGAGGGGCCGCCGGAGAAGGAGGGGGTGGTCGGAGTAGGAAGGGGATAGCCGGAGTAGGAGGTGTTCGCCGGAAAAGGGAGGGGCACCCTATACTCTGTTGAAGATGATGAAGAATTTAGATGATGTCTTCATCATCAGGGATGAGTTTTAGAGAGAGACAAAATCTGACTTATTAAAAGGTAGGGAGAGAGAAATACCTGACATTTTAAATGTGGAGAGAGAGTGAGAGATTAGACATTTGGGTTAAATGATCAAACTACCCTTTTGGTTGGCAGAATATGATTGGTGGAGAATGGTTCTCACGGTTCTTACAACTGGGAGTGGTTTTCATTTTAGCGGCTTTCTATATATATATATATATATATGTTAAACATTTGTGAAAACGATAATAACAAATTATAAACATGATGAGGTCTTAAATTTTTGATTACGTCAAATAGTGATGTATGAATAAATTTTTGGTTATCTCATCTTCTTTTGATAAGTATCTTTTTATTTATTAAAGTAGAGATATTATATTAAAGTATAGGTAGGTAGATAACTAATATTTATTTATTAAAGTAAAGATATTATATTAAAGTATAAGTAAGTAGATAACTAATATTAATTATTAAGAATATTGAAGATATATAATCATGAATATAAGATTATGTTAATAGTGGAAGGTTCAAATGAGAAGAATTTTTTTGTAAGAAGAAAAAAGAAGAAGTTTCAACCAATAAGAATGCTTCATTTTAGTTCATTTAATATTTGCATTTAATGTTAATGTAAGGGTATATTGGTAAACTCACATAAATCATTAATTTGTATTCTTCATCTTTAATAACTAACTAAATTAAATTTATGACTCCTTTTCAAAATATATATTTTTTCCAAATTAAAAAAACAATTTAATTTAAAGTGTAGAATAAATTACTAGTTGTGTAGGATAAATTACGAGTTGTGTAGGATATATTTGGAGGTGTGTAGGATAAATTTCGACTGTGTAGGATAAAATTCTATAATGTGTAAGGTATATGTAGGAAAATTTATATATGTGTAGGTTTGTAGATTATATGTAGGATAATTAATGTGTATTTTTTTTCTTTTTTTTTGAAACGAAAATTTCATTCAAAAAACGGGGAAGGCCACAAAACGGACCAACCTACAACCACCACTTACAACATGTACAACGGGTATTTCACCCAGTCTTTCCAATCAATCCTATTACATTCCTTTCTATATTTTAACCATACGAACGCCAAGGACTTAACTATGGAAACAACCTTTACCGCCTTCGGATCGGATCGGAGTCTTGAAACACCACCTTGTTCCTTTCTTTCCAAAGTGCCCAAATAGTAACCATAAAAATGCCTCGAATCAGCTTCTTCTTCGCAGAAGAGAAATTTCTCGAGTTCGGCCAGCTTAACACGTCTTCTAGAGAGCCAAAATCAGGGGGCCTCAATCTATTCCAACACCAAACTTTGTTCCACACCTCAGACGCGAACCTGCAGTCAAAGAGGATATGACTAACCGTCTCGTCTTCCAGTCTGCACATCGGACAATAATAGCACGGCAACTCGATCTTTCTTTTGCGCAGCTCTACACGAGTGGGGATCCTACCTTTCACAATCCTCCAGACCAGCAAATTAACCTTAATCGGCACCCAATTAACCCAAAAAAACCCGCTGTCATTACTGTTATACAAATGCCGCTGCAAATATTCTTTAACTGCAGAAACAGAGAACTCCACCGGTTGGTCAGTGTCCCAGAACCATCTATCGCTGCTGTCTTTAAAACTAATATGCGATAACATAAACATGACGTCTTGCATCTCCGAAATACCCGCCACAGTATAAGCACCCGCAGACCATTCTGCAGTCAATTTGTTACGAGACCCATCAAAACAAACCCCGTTACTGACAACGCAATCTTTATCCTTCTCCACTTTAAAAAGGGATGGCCATCTAAAGCGCAAAGGCATGTCTCCAAACCATTTATCTTTCCAGAAGCTGGTGTTGTTTCCATTCCCCAAGTTGCACAGAAACATAATATCTAAACTGGACCCATTAACTCGGCTTTTTTCCAGCAGGTTTACAATAGCCTTCCATGTCCCTGGGAGCGCTTTTTTGACCGGGAGAAACAACCATTTACCACGACCTCCATGGATACTACACACCACCCTTCTCCAAAGGCCTTCACGATTAGTTTTGAACCTCAAGACCCATTTGACTAGTAGCGCCAAATTAACTTCGGACAATTTTGTTATCCCCAACCCCCCGTATCTCTTCGGTCTAGAGACAACATCCCAGGAAACCCAATATACCCCTTTACCATCTTTGTTACCAAACCAAAGAAACTTTCGCATTAACCTCTCGATATCTTCAATCACCTCTTTCGGCGCTTTAAATAGAGAAAAGTAGTAAACCGGAAGGCTCGCTAGAACCGACTTTATCAAGGTTAAGCGACCACCCATTGATAACAATTTCGCCTTCCAAGAAAGAAGTCTGCTTCTAACCGTCTCTAAGACCACGTCCCAGTGAGCCGACCGATTCATATTAGCACCGATTTTAATCCCAAGATAAATTAATGATTAGTTGACTAATTAATTAAAGAGAGAAAAATTAATGATATTAGTTTTAAATGAAATAGTATTTTACAAATATGCTCTTTCTTCTTTTTATTCTCACATTAAATTTCTTCTCAAATGAACCTTCCCCTACGTATATATATATATATATATATATATATATATATATATATATATATATATATATATAGGGGAAGGTTCAAATGAAAACCACTAGTTATTGTGAAAACTCGAAAACTAATTAAAAAAGCCAAAAAAACATACAAAAAAAATTTTTTTTTTAATTTTTTTTTTTTGCAATCAAAATTTCGCAGGTTTTTTAATATAAAAAAAATTTCAAAAAAAAAATTTGTGTAGTGCACATGTGTAATACTGCACATATGTATGTGTACTACACATGTGTATTATTACACATGTGCACTACACAAAATTTTTTTTTTTTTGAAAAAAAGTTTTTTTATATATAAAAACTAGCGATTTTTATAAAAAAAAATTGAAAAAAAAAATTGTGTGTTTTTTAGGCTTTTTTTAGTTAGTTTTCGAGTTTTCACAATAAAAGTGGTTTTCATTTGAATCATCCCCTATATATATATATATATATATATATATATATATATATATATATATATATATATATATATATATATATATATAGGGAGAAGATCATGCGAGAACCACCTCTTATTGTGAGAACCGCGAGAACCAATGTGAACACACCAAAAATGCCTAAAAATAGCTAAAAATCACATAAAAAATTTTTTTTTGATTTTTTTAATATTTTTTAGGTTAAAATCGCTACTTTTCGAATCAAAAAAAAAAAAAAATTTTTTTAATTTTTTTTTTTTGCTTCGAAAAGTAGCGATTTTAACCTAAAAAATATTAAAAAAATCAAAAAAATTTTTTAGATTTTTTTTTGATTTTTTTAGATTTTTTTTAGATTTTTTTAAGTTTTTTGGGGGTTTAGTTTTTAGCATTTTAGCTTGGGTGGGGGGGGGGGGTTAGGTTTTTGGGGGGTGGGGGAGGGGGGTTTAGGTTTTTGGGGGGGGGGGGGTGGGGGTTAGGTTTTTTTTAGTTTTTTTTAGGTTTTTTTTAGGTTTTTTTTAGCTTGGGGGGGGGTTAGGTTTTTTTTTGGGGGGGGGTTAGGTTTTTTTTGGGGGGGGGGGGGGGTTTAGGTTTTTTGGGGGGGGGGGGGGGTGGGGGTTAGGTTTTTTTTAGGTTTTTTTAGGTTTTTTTTAGGTTTTTTTAGCTTGGGGGGGGGGGTTAGGTTTTGGGGGGGGTTAGGTTTTTTTTGGGTGGGGGGGGTGGGGGGTTTAGGTTTTTGGGGGGGGGGGTTGGGGGTTAGGTTTTTTTAGGTTTTTTTTAGGTTTTTTAGCTATTTTAGGTTGTGTTCACATTGGTTCTCAAGGTTCTCACAATAAGGGTGGTTCTCGCATGAGCTCCTCCCTATATATATATATATATATATATATATATATATATATATATATATATATATATATATATATATAGGGGACCGCTAAAATGAAAACCACCTCCAGTTGTAAGTGTCACACCCTGACTTTTGCGGAAGCGTGTGCGTGTGACTTGATCAGTTTTCATTGCATTCGATTATAACAAACAACTATATGATTAATATGATGTTCATCCATTCAAAAGTTTAAAACATTACAATCACAAGTCATTTAAGTTTCAATCAACATGACCTCCGGTTAAGTTACAAACCAACAAAAGCGGATGACATCTAAACTTGAAATTTACATCATGAAAACAACACCCGCGCCCAAGATCCATCTTGTTTCCTGAAACACATGTAATTTTGAAAACATGAACAAAAGTTGAGCGAGTTCATGCGTTTTGTATGAGTTCCAATAAACTTGTAAACATTTGAGAGATTCCTTTGAAAACAGGTATGTAAAGCATCTATGAACAGATCAATTAATGTTTTGCAAAGACATTAATATATGTGAAGACATAGGGAGTACCCAACCCGAGTAGGCTATTATTAGTGTCGAATCACCCCGACTGTGTCGAATCACCTCGATTGTGTCAAATCCCCTTGACTGTGTCAAATCACCTTGACTGTGTCAAATCACCTTGACCGTTGTCGAATCACCTCGACTGGGACACAAAAGCACTCTAAGTGGTCACACAAGGACCATGAGTGGGGCTCGGCCGTACCCGTTAGATCTAACCTTTGTCCATGTTTCTTAAGAGGTAATGGCATTTCATTTTCAGCCTATGCTCCCATGATCTAATAGTTCATTTCATAGCCAAATCATACCCAT
Organism: Helianthus annuus; assembly: GCF_002127325.2. Lineage (NCBI taxonomy): Eukaryota > Viridiplantae > Streptophyta > Magnoliopsida > Asterales > Asteraceae > Helianthus > Helianthus annuus. Next base: position 87,007,719 of record NC_035440.2, read on the forward strand.
GTTGGCATGTATTTCACCCCCGAGAGTTATAAATCCGAAAACGGTTAAGAGAAAAGGGGGACATGAACTCACAGCTTTGCGTTCCTGAGAGAGAGATATTCATTCAACGTGTTCCGTAAACGCGAGTCAACCTACAAAGGTTCTAACTCATTAGACACATCGGTCCTTCCTAGACCTTGTACTCGTTGTTCATCTTGAACTTTTATTATTTTCATTTCGCTTTTGGAACACTTGTGTAATTTAATAATATGTTGGCATTTGTTTCTGGTATACTTTGATTCGAGACTCTATATTTGTTATATAAATATAATATCATATATCTTTTCTTGATTCAAGTGTTAAAAATATTTATTTTTAACATCGTCAATACGTTATCGTACGTGTGCGACATTCTTGCGAGAGTACACTTCAACAAGTGTAAGTGAGTACATCATCATGTGCGTGCGTCTTTTATACGTATATGTATCTCGTATTTATACGTGTAGGTATACCGTATTTACGCGTAGGTATACCGTATTATACGTGTAGGTATACCGTATTTATACATGTAGGTATGCCTTATTATACGCGTAGGTATACCGTATTTATACATGTAGGTATGCCGTATTATACGCGTAGGTATACCGTATTATATGTGTAGGTATACCGTATTTATACGTGTAGTTATATCGTATTTATAATGCACTCGTACAATATATATTTATAAAAATATACATGTATTTTACTTTGAGCTTAGCCTACAATTTTGTGTTTTGGGCTTAATCCATATTTTTTGGCATTTGGGCCTAGCCCAAGTTCTATAAGTTATTAGGCCTAGCCCATGTTAGTATTGTAAGTGGGCTTTTATAAATATTTTAGGGAAATGGGCATTTTCCCATGTATTTAAGGTATTGGGCCTAGCCCAATATTTATGTTATTTTAACTCAACATTAATTTTTTTTAGCCCAATATTTATGTTCATGCATTTTTAGTAATCTTTTACTAATTATGCTAGTAACTTTTATAATCACGATTAGCGTTTATTGAATTTTTCGGTCATTCATTGTCATTAATATATATGAAGTGTCTAAATTATTTTATTTTTAGACTTGTCGTAACGACCGGTTAATATATATAGTTTTTGTGTGTCAAAGTTGTCGAGCGTCGTAGTAACCTTTCGAGGTGTCCACACGCCCGTTTCATCGATAAGGCATAAGGTGTCGTCTGATATCCATCGTTCGAGACCCGTTGTCCGATGTTCGCGCCTTGTTTTATTGTATCTTATAAGTGTACATTTTAAGTAGTCGCGAAGGTTCGCGACCGTCGTTACAATTTCGAATATTGGTGGGGTTTTCGTCGTGGTGTAAGCATATATTTTGCAAATATCGTAGGTATTATTTTGGTATGTATTCCTAAGACTAATACATACACATAATTATACACACATTATACACCAAATAAAGTATTTGAAGTATATACATATAATTTTCTCCAAAAATTATATTGATGGTTATTCTTATAAATTTTACCCATTTTATCATAAAAATAACTTGTAGTGTTTTAAATAAACTCTTGGATGGTTAAGTCTTAACCCTTGTCATTAGGGTTTGTCTAATCAGGATTAAGGTCGTTAATCATCATTAAGTTTACTAATCGTGATTAACCATGTTAATCACCCCGATAAACTCTTTTTAATCGCGATTAATATTTTAAAAAAATTTTGCCATAGTTTCCCTAAACTATGGCGTTTTCCCTACGTTTTAAAACGCGTTTTTAAGCATGTTTAGCACCCTTAATCATGACCCATCCAAACCAAGTTTCATTCCATCAACATTGCATGAAGAATTTCTACTAATAATATCCTTATTTCCATGAACTTTTTATATATTTTTAAACACACTTTTTAAAAATATATGGTGACATTTTTAGACTATATTAACAAGATTATTAAAAACCATATTATTCCTTAAAAAAATTTCCTGTTGTAAATCAGAGAGGATTACTGAAAACTTGTATTTCATAATTTTTGTGTACATCTCAGAAACACAACACGGCCACTTATATAGCTTACAAATGAAAAAAAAATAAAAGGAAATAGTGCATAGGATCCGGCTGTTGATTTGCTTTCAATTTGCAGCTGTCACCTCCTTATTTTTGTTAAGGATGTGATGGTCTCTAATTTTTCTCCGAAGTTTGACTTCCCTTTCTAACACTCCCCCTCAAGTTGGGTAGTGGGGTTTCCAATACACAACTTGTCTAAGCATTCACCGAAGACTCTCCCATTAACAGCCTTTGTTAGTATGTCTGCTAATTGGTCATTTGATTGGACATATGGTAGTTCTATTATCATTGCTTCTAACTTTTCTTTGATGAAGTGTCTATCAACTTCAACCTGTTTTGTTCGATCATGTTGGACTGGATTTTCTGAGATTTGTATAGCAGCTTTATTGTCGCACATGATATTAGTTGCTGTAGTGGGTGGAAAGCCAATCTCTGTTAGGAGCTTGTGTATCCATAGAATTTCTGCTAAGCCACGTGCAATCCCTCGGAACTCGGCTTCTGCACTAGAGAGAGTGACTACCTTTTGTTTTTTGCTTCTCCAGGTGACTAGATTTCCTCCGACCATGGTAAAGTATCCTGAGGTTGACCTTCTTGTTCCTTTATCTCCTGCCCAGTCGGCGTCTGTATATCCTTGGATTTCTAAGTGCCCATTTGATTTGAACAGTATACCATGACCCGTCGTTCCTTTGAGATACCTGATGATTCTTAAAACTGCTTCCATGTGACTTGTTTGGGGCTGGTGCATAAACTGACTCACCACTCCTACTGCATAAGCTATATCTGGACGAGTGTGGGAGAGGTATATTAGTTTCCCCACCATTCGCTGATATCTCTCTTTATCTGCCAATTCTGCTCCATTTTCCATGTGTAGGCCGTGGTTAACCATCATTAGGGTTTCTGCAGGTTTGCACTCTATCATTCCGATTTCTGCTAAGAAATCAAGAATATATTTTTTCTGACAGATAAAAATCCCTTGTTTAGATCTTAGAACTTCAATTCCAAGGAAATATTTTAATCTTCCCAGGTCTTTCATCTCGAACTTTGCAAATAGCTTATCTTTTAACGTTGTCATTTCTTCTTCATCATTCCCTGTAAGTATCATGTCATCAACGTATATAATTAAGCAGGTCACAAGGTTGCCCCTTCGTTTCAAAAATAAAGTATGGTCAGAGTTGCTTTGTTTGAAGCCATATTTCTTCATAGCTAGGGCAAACCTCCCAAACCAAGCTCTAGGAGACTGCTTGAGCCCATAAAGAGATTTCTTTAACCGACATATTTCTCCAGGCTTGAAATTCTCATTGAATCCCGGTGGGGCCTCCATATAGACCTCCTCATTCAGTTCTCCGTGTAGGAAGGCATTTTTTACATCAAATTGATGAAGAGGCCAACCTTTATTGGCGGCAATTGAGAAAAGAACTCTGATTGTGTCGATTTTGGCTACTGGGGAGAAGGTTTCAGAGTAGTCAATTCCATAAGTTTGAGTATACCCCTTGGCAACCAGTCGTGCTTTGTATCTTTCAATCGTGCCATCAGGCCTATGTTTAATTGAAAACACCCAACGGCATCCCACTGTTTTTTTTCCTGGTGGAAGAGTACATTTATCCCATGTGTTATTCTTCTTGAGTGCTTCCATTTCTGTCTCCATGGCCTTTTTCCATTCTTTCGACTCCAAGGCTTCTTGTGTAGTAGATGGTGTTTGTTCAGAGCACAAGGCAGTGGCAAATGCTTTAGCTTCCTTGGACAAATTCCTAGTAGCAATGTTTGCCACAGGGTATCTAGACCTTGGAGCCACCTTTTCTGGTGAGTATCTCTTGGGAGGAACTCCTCTATTTTCCCTTGGAGGGAGAAAGTATCTTCCTGTTGTCTCTGCTGCAACTGGTTCAACATGTTCAACAACTGGTTCAACATGTTCAACATCTGGTTCAACCAGTTCTGTATGCTCTGTTGTTGTCGGTTCTATGTGTTCCCCTGTTATCTCATAGTTATAAGATATAGGAAGTTCAGGGTTCTCAGTATTTCTTACCTCTGGTATCAAGTTGGATGGAGTTTCTTCAGTGGTACTGTGCTCCGCAGATTGTGTGGTTGTGTTTGAAGGTGACTGATTCGAAGTACTGTGATGCTCTTCTGTTGTTACTTCTTTAGATGATGGAAGTTGAGTTAGCCAACTCAAAGTGTCTATACATTCATTCTCCCCCTGACCACTGAGTTAGCCGTTATAAAAATATTTTGTTTCTAGGAAGTCACAATTCGTTGTGGTGAACATGTGACGGGTTTTTGGATTATAACACCGGTAACCTATTTGATCGATCCCATAGCCTACAAATACACATTTCTCAGAACATGGGCCAAGTTTGTTTCTATTGGTTTTTGGTATGTGGACAAAGGTTGTACAACCGAAGATTCGAGGTTCAAGTGTAAGAGGATGGGGGATATTGGCAAACTTGGATAAGCAATCTAGAGGAGTCTTAAACTTAAGAGCTTTGGTGGGAAGCCGATTTAGGAGATACACAGAGGTTGCAACTGCCTCCGGCCAGAATGATGTAGGTACATGGGATTCAATTAGAAGAGCTCGAGTCATTTCAAGAAGAATACGGTTTTTTCGTTCGGAAACACCGTTTTGTTCGGGGGTATGAGAACAAGTGGTTTGATGAACTAAACCTTTGGTTTTAAAGAATTGTTTCATGGATGTATTGACAAATTCCCCCCCCCCCCCCCCCCCGTTATCAGATCGAAGGATTTGAATTCCCCTTTTGAATTGAGTGTGAATCATGGCATAAAACGTGGTAAATTTCTCATAAACTTCGGATTTGTTTTTTAAAAAATATACCCATGTCATGCGAGTGCAATCATCCACGAATATTAGAAAAAACCGAAAACCCTGCCCCCCTATAATGGGAGCATGACCCCATACGTCAGAATGGATTAATGAAAAAGGTAAATCGACTTTAGTATTGCTAGGTTTAAAAGATTGTCGATGGCTTTTGGCTAGAAAACAAGTTTCACAATCTATTTTACCATTTGAAGGAAAGAGTTTTGGAAACAAGAGATGTGAATAACCAGTGGATGGATGCCCCAAACGTCTATGCCATAGCCAGGCTTCTCGGTTTTCAGTTCCATGTGCCAACATCACAGTACCATGTTGAGCCACTTCATCCACGTAGTATAATCCTTGGCGCTCAGTACCACGTCCAATAATCGCACCCGTCCTGATATCCTGTAAGAGGCAAAAAGTAGGATGCATTAGTACCGTGCAATTTAATTCTTTGGTAATATGACTAATGGAGAGCAATTTGTGTGACAATGATGGAACATAAAGGCAATTTGACAATTTCATAGTTGGTGAAATTTCAATCGTTCCCCCGCCTTTCACTTGCATTATTCCTTTGTTCGCGGTATGAATTTGAGTTTTTTGAGGTTTGGTCATCGAACACATGTCCAATGGTTCAAACGTCATGGTGTCAGTGGCACCGGAATCAAATATCCACGACTTGTTTTTTTCATAATTGGTTGCCACGTTAACTTTTCCAATACTCAAGGGGCGGTGTGATTTCATGTTGGAAAAAAAAAGGTTTGGCTCCAATAATATAAGAAAGGGTATTAATAGGTAAAAGAAAAAAAAACAAAAATATTTGAGTGAAAAAGAGATATTTTCGTGTAGATGGATAAGACCCTTTTTTCAACCCTTTGACCCTTTCTTTCACACACTTTCTGTTTACCACAAAACCACACAAATATATAAAGTGGATATGGGTAATAACCAAAAAAAAATCAAACACACATCTATGTGTGTTCAGAGAAACAGAACGGTGAACGATCCAGCGGCGCCTCCCTCTTCTCCGGCAAGGCCTCCTCCTCCTCCGGCTATTACCAAACCGAAAGAAGTAGAGAAGAAGGCTCGATGAGTCACGGAAGAACCAGGGTACCGGGTTTTCTGTTTAAACCGAAGGGTGTCGGATGGAGGCTCGGATCTGTTCGGTTTGGTTCTGACCGGTGGCTGTTCGGGGTTTAGAAAAATGTCGACGGTGGTTCTCACAGGTGGGTTTGTTTTTTTTTTTTTTTTTTTTTGATTTTGGGAGTTTGGTTTTGGTTTGAGTTGAGTTTTTTTGAGAATTTTTCCGGCAGAAGTTGTAGAGGAGCAATGGTTTCAAGAATCAGAAACCTGCTCTGATACCATGTTGTAAATCAGAGAGGATTACTGAAAACTTGTATTTCATAATTTTTGTGTACATCTCAGAAACACAGCACGGCCACTTATATAGCTTACAAATGAAAAAAATAATAAAAGGAAATAGTGCATAGGATCCGGCTGTTGATTTGCTATCAATTTGCAGCTGGCACCTCCTTATTTTTGTTAAGGATGTGATGGTCTCTAATTTTTCTCCGAAGTTTGACTTCCCTTTCTAACATTTCCATGTTCTTTCTTCTAAACAACTTGTTAAGACCACCCTTTTTAACATATTCTTAGTAAAAATCATAGTCTTTAATTTCTACAAAAATCACATATATGTTGTAACTTGTTTTTAGATTGTAGTAAAGTTCATGGATCATAGGATTGATGATCTTGGTTAGATTTAAACATCAAAATGTTTAAATCTTTATTTTTATTCTTAAACATGCAAGATCATTCATGTAAATAACCTACTTTAATAAGATCTACACATGTAAAAGCATCATCTAGCACATAACAACATAATCCACACATAATATATAATTATTATAGACTTTTTAAGTGGTGATTAGAGTTTTTAAGCTTTGTTTTGTTGAAGCTCAAGATGAACACTTTGTAGTTTATAAATCTACATAATAAATCATGTAAAAAAATAATAAATGTATGAGGTCTTACAATTTTGCAAGCGGTTAGTGAGCTTTGGGATGAAGATTATGAAGGTATAAAAGCTTCTAAGCACCTCCTAATGATTCTGCATGTGTGTAGCTTCCTTATATCATCATGTAGTGGATTGAAAAGGGCTTAAAATGTGATGTTTAGTGAATAAGAAAAAAAAAGGGTTGTGGGAGCTTGAAATTGCCGTGAACAAGGGGGTGTAAAGGAAAGTTTGGTGTTGTGAAACTTATAAGAAAAGAATGTGATGGTGATGATGGTTGTTCATATATGTTGCAAATCTTTCTTTAGTCAATTAAAACAAATCAAGACCATACATTCTAATTAAGGTGAGGCATGGCCGAGAGTATGGTCATGGATATGACTTTGATTTTTAACATGTGGTATATATATTAATATGATAGATATTTTGGTAGTTAGTGTTAATGATAGTTTAGGGTTATAAATAAAGTCAAATTAGTTTCCTAGTTTATTGGGTATAAATTTTATATGGTAAAAATACCACTAGTTTGCTCGCCAGTTCGATATCGGGTGATATACAAAAAATTGTAGTATCATACCGGGAGCGATGGTTTTATTTTACCATCGATGCTATGGCGTTTATTCAAGGCGTTTACGACCCCAAAATATCGATAACTAGTTCGCTAGCCTTTTAGTTTAGGAGATTGGATGGTAAGAATATAACTTGTTCGCCTATCGGCTCGAACTTGGACAATGTGTTAAAGTTGCGGCGTAGCACCAGGAGTTTATGTTTCGGGTATATCCCCAAGATTATTCTGGGTGTAAAATATTATTTACAAGTTCTACGGACATTCAAATACTAAATTTTAGTGTCGCAGACATTTTATTTTGTTACCGTTTGGTGCCGAACGGACACTTTAAAAATATACATTTTTTTTGGAATGTTTATATGTTTTATCATTTGGTGCCCCTAGTTAGGAGTTTTTATTTATATTCCAACTATAATATGCTTTCATGCCATTCGTTACTCGTTCGGACAGTTTTCAGAACTAGCTGGCATGAATAGTGTGTTCCGATGAATAGTGTTTTCAGCATTTTGCCAACATATTAGGACATAGTTTGCAGTTTTCTCGCGACGTGGCGATTGTGTTAATATTGTTTAGCATATTTAACCATGTCCTATGATTGCTAGACTTTATACGACCTAATCATGCAATAATTAATTTGTAATGAACGTAATTAAACGTTAAATCAAGTACTTAAGTTGTACGGAATTGCCATTATTTTTGCCAGTTGTCACAGTAAGAACCGCGCGAACCACTTTCTAGCCATTAGATCAAGATGATGGATAGATGAGATTAAAAGTATTTAAAAATAATATTAAGTATTTTTTGTCTTATTATGTCTTTAATATTTTAATTCAAAAGGGTACTTAAGTAAAATTAATTTTTTTGTCTTTTTATATATATTATATTTAATTTCCTTTTTGTCCTATTCATTAATTACTTTTTATTAAAAAAACAGAATTTTTTGTTAAACAATATTTTGTAATCAGATTTTTATGATAATTTTTTTTAAGAGTTTCAAAATGGATGGATGAGATTAAAACATTTTTAAGAGCCGTTCTTTACGAGCGTTTTTTTACGGAACGTTTTACAACCTGTTTTTACGCTCCGTTTTTTCAAGCGTCGGTTTTTTTAACGCGCCGTTTTTTACGCTCCGTTTTTTACGCGCCGTTTTTTCAAGCGTCGTTTTTTTAACGCGCCGTTTTTATGTTATAGTTTTTTACGTTTTACGCGCCGGTTTTTTACGTTAACGTTTTTTACGTTTTACGCGCCAGTTTTTTACGGTAACATTTTTTTACGTTTTACGCGCCGGTTTTATACATTAACGTTTTTTTACGTTTTACGCGCCAGTTTTTTACAGTAACATTTTTTACGTTTTACGCACCGGTTTTTTACGTTAACGTTTTTTACGTTTTACGCGTCGGTTTTTTACGTTAACGTTTTTTACGTTAACATTTTTAAATTCAGTTTTTTTACGTTAACGTTTTTTTACGTTTTACGTAAACTTTTTACGTTCAACGTTTTACGTAAAACTTTTTACGTTTTACGTTAAAAAGTTTACGTTTTACGTTAAAAAGTTTACGGTTAAACTTTTTTTTTAACAAAAACTTTTTTACGCAAAAACTAACTCACCCAGAAAATCGTTACTCGGGAGATGTCTCAGATATATGGGTATCATCATCGACTATGCCAGTTGTCACATTCTCCCCCCGTTAGAAGAATTTCGTCCCGAAATTCAAGTCGTGTTACTGGGTGCAGGGGAGTCTTGAAACAGGTGAGGTACTTGGATTTGATTTGATCTTCACGTTCCCACGTGTACTCGGGACCATGACGCGAGTTCCAACGAACTTTCACTAGCTTTCTACGACTCCTCCGTGTCTTGTGGACCTTCCGGTTCGTAACCTCAACAGGTTCTTCGGTAAACTGGAGTTTGTCGTTGACGTGTATCTCGTCTGCTGGAATGACAACCGTCTCTTGTGTAGGACTTTTCTTGAGATTTGACACGTGAAACGTGTCGTGTATACTACTCAGTTCTTCTGGTAGTTTTAACTTGTACGTAATAGTTCCAATCTTTTCCAGAATTTCGAAAGGCCCAATGTAACGTGGGTTCAACTTCCCACGTTTACCAAATCGTACTACGCCCTTCCAATGTGAGACTTTCAACAATACCATGTCTCCGACCTCGAAATCTAATGGTTTGCATCGGTTGTCGGCATAGCTCTTTCGTCTGTCGCGAGCCGTCTTGATACGGTCTCGTATTTGAATGATCTTGTCTGTGGTTTCCTGGACCAATTCCGGACCAATGAGTTGTTTATCCCCGGTTTCCGCCCAACATAGCGGGGACCGACACTTTCGTCCATATAATACCTCAAACGGGGCAGCCTGGATGCTAGTGTGATAGCTATTATTGTAGGAGAACTCCACTAAAGGCAAGTGAGTATCCCAGCTTCCACCCAAGTCCATCACACAGGCACGCAACATGTCCTCCAAAGTTTGTATCGTTCGCTCACTTTGGCCGTCCGTTTGCGGGTGAAAGGTCGTACTAAGATTCAGTTGAGATCCAAAGGCCTTTTGGAATGATTGCCATATTCTTGACACGAACCGACCATCTCGGTCCGATATAATAGAAACAGGCACTCCATGTCGGGCCACAATTTCCTTGAGATATATTTCAACCAATTTCTTAGTGCTATCTTTTCACTGATCGGTAGGGAATGCGCGGACTTTGTAAGTCGATCTACAATTACCCAAATCATATCATGGCCTCTTGAGGTTCGGGGTAACTTAGTAATGAAGCCCATCGAGGTTTTTTTTTCCCATTTCCATGCAGGAATTTCAGGTTGTTGGAGCAAACCTGAAGGCTTTTGATATTCCGCCTTAACCTTGGCGCATGTAAGGCATTTCCAAACATAAGTAGCAATGTCGCTTTTAAGCTTAGGCCACCAATAAATTTTTTTTTAAGTCTTGGTACATCTTATCCGAACCCAGATGTATAGAGTACCTTGACTTGTATGCTTCATCCAAAATAATCGTCCATAGGTCGCTAAAGGATGGAACCCAAATTCGCTACAGGGAGTACAATGTTATCTTCCTTGGGCAACGATTGCACTCTCATTCCACTTAATGCTTCAGCTTGTAGGTGCTCTGGTTTGAGCGTCTCTAGCTCAGCCTCACGAATCCGAGTAACGGAATTCGTTTGTATGGTCATCTCCAAGGCTCGCATCCTTAGTGGGTTTGCGCACTCCCTGCGGCTCAAGGCGTCTGCTACAACGCTCGCCTTGTCCAGGTGATACTTAATCTCATAGTCGTAATCATTCAACAGTTGATGATATCCCGACCTCAAGTCGATCTTGGAGTAGTAGCTAGAACTTTAAAATTGGTTGAACAAGTCATCAATTCTCGGTAAGGGGTACCGATTCTTGATTGGTTAGCTTGTTTAACTCCCTGTAGTCTAAGCACATACGAAAACTGTCGTCCTTCTTCTTGACAACAACACTGGAGCTCCCCAGGGTGAGAAGCTCGGCTCGATAAATTCTCTTGTCTAGCGACTCTTTTAGTTGAGTCGATAGTTCTTGCATCTCGGACGAGCTAATCGATAAGGTGCCTTCGCCACTGGTGTCGGTCCTGGCACTAGGTTTGTCCGAAACTCCATTCGTTGCTGTGGAGGTAGCCCAAGAAAGTCTTCGAGAAAGACTTCCAGAAATTCGTTCACAACAGGGTTGTCTTCTAACTTCGGCTCCTTGGTCTCCTTATCGACAACATGAGCAAGGAAGGCTATGCACCCCTTTCGGAGGCACTTCTGCGCCTTTATGACCATTGTGGGATGTCGCAATCCATCGCCTTATGGGGCCCAGCGTCCTCGCATCAACTGCATGAAGGCCGTGTACTATAACTGTTTCATCATTCGCAAAAGGGATGCAAATGATTTTCTCATGACCAACAACTTCAACTCTATTCTTGGATAGCCAATCCATGCTGACTACAACATCATAACTTCCCAAATCAACAGGTAGGACCTCAGTAAAAAAAAATTCCTGCTCTACAAGTTCCAAAGTACAACCCTTAATCACCTCATTTGCTTTAACTAACTTTCCATTTACCAGTTCTATAGGATATGGGACGTCTAGCTTACATGAAACTAGGCCAAGTGTATTCTTAAATTCTACTGACACAAAACTAAGGTCGGCGCTAGTATCACACAGAATGGATGCATAGTGTTGGTTAATAGGGAACGTACCCGTCACAACATTCGGGTCCTGGCGCGCTCACGAGCTCCGATCGCGAAGACTCCTCCTCGCTTGGTTCTTCTTAGGGCAATCTTTTCTAAAGTGCCCCACGTCACCACAATTGAAGCAACCTGGAACTCTACCATTGTTGTTTCCGCCTTGGTTGTAGCTATCGTTTCTTCCTTGGTTGGAATATCTTGCCCAACAGGCATCCTTGCTGTGTCCCTCTTTTCCACATCTGTCACACTTAGGTCTCAGGCATCGACCTTCATGGTGAAACTTGCATTCGTCACATCTCGGCTTAGTCCCCAGATAAACTTTTCCACTGGCCTTATTGGTGGCTCCATAAGCTTTCATGCCACGCGGCGGGTTTGCTTCCCTTCTTTTGTTTGCATTTGAGTGGTCATGAATTACTTGAGTGCCTTTCTTCAGATTTGAAAAATTTCTCATACGAAGAGCTTCTTCAGTAAGTGTAACGCTCAAATCGATAGCCTCTGCGATAGTTGGAGGCTTTGAGGCAGTAACCATGCTCAGGATTTGAGGCGCAAGTCCCCAAATAAACCTTTCGATTCTCTTGAATTCTGGCTCGACAAGATAAGGAACGGCCCTTGATAAATCATGAAAACGCTGAATATACTCGGCAACCTTTGGTCCATCCATCTTCAGATTCCAGAACTCAATTTCCAGTTTCTGGATTTCAGCTCTTGAACAGTATTTCTTGCGCATTAATTCCTTAAGCTCATCCCAACTGAGCGCATATGCAGTAGTTTCGTCAAGAGTTTGAACTTAGAGGTTCCACCAGGAGAGTGCACCATCCAAAAGCAGCCCAGAAATATAAGTGACTCTCTGTTCAGGTGCACATTTGCTCATTCTTAGCATGGAATCGGTCTTTTCAACCCAGCGAACAAAAGCGACGGCACCTCCCGTGCCATCAAAGTTTAGGGGTTTGCAATCCAGAAATTGCTTATAAGTACAGCCTGTAACACATGTAACGCAATTCACGAGTGAGCATTGGCAGAACACAATTGGAAATATCCAAAAGATTTGTAATGTGTCTTAGGTGATTTAACATTACCAGTTGGAGGGTTATTTCCGAAAGTGCCACCGCTGTGTTCTGAGCGGTTGGCCTCGTGCTGTGCAATTGCCTGTGATATGCGTTCCTGAAGCTCGGCTTCTGTCCTTGGTAACGTGTTAGTGTCTGAGTCACGTCTGGGCGGCATTTTCTTCTAGCAAGAAGTTTTGGGTAGGTTAGAGAACATTCACCAAATAATTATCTGTGGGGTATATATGTATATAGACAATCATCACCACAAGCAAACATGTAATCATCTAACATCACATGCATATATTATCAAAAGGTATAAATAAGAAAACAACCACTGAGCTTCCATATATGTTCGACAACTTGATACATTGTTTTTAACAGATGAAAAACAAAATGGACTCAAGGTTACATCACATCGGTCATAGAAGTTCCATAATACGAAAGTAGTAGTTATTTTCCTTCTACATTGGTCCTCTTAGGTCTTTAGTTTTTTTTTTTTACAAAACGGGCATACTTCCCAAAAGGTGGGGGGGGGTTGTGCATTACTACCACGTATAGGGGTGATAGTGAAAACGCAGAGATAAGGTCGTGAGGGTACGTGGCTTCTTCCTCGGAACCGAATTGTGGCTTGTAGCAACCGTAGAGCGGTTTTCCAAGGCGTGAATGCACTACTCAAACGATGGGGTGCTACGGGATAGAGAGTGTAGGATTACTGGTAGGGGTGTTGGTGGTGGCGATATAGGTAGTGGGTGATAGGGTGCATGTGTGGTGAAGGATGAGGAGAATCTTTTCTAAGTGTTAGCCATTTACACCTGCTTAGATACCGGGTCCCAAACGACTCGTATTACGGGTAGGAGTGTTAGGCATGAAGTAGGCAAAGACAAACTTTTTACTTTATAGAGTGTTATAGTAACTATTTCGGTTAGTGTTCTACTAGATGGAGATTTGGAACAACTTAGAAATTTCAAATAGATAGTGATCATTTGCTTGACCCGCAGAGCCCACCAGGATTTCCATGCACTACAAGTTGTTATTACGTGGGCCCCGTAATAAAAAAAAATTGTCTTGCATTGTCACCCTAATTTTTCTCTCGTTCAAAGCAGCCGATCAGTCAGAGAAGGGAAACTACTGTCTTCATACCTTCAACATGGAAAGGACCTTTATAATGGTCCACGCCCCAACGTCCGTTGTCGTTACGCGTGAAATGGCACGATGCTTAGACGAAGTAGGAATAAAGAGAGTTCCTAACAATAGTAGTTGGAGGGGCACCTTCAAGATGAGTACCTCTTCTTCCTTGTCTGGACAAGAGTGTCGTCAATCATGTTTCGTAAAAGCCATAGGGACCTCGTCTCACTGATAAGGTTGTTTTCCAAGGTTACCTCCTCCGCCTCGCCGTCACTGCCGTAGTCAGGCACCTTCGCATTCGAGAGGGAAGAATATACATCTTCTACGGAATCAAGCTCAGGGTCTCGTTTGGTAACTACATCAGCCATAAGCTCCGCAATAAACGCGAGGTTGATAGTCTCATTGTGCGAGTCAAGAATAATAATAGGATTCGAGGTCGAAGGCATCTCGTTCCCGTCAATAATTATTCCGTACACATATATGCATATATATTAATGAATAATAATGTTACTTATTATATACAAGAAAATAAATGCAACATGTCACATATAAATCTCGTTTGTTCTTCCGGGTGTCGTTTCATCTTTGGCAAGTCTATCTCACGTAGACTATACCTCACGTGGCACTTTAGTTGGGGTATTCTCCTCCCTACTAATGTCCTTGCTTTTGTCTTTCCTTTGAAAATGTTTGATTCATGGATCTTGGTGCTTTCGTAAATGCAATGAAAAACCTTTTTATAAAAATGTTTTCGTGAGAGAATCCTAGTGATTGTAGTCTAGACTCGAGAAGGAATCCTAGTTCACTACAATCGAAGCTCTGATACCAACCTGTCACACTCTGACTTTTGCGGAAGCGTGTGCGTGTGACTTGATCAGTTTTCATTGCATTCGATTATAACAAACAACTATATGATTAATATGATGTTCATCCATTCAAAAGTTTAAAACATTACAATCACAAGTCATTTAAGTTTCAATCAACATGACCTCCGGTTAAGTTACAAACCAACAAAAGCGGATGACATCTAAACTTGAAATTTACATCATGAAAACAACACCCGCGCCCAAGATCCATCTTGTTTCCTGAAACACATGTAATTTTGAAAACATCAACAAAAGTTGAGCGAGTTCATGCGTTTTGTATGAGTTCCAATAAACTTGTAAACATTTGAGAGATTCCTTTGAAAACAGGTATGTAAAGCGTCTATGAACAGATCAATTAATGTTTTGCAAGAACATTAATATATGTGAAGACATAGGGAGTACCCAACCCGAGTAGGCTATTATTAGTGTCGAATCACCCCGACTGTGTCGAATCACCTCGACTGTGTCAAATCCCCTTGACTATGTCAAATCACCTTGACTGTGTCAAATCACCTTGACCGTTGTCGAATCACCTCGACTGGGACACAAAAGCACTCTAAGTGGTCACACAAGGACCATGAGTGGGGCTCGGCCGTACCCGTTAGATCTAACCTTTGTCCATGTTTCTTAAGAGGTAATGGCATTTCATTTTCAGCCTATGCTCACATGATCTAATAGTTCATTTCATAGCCAAATCATACCCATATTGGCATGTATTTCACCCCCGAGAGTTATAAATCCGGAAACGGTTAAGAGAAAAGGGGGACATGAACTCACAGCTTTGCGTTCCTGAGAGAGAGATATTTAATCAACGTGTTCCGTAAACGCGAGTCAACCTACAAAGGTTCTAACTCATTAGACACATCGGTCCTTCCTAGACCTTGTACTCGTTGTTCATCTTGAACTTTTATTATTTTCATTTCGCTTTTGGAACACTTGTGTAATTTAATAATATGTTGGCATTTGTTTCTGGTATACTTTGATTCGAGACTCTATATTTGTTACACAAATATAATATCATATATCTTTTCTTGATTCAAGTGTTAAAAATATTTATTTTTAACATCGTCAATACGTTATCGTACGTATGCGACATTCTTGCGAGAGTACACTTCAACAAGTGTAAGTGAGTACATCATCATGTGCGTGAGTCTTTTATACGTATATGTATCTCGTATTTATTCGTGTAGGTATACCGTATTTACGCATAGGTATACCGTATTATACGTGTAGGTATACCGTATTTATACATGTAGGTATGCTGTATTATACGCGTAGGTATACCGTATTTATACATGTAGGTATGCCGTATTATACGCGTAGGTATACCGTATTATATGTGTAGGTATACCGTATTTATACGTGTAGTTATATCGTATTTATAATGCACTCGTACAATATATATTTATAAAAATATACATGTATTTTACTTTCGGCTTAGCCTACAATTTTGTGTTTTGGGCCTAGCCCAAGTTCTATAAGTTATTAGGCCTAGCCCATGTTAGTATTGTAAGTGGGCTTTTATAAATATTTTAGGGAAATGGGCATTTTCCCATGTATTTAAGGTATTGGGCCTAGCCCAATATTTATGTTATTTTAACCCAACATTAATTTTTTTTAGCCTAATATTTATGTTCATGCATTTTTAGTAATCTTTTACTAATTATGCTAGTAACTTTTATAATCACGATTTGCGTTTATTCAATTTTTCGGTCATTCATTGTCATTAATATATATGAAGTGTCTAAATTATTTTATTTTTAGACTTGTCGTAACGACCGGTTAATATATATAGTTTTTGTGTGTCAAAGTTGTCGAGCGTCGTAGTAACCTTTCGAGGTGTCGACACGCCCGTTTCGTCGATAAGGCATAAGGTGTCGTCCGATGTCCATCGTTCGAGACCCGTCATCCGATGTTCGCGCCTTGTTTTATTGTATCTTATAAGTGTACATTTTAAGTAGTCGCGAAGGTTCGTGACCGTCGTTACAATTTCGAATATTGGTGGGGTTTTCGTCGTGGTGTAAGCATATATTTTGCAAATATCGTAGGTATTATTTTGGTATGTATTCCTAAGACTAATACATACACATAATTATACACACATTATACACCAAATAAAGTATTTGAAGTATATACATATAATTTTCTCCAAAAATTATATTGATGGTTATTCTTATAAATTTTACCCATTTTATCATAAAAATAACTTGTAGTGTTTTAAATAAACTCTTGGATGGTTAAGTCTTAACCCTTGTCATTAGGGTTTGTCTAATCACGATTAAGGTCGTTAATCATCATTAAGTTTACTAATCGCGATTAACCATGTTAATCACCCCGATAAACTCTTTTTAATCGCGATTAATATTTTAGAAACATTTCGCCATAGTTTCCCCTAAACTATGGCGTTTTCCCTACGTTTTAAAACGCGTTTTTAAGCATGTTTAGCACCCTTAATCATGACCCATCCAAACCAAGTTTCATTCCATCAACATTGCATGAAGAATCCTATTAATAATATCCTTATTTCCATGAACTTTTTATATATTTTTAAACACACTTTTTAAAAATATATGGTGACATTTTTAGACTATATTAACAAGATTATTAAAAACCATATTATTCCTTAAAAAAATTTCCATGTTCTTTCTTCTAAACAACTTGTTAAGACCCCCCTTTTTAACATATTCTTAGTAAAAATCATAGTCTTTAATTTCTACAAAAATCACATATATGTTGTAACTTGTTTTTAGATTGTAGTAAAGTTCATGGATCATAGGATTGATGATCTTGGTTAGATTTAAACATCAAAATGTTTAAATCTTTATTTTTGTTCTTAAACATGCAAGATCATTCATGTAAATAACCTACTTTAATAAGATCTACACATGTAAAAGCATCATCTAGCACATAACAACATAATCCACACATAATATATAATTATCATAGACTTTTTAAGTGGTGATTAGAGTTTTTAAGCTTTGTTTTGTTGAAGCTCAAGATGAACACTTTGTAGTTTATAAATCTACATAATAAATCATGCAAAAAAAATAATAAATGTATGAGGTCTTACAATTTTGCAAGAGGTTAGTGAGCTTTGGGATGAAGATTATGAAGGTATAAAAGCTTCTAAGCACCTCCTAATGATTCTGCATGTGTGTAGCTTCCTTATATCATCATGTAGTGGATTGAAAAGGGCTTAAAATGTGATGTTTAGTGAATAAGAAAAAAAAGGGTTGTGGGAGCTTGAAATTGCCGTGAACAAGGGGGTGTAAAGGAAAGTTTGGTGTTGTGAAACTTATAAGAAAAGAATGTGATGGTGATGATGGTTGTTCATATATGTTGCAAATCTTTCTTTAGTCAATTAAAACAAATCAAGACCATACATTCTAATTAATGTGAGGCATGGCCGAGAGTATGGTCATGGATATGACTTTGATTTTTAACATGTGGTATATATATTAATATGATAGATATTTTGGTAGTTAGTGTTAATGATAGTTTAGGGTTATATATAAAGTCAAATTAGTTTACTAGTTTAGTGGGTATAAATTTTATATGGTAAAAATACCACTAGTTTGCTCGCCAGTTCGATATCGGGTGATATACAAAAATTGTAGTATCATACCGGGAGCGATGGTTTTATTTTACCATCGATGCTATGGCGTTTATTCAAGGCGTTTACGACCCCAAAATATCGCTAACTAGTTCGCTAGCCTTTTAGTTTAGGAGATTGGATGGTAAGAATATAACTTGTTCGCCTATCGGCTCGAACTTGGACAATGTGTTAAAGTTGCGGCGTAGCACGAGGAGTTTATGTTTCGGGTAGTCCGTTGATATCCCCAAGATTATTTTGGGTGTAAAATATTATTTACAAGTTCTACGGACATTCAAATACTAAATTTTCTTGTCGCAGGCATTTTATTTTGTTACCGTTTGGTGCAGAACGGACACTTTAAAAATATACATTTTTTTTGGAAAATTTATATGTTTTATCATTTGGTGCCCCTACTTAGGAGTTTTTATTTATATTCCAACTATAATATGCTTTCATGCCATTCGTTACTCGTTCGGACAGTTTTCAGAACTAGCTGGCATGAATAGTGTGTTCCGATGAATAGTGTTTTCAGCATTTTGCCAACATATTAGAACATAGTTTGCAGTTTTCTCGCGACGTGGCGATTGTGTTAATATTGTTTAGCATATTTAACCATGTTCTATGATTGCTAGACTTTATACGACCTAATCATGCAATAATTAATTTGTAATGAACGTAATTAAACGTTAAATCAAGTACTTAAGTTGTACGGAATTACCATTATTTTTGCCAGTTGTCACAGTAAGAACCGCGCGAACCACTTTCTAGCCATTAGACCAAGATGATGGATAGATGAGATTAAAAGTATTTAAAAATAATATTAAGTATTTTTTGTCTTATTATGTCTTTAGTATTTTAATTCAAAAGGGTATTTAAGTAAAATTAAATTTTTTGTCTTTTTATATATGTTATATTTAATTACCTTTTTGTCCTATTCATTAATTACTTTTTATTAAAAAAACAGAATTTTTTGTTAAACAATATTTTGTAATCAGATTTTTATGATAATTTTTTTAAGATTTTCAAAATGGATGGATGAGATTAAAATATTTTTAAGAGCCGTTCTTTACGAGCGTTTTTTTACGGAACGTTTTACAACCTGTTTTTACGCTCCGTTTTTTACGCGCCGTTTTTTCAAGCGTCGTTTTTTTTAACGCGCCGTTTTTTACGCTCCGTTTTTTACGCGCCGTTTTTTCAAGCGTCGTTTTTTTAACGTGTCGTTTTTACGTTATAGTTTTTTACGTTTTACGCGCCGGTTTTTTACGTTAACGTTTTTTTACGTTTTACGCGCCGGTTTTTTACGTTAACTTTTTTTTACGTTTTACGCGCCAGTTTTTTACGGTAACATTTTTTTACGTTTTACGCGCCGGTTTTATACGTTAACGTTTTTTTACGTTTTACGCGCCAGTTTTTTACAGTAACATTTTTTACGTTTTACGCGCCGGTTTTTTACGTTAACGTTTTTTACGTTTTACGCGTCGGTTTTCTACGTTAACATTTTTAAATTCAGTTTTTTTACGTTAACGTTTTTTTACGTTTTACGTAAACTTTTTACGTTCAACGTTTTACGTAAAACTTTTTACGTTTTACGTTAAAAAGTTTACGGTTTAACTTTTTTTTAACAAAAACTTTTTTACACAAAAACTAACTCACCCAGAAAATCGTTACTCGGGAGATGTCTCAGATATATGGGTATCATCATCGACTATGGGGAAAAAATAAAAAAAAAACAACATCAAAACAAAGTGTATCTCGAAAAAAAATAGGGTTTGGCTCAGATTTTCGGATAATCAAAAAGGCTGCAAAGTGGTGTTGCAAGTTCAAAAACCTACCCTCCACCATCGTTGTCGCGCCATCGTCATCAAATTCTAGGGTTTTTTTTTTTTTTTTTTTTTTTTTGCATCATCGCTATCCAATCCAACAGATCAAAAACGCGCATACTTCACTGATCAAAAAATCACCAGAAGATCAACGTAAAACATTTAACATACCAAAAATACCATCATCAGATTCAAGAACACCCAAATTCAAACCAACAAAAACCCAGATTCAAACCACCAAATCAACAGATCAAACCAACAAATCAACAACCGAACCAAACCTGAACCCAGATTCGAACCCAACAAAAACCCATATTCAAACCACAAGATCCAAAGTCGACCCGAGCAACAACTCTGAGCTGATACATCATCATCTTCAACATTCACAACTCGTCGGGAGACCAGGACCGCCGCTGTCCACGGTGGCGCTGCCGTCAACCCGTCGCCGACCAGCCACCAACACCGCCGCTCCTCTCCACCAGCCACCAACACCGTCGCTCCTTACCATCGATCAACAGCGTCCCCCCACCACCTCCAAAACATCTTCAAAACATCATCGCCTTCAAAACTCCTGTGCTCGTGTCATCAACAACATCGATGAAGGAGTTTCTGTGGTGGAGGAGAGAGAGAAAAGACGGGGGGTGGGGCTGTGGCGGATGCGACCGGAAAGATGGGGATGATGGTGGATTTTGATTTGGGGAACGGTGGAGGTGTGGTGATGGTGGCGGTAGCGGTTGATGCAGATGATGGGGCGTCGGAATTACGGCCGGAGGGAGAGACGGTCCGGTGCGGTGAATGATTTTTGAGAGAGATGCTGGTTTTATATTTTTAAGAGAGAGAAAGATGAGAGTGGTAAATGAAGAGAGAAGGTGGTTGTTTTGAGTTTTTTTTTTGTGCAGAGCATTTCGAAGAAGAAGAATAGAAATGGTGGTTTAGAAATTCAAAATAGAGAGAGATAAGAGATAAAAAGGGAGAGGTGACAATGACTGACAAATAAAGAGGAGAGAGGATATAACAATAAATGAAGAGAGAGAAGGGGGATTAGACATATGGGGTAAAAGACCAAAATACCCTTTTAGTTGGCTTAATCTGATTAGTTGAGAGTGGTTCTCGCGGTTCTTACAACTGGAGGTGGTTTCTATTTTAGCGGCTCCCTATATATATATATATATATAGAGAGAGAGAGAGAGAGAGAGAGAGAGAGAGAAACGGGATCAGGAGAAAACGCTCAAAAGTGTGAGAACGGTGAGAACGTTTCCTGGCCCAACACATGTCACGTCGCTTAGAGAAGGACGGAGGGGCTTTTTTGTCCTTTCATATTTTTTTTAACGCGTGTCATTTCATCATTTCATTTTTTGGCGTTTAATAAATATGCGGCGTTTTTATTGTTTTTAGATCAGAATCATAGTAAATATTTTGGCGTTTTAAGTATTGTTTTGGCGTTTTTATTTTTTTTAGATCAGGATGCTGGCATTTAATGTAAAAAACATCAGTAATTTTCTTGATTTTATTATATCAAGTGTTTTGCCATTTAAGATACAGGCCTATAATGTGACAGACAATTATGGCGTTTTGATAGGATAAATAAATTTCAATTTTCCATGTAGTAGTATTAATATAACTATAATGTTTGGCAATAATGATACCGTCTCTTTATGTTTCTTTCAATTTTCATCTGGCAATTAGTGTTGATTTTTCCAGTAATACTTTGTTTGCGTTTTATATAGCAACCTTGTGCTTTGCTAGCATTCGTTCTCACAGTTTTTCAAACTATCAGGCGTTTTGGTGTTTGTAGTTTTTGACGTTTTATACTCAATTTTTTTTAAAATAGTAGAGAATTAGATGATAAATAACAGAGAATTACATAACAAACAATAGAAAATAAAAAAATAAAAATTATAATCTAATTTCTCATCCAAATCTTCACTGTCATCAGCCTCTTCTACTTTAACCTTTTTGGCGTTTTGAACCTGTTTTTGAATACCTTATGTAGATCCTTATTTTCCTGCATAACGGCCGTCTTTAGAAGATGCTTATTTTTTGTGGCATCCTTTATGGTGGGTGGATATATACTTGTTTGATGACATGTTGAATACCAACGCGTGCTCTAATGTATTGATCCCTTTATGCTATCAATATATCCATCAATAACACAGCCACATGATGTCATATCAGTGTCATCAGTCTCTTTATCTTGAATATTTGTCCATCTCATTCAGCAAAACATTATAGAGATACCTAACTCAGAGAAGATTCCATTCAGTGAAACTACATTCAGATCAATACTCAACATAGCAGAATCGAGGTTCTGCATCTGTGGCTTTTTTAACTATTATTTTTGGCGTTTTTAAAGTGAATGATTTCTAGGAAATATGGCGTTTGTTTCTGGTTTTGTGATCAGTTGATTGTGCAGAGAAGTCTCTCTTTATAGGATGTTTTTGGCGCGTAGTTTAGGCGGGATTTTATTTATAATAAATGATATTAATAAAGTACCGTCTTTTCAGTTACTGTGTATTTTTACTGTTTTTGTTCAGCTTTTTATAAGTTTTTAGGGTCATAGACTTTCCATCTCCCAAGTTTGGCGTGTTTGAATGGGTTTAAGTCGTTTTTGGCGTTTTTTTTTCCATTTTAACTTTTATTAATTAATACTTCTGCAAATTACTTTCATTATAGTTTGGGAGTTTTTGGCGTTTTTACTCCATTTATGGCGTTTCATATGCATTATGACTGTTTGGCGTTTTATTAATATAATATATTTTTTTATTCTAAGTTGAAAAATACATAGCAAACAACAGAAAAAGAAAATTAAAAAAATAAAAATAAAAACAATTCATCTTCCAAATCTTCACTGTCATCAGTCTCTTTCTTCTTTTAATCATGTTCGCTGGTGGTTTGGCTTAGCCATGCTTGTGTTTTTGTGGCCATTTGGAAAAACAAAATGACATGAGTTTTTTTGTTGAATATGTATCTTCAAACAACTCATTAGTGTCATTCGTCTTTTCATACCATTAAAATATTCATCAAGAACAAAACACAGAAAATGACATAAGTCTGACTCCAACATCTTTTTTGTTTATGATTTCTCCATCTCATGCAGCAAAATGCTATTTGAGTCACAGCACCTCAGGAAAGAATGCATTATCCGAAACTTTGGCGTAGAACAATATTTGAATATACAAGAAACGATATTTGGCGTTTTACTGAGGAAATAGTGTATCTGAAAGAACCGTCGATTTTTTTGGAATCTTTTGATGTTTTGAGTGTTTTGGCGTTTTCTAAGATGAATGGTATATAGTAGAAAATATGACGTTTTTTGAGTAGTTGTGTTTGATGTTTTGGGGATATTGGCTTTTTGTAAGTTGAATGGTATATAATAGAAAATATGGCGTTTCAGGTTCTGGGGGGTGTGTTTTTATGTCTTGGATGTTTTTGTTTATATAGCGATGTGTTTTGGTCCGTAATGGCGTTTTATTCATCAGTATGACGTTTTGGTATAGAGGTGTAAAGACGCTTTTAAATTCAATCATTTAGTAGTCTTTATATAAATTTACTTATTATTTATTATGGTTGATGTAATATGATAAATTGACACATGACATTTTGATAAAATCTTTTATTATAAAAAAATATCATATGACATTAAAGGGATTCTTTTAGTAGTATTAGATTAGATTAAAAGAATATCGTCACTGCTTATGCATAAAACCATCTTATAGACGACATTTATGCTTGTCGTTAACATTGAAAACGTTTTACAAGGTCAACATGCATATGACATCAACATCAACATTTAGATAACATAATCATATTCATGCACCAAGAAGTTTATGTGAGTTGAATGAATAGTTTCTCTTGTTGACAATTGACATAAGATGGTACTCCTAGAATAATGTTCTCCTTGTTTCGAGTACTTATATAGCAATTTTGTAATATTAATGAAATTGTTTTGCGGTTCAATTTTTGTTTTTTAATTAACTTATTATATTATTTGTTATATAAGTTTGTTTATCATTATGAACCATGACTATGAAAGCTATGAGACACTGAACTTGTAATTAACATGTAACTTGAGTCAATGGCACGGTTGATCCATGTGGTTTACACTTATTGCAATTAAAGGCTTCGTGATTTTGAAATTACACAGGTGGTCACTATGATGATAATTTTATAACTAAGGTGGTCATTTTCATGGATAGGTGTTAGTTATCTCCGTTAAATTAATGTAAAATGGCATAATAAAATAAAAATACATAAAATAAGGTAATAAATTATTAAAAAAAGGTTGAGTGAACATTGAGAGATTCTAGATTAAATAGGGGACATCAAGCTCCGACGTGGATCCAGATTTGTTGATGGTGGTGTTGGCTGTTTAAGTTGTCGGAAGGCTAACAAAGGACGGAAAGGGGTGACGGTTATCGATTGTTTCTGTTGCAAGAAGACACGAAAGGGCGGCGACAGTATAAAAGTAGCGGTCTGCGATGGCGACGGTTGTAGGTTGTTTTAGTTGCTAGAAGACACAAAAGGGGGGCTATGAAGGACAACTAAGGACATATCCGATCGGTGATGGTGTTATCTAGTTCAAATAAGGGGCCGTTTGGTTTGTTCTGCCGGAAAAACATGAAACGATGGTAGTAGTTTGTGAAAGTGGTGGGGGTTTGTGATGGTGGAAGTGGTGGTTAGGCATGAGCACGGTATCGTACCAGTACCGAACTGTAAGGGTACTAAAAACACCGATACCGAAAATAGCCAAAATTGTACCGATACCAAAAATGTGAAGTACGGTACCAATACGGTATTTGAAGGTAAAATACCAGTATAGTATATAGGAACTAGGTTCACTTTTTATTAAAATATATTACAAAATATATAATAATGAGACTCTCGTTATTATTGGGAAATTTTTCTAGTACAATACCGGTTACATAAACCAAATAAACAAATGTAAAAATACAACTAAATTGTACCAATCTTGATTCAAGGCTAGTGTCTTTGAAAACTTCAACCGCACCTACGAGAACGAAACCCCGCTGCAAGACAAGCAAAATTGTTGACGGTTTTGGTTGAGGCATGATGTGCGTGAAGTGTGTTATATTTTTAGATATATATTTAAGCCCTTTTTACACTTTTAGCCAAGTTTTAAATTTATAAAACACGATATTCACTAACACTAAACACACATATGGGCAAGTGCACCCATCGTGGACGTAGTATAGTGTTGGTAAGATACCGAGGTCGTCCAAGGACACAAGAGCTTTTAATACCGGTTTATCCTCAACGTCTAATCAAATCAAAAAGTTAGAAAAATGTTTTAAACTAAGAAAAATAAAAGCTAACTAAATGCTGAAAATAAAAATAAAATAAAAACAGATAGACAAGATGAATCACTTGGATCCGACACGTGTATTAGTATAACCTTTGATTATTTTCGCACTTTTGCACTTGTTTAAGAGATTATCTTAGTTATTGTAGTAGGCCCCTCTTTTGAAGGCGACGTTACCCTCAACCCAGTAGTTTGAGTCAGCAAGGATACAATCCTAAAGGGTCGGATTATTGAAAGATAACGAATTAAGTTATTAATGCAAATTGTGGTAGGCCCCGCTTTTGACGGTGACGTTACCCTCGGCTAAGTAGTCTGAGTCAGCAGGGATACAGTCCTAAATAGCCGGGTTATAGTATTAATAGTAGTTAACTTATGAGGGGGTCAAAGAGTTTGGATCCCCGCCATCCAATACCTATGGGCATTGAAGGAGATCCTACTAAATTTGACCCAGGTCCCAAGCAGGACCTCTAAACGCTGAACAAGGGCAAGACCCATACCAAACCGTTCCCTTAACCCCCGACCAGGTAGCCAACATACCTCCATATAGACCGTGGAGATATGAATGGTGAAAATCTTTTATTTTATATAGACAGTAAAATAATGCCAAGACACCACGGACAAACGATAAGGAAAGATCACCTTCAACATAAGTAACTAGTTATTAAAGTCATTAATACAAAACCAAATAAAAAAGTGCAAAAGATTAAAAATAAAAAGTATTATACTAAACACTTGTCTTCACCAAGTGATGTAAGAGACTTAGGCAAACATGGCCTTGATTGTCAAGAACTCTTACGATCAATCTTGGATCCCGAGACGACTCACACACTCTACGATGGACAATGGATGATGGTGGTGGATGATGGTGTTATGGTGGTGGTGGGTGGTGGATGAAGTGTGAGAGAGGTGGTGTGCCAAGGGATGAGAGAGAATGAAGCCAAGCTCCTCTATTTATAGGCTGAACAGAAGGCTGGACACGGCCCCGTGCCCGTCTGACATTCTCTCACTTCATTAATTGTAATTGCGAATTACAATTAATGCGCCTGCTGTACTTTCACCACGCCCCCGTGCCCGCTGGACACGGCCCCGTGGTGGGCAATGGAAGCTTCTACTGGTTTGTCTTTTCTGCTGCTTCCTGGGCACGCCCCCGTGTTCGCTGGACACGGGGCGTGTTCAGACTCTGTTTCTTCTCCTTTGCCTTGGGAGGTGCCGTTGAGGGTCCGGGCAGTCCACTTTTGTTCCTTTTCTTGTATTTATGGTAGAATTAGTTGTCTTTTTGCTTCTTTTGTGATTTTGAGCTCATTTCATCCTGAAAATACAAAAGGAAGACAAAAACACTCTTTTTTCCAACATTAGTACTTAAAAAGGGTTAGTTTTATGCCTTAATTGATGTGATTTATATGTTGCATTTTACACACATCAAGGCACGTGTTCAACACGCTTCCCTTAAAACAGATTCCGCGCCTCCTCTCAGATAGTTCTGTCTCCTAGGGTACAACAACCGGAATAGTATGAGTACTTCCGGAGATGACTCTCATGCTCGAGATAGCACCGGGTATAATTTGGTGTTCATACAATTAGGAAAATATGAAGTTGAGAAAAGAATAATTTAGAGAGTGCTCCTCTCTAAATTTCCATAGAACAAAAGACATCTTTCGTGTATCTATTTCTCGTGCCTTTAGAATGAGTGCTCATTCTTTCTTTTTATAGTCATACACATAAAGAGCTAATTAAAACCCAATCAATATTGTCATAATTTAGACAATTAAACAAGATCGTTAGTCTTGTAATAAACGGGTTTAAATCTCTATATAAATGGACTTTAGTGGTTCAAACAAAACTGTCATTTTCATTTATGACACAAATTAAACGAGTTATAACAGCTAGTTTGACCGGGTCCAACCAATTGCTCTGTTACCTGTAACACCTTGAAATTTTGTGTCCAATAATGTATTGACACGTGTCTTAGGTTTACACGTGGTATTAAATACTAAATAAAGGACTAAAGTTGACAAACCTTGAAAGTATATAAATTCGAGGGTTAAAAATGTCAACAAGGTGTAAATATACTGTACAATAACCCTAAATGATGCTAGTACCTTCAAACGAATGAATCATGGATCGTACGGAGCGAAATGCGTAAAAAAGTGAGAAATTACAAACTACAGGGGTTAATTGTGTCAACATGTTTAATTTATACCTCTGAGTGACCCTTTTACGAACCCGAGACTTTGTAACAGTAAATTACGCTCACTAGAATACACGATATAAATTTCGCAAAGTTCCGTTTTAAAACGAGAAAGTTGTGATCAATTTCGTATGCGAGGGGCTGAAAGCGTCAACAATAAAAGATAAGGCTCTTCGGATAGTAATTAAACTAACAAAGGACTTAACGGCACGGGTAAAAGTCACGAGGCCCTTATTCGTAAAGAATAAAGGCCCAAATCGCAAAGTTACCCCTTCGAAACCGAAAGGTCAAGTCAATGATTACAAAAGATTTGAAAATCTTGATTTACAGGCCTCAGGCAGGCCGCGTTAAAGAAAGCATTTAGCTAATGCGGGCCGCGAGCCATCTGCAGATTCGTTTCCTGACATAAGGATTCAGGCGGCCCGCGTCCAAGTTGCCTGATCCTTAATGCGGGCCGCGTCAAGGTACCAGATGCAGAAAAATGGGACAGATTCACTGTTTGAGCTTGTAACCGACCTTGGATGCATTAATTGAAGCATGGGCGCCCCCTACATGTCCCCTAACACTCAGGGACAGCTGCTGATCATCCATGAGCAATTATAGGTTGAGTTGTAATGATCTTATGCCAAAATTTCACTATAAAAGGCAATGTAGTGAACCATTGTTCACACACCTTCAAACAACTCATCTGCTCATTTCTAGAGCTCTAAAGCATTCTTCTAACATCTCTGGTCGTGCACCAAGCTTCTGTAAGTATGCCTAACCCTTTGTGGCTTAGTTTTCCATAGTTTTAGCTTAAAAGTCAATCCGTCATAATTAACGATTGACTTTACGATAAATCACAAATGGTCCAGTGGTTTGTCGAATCAAAGGTAGTTATATGATGGTAATCATGTGGGCTTTAAACCCCTACAAGGGCACCCACTGATTCCCACTCTAACTAGTCCGAATGTCGAGTCAAACTTGCTTAGAAAAAGTCAGCAGAATGCTATTTTGCGATTTTATGCATAATCAGTAAGGTAGATGGTGTGTAACCTGTTTTAACACTCACATAACATGATAATAAGTATATTAACTAATCTAAGCTTGTTTGATCCGACCATTTACTGTTTTGACCCGGTTCAGAACCGAAAGTCGCAAACCTTTGACTTTTGCTTTGACTTCAGTTCTGACCCGTTATAGTATGATTTAGATATGCCTTAGGACTCTCTTAGGACCAGGTTACATGATGGTATAACCCTCTGTGACCGGTTCGTTGTTTGTCCGAGTCTTTTACACCTTTCCGTTAAATGCTTAAAAGTTGACCGTAACGCCCTTTTTAATTTAAAACGAGAATTTCAGACATCTGAAAGGACCATAACCTTAGTTACTGATTTCTAAGCATGTCCCTAAAATTTCACGTCAATCCGGGGTCCAGAATAGGAGTTATGCTAAATAGCGCAATTACGGAAACTTTAGTAATTAAATGGCGCAATTAGCGTAACGCCTATCTAAACCAAGATTTCGACACCAAACCTTTTACACACTGATGTAAAATAATATTTTGGGACTTTTAAATATTTTTAATTATTTTTAACCTGCTCATAACCTGCGGTTATGGCATCGGTTCGGTAATTACCGAATATACCCTTTTTCGGACATAACTTGAGTTCTACAAGGTCTTTTGACCCGATTCCAGTTGCTACTGATTTTAAATAATAAATAAAGTATTTTGGACTTTATAAACTGTTCGGGAAACTCAGATTTCATGTAGAACTCAGAAACCTCTTTTATAATCTTTAAAAAGACCGAAATACCCCTACGGGGCATAATATGAACTTAAACTCGTTACGGGCATTGTGGAAGGTATCCAACTGATACCACAACCCCTTTAAAGCATATTGACTTAGGAAACCTATGTAGGACTCTTACGGATACCCGTTGCGCCTTTTGCGCGCACGGTTCGGTTTACGTAACTAGTTTACATAAACTAGCCGAAACGGGTCGAACCTTATCGTTTTGACCTCAAAATCCAGAGTGTGGTTATTATACCCATATAAAACAAGCCTTCAAACTTGTTGGGTCCAAATCACATTCCATTCCCGGTTTTCGCCTTTCACGCGATTAAACCGTAATTATCCCTTGAAACTGACCGGTCTAAGCTAAGGCTAAATTAAAGACCCGTTAGGATTCTAATAGGTTATTTTAAACCTTCGTTCTAGAATAGGAGACCAGTAAAAGATATTCACAATTTATTCGATTAAGGATTAATACTTGCTCAGGTAAATACTTTTAACTTATTTTCCGTTATACGGGCTTGGGTTACGGTATATAAAATACCGCTTGATCGGGCATCAAATCTTCCATCGTTTGGTGGTTAATTGAATAATTTGATCGGCTCGTTTAAACAGTCTTGTTTACTTAAACGCCTTTGGGGGGTTAATGACCATGTCCCGGATATCCCTGGCAGCATTTTACGAAATGGCCACGACCTAAGCGCGGAGTGTAGGCGTACACTCGTCAGTGCATAAATAGTTGATGTGGTGTGTCTATTGATCTTTAACCCGGTACGTCCGGGCTACTGAACGCATAAGGAACATGTAATTCATTCACAAGATTATAAATTTAAATAATTCTCCCAAGTTATAAAGAGTTTGTGCCTTGTGCATTCAAATCAATTTTTATTAAACCTTTTACAAAAAGTGTCGGTTGAATGTATTTACCAGTGTAAACTGACGTATTTTCCCAAAAAGATTAAATGCAGGTACTAAGCGTAATTGGCTGGATATTTCTCCTTAGCATCAATAAAGAGTCTCGCAAGCTTAAGATGCCTACGTCTTTTGAACAATACTTATATTATTTTTATTTGATCCCCTGTGGATTATATTTCAACGATTGTGATACTTTGATGTTACATTCAATGGTTGAAATATATTTATCTTTATGCTTCCGCTGTGCATTCATATATTGTGTAGTTTGACTATATTGTTGCCAACTACGTCACGGTAATCCCCCACCGGGCCCACCGGTGATACACGTGGAAATCGGGGTGTGATAGGTTGGTATCAGAGCTGAAGTTGAGTGAATTAAACACTAGTCTTTTGTGTTTAATCTCAATGACACAGTTGCACATATTCGAGTCTAGACAAGAACATAGGACAAATTCGAATTGTGATTCCAGTTTGTCTTTTTATTGTTTATTGTGATTTAAAGTTTTGAAAGCAGGAAATATGCCACCAGCAATTAGAAGAGGAAGAGGAGGAAGAGGCAAATGGCCGATCACTACTCACAATGATCACGAGGCCGGACCTTCGAACATGCGAGCTCCTTCGACTACAAGGAGTGAAGAACCTCAGAGACGTAAAAGAAACCTCTTTGAACCTGCAAGACATTCTACCTCGCACAGTTCGACACCTTCATACCGTCACTCTTTCGGACCAAACTCAGAAAATGAACCCAATAACCCTCAACCTTCGTTTATACCTCTCCAGCGATCTCTTTCGCACCATTCTTATGGCGATCCTACTCCTTTCTTCCAAGGCAGTTTAACCTAGCGGACTATGTCCAAGAACTAACAGGTTATAACCCGTTAGGACCAGAGGACCATTTCTCCGAAGATAATGCGGTAGATATGGACGAGGTCACGGATCCCATAGAACCTGCAAGAGGTACTCCCAACCATCCAATCGAGATCTCTGATGGGTCATCCTTTCATGGAACACCCTATCAAGGTCCCGACAGTTATCAGGCGAAGTTTGACCAATGTGATTGGTACTTCACACCTTCTCATCATTTCTCACCTCATGACCAACAGCAGCAACAGGATCCTTCTGAGGATTCGCGGTTCGTGGCAGTTACACCACCGCCTCCTCCGCCACCAGTTCAGCAAGCACCTCCAGATCCGCCAAGGCGTAGGAGATCAGGCGCGCGGATGTCCACCCGAGGAGGGGAATTCCATTTCAGCACCCCTCGCCACTCGAGTGCGAGTCACTTTCCGTCAGTGCCTGAAGAACCACAATTAGGGGAACCTTCGGGTCACCCTGCAGAGGTGAATTTTGCACCAGTTGCACCACCTCCGCCACCTTTCGGCTATGACAATCCGATACCAGCGTACGGCGGTTCCACCGCGTACAACCCGTTTGAGCAGCCAACTCACATGCACTACAACTATAACTATGATGCCGATCCATACGTGGTAGCGGCTAATTACAATGCCCTCCATGGAACCTCTTGGAGACCAGATTACTCAGCTCATGGGTATCCAGCACCTCCTAGACCTCCGGTTCAGCAACCGTCGCAGCAGCCACGTTTTTCTCCACCGGAGCAAGTAGAAATCCTCCACCGTCTAAACCGAGTGGAACGAGACTTCGAACAAGAACGTAAGAGTAATCGTGGATTCCTCAAGGGCTTAGCAAACCTACTGAAAGGGAGGAAGAAATGAGATCATTAGTCTCCTTAGGTACTGTTGTATTTACTATTACAGTCTAGTCCCTGCATGGACATTTATCGTGTTTAGTCCCTGCGTGGACAATTGAATTTCAGTCCCTGCGTGGACTTATCTTTTAGTCCCTGCGCGGACATCTATCTTTGTATTTGGTCCCTGTGTGGACTTGTTTTCTGTAAACCTCTGCGTAGGTATTTATTTATTTAAAAAGTCCCGTTTTGGGCAGCGTGTAATCATTGTTATGATTAATGGAATATTAAGTTATAAATTTCATTTTTGTTATTATTATTATATGAAGTAAATCAAAAATCATTCCTTTTAAATTAATCTGCCTAAATAAAGAATCTTAATGGTGAAACCTAGCCAGGTGTCATTATAAGACCCGGCCAAGATGGTAAGACCTGATTAAAAGATTCAGATTTCTAGTTAACCTCTGTAAACATGTTAACGTTCTTGGCAGATGTGATCCGTTAAAATCGCACGCGTCATTCTTATATGAGAATCCTTCTAAGGATTCCAAAGCCCAAATTAATGATTTAAAAATCATGGGTTAAATCATCAATGAAGATGATCATTTATTAAACATCCATTAGCGATGTAGTGCCTACGGGCCAAACTTATTAAACATCCATTAGTGATGTAGTGCCTACGGGCCATACTTATTGTCATATAAGACAAAAGACAGTTGTAGTCTATAACTCCCTGTCAGAAGAGGTAAAAGGACTACGGTTCAAACCTTCATGCCTTGATTCTCTGTAATCCCGGCTTATATTATAAAAACGTCCTTGTGACTAGGCTTTTCTGCCACTAACAATATTGTTTGTAATTAGGATAAGTTATATTCAAATCCTAAATAAAAGAGAGTAACAAATTAACCAAATATGGTCTATATTTACCATGGTTAATGAATTACCATAAAAGACAATTCCATAATAAACTCCTAAATAAAACCTTGTCATTATCTTCTGTAGCAGATTCAAGTTACAATGGCTGATCCAAATGAAGTGAATAGTCATTCGAAAGAAGATGAAAATGATAACGCCCAGATTCATATAACGGGCGCGAAATTGAAAGCTCTAGTCGACGGCGCTGTTAAGGCAGCCTTGGATCGATAGTACGAAGAATACACCAAGTCCCGGAGCAGAACCTTATCTACACCACACTCAAAGCCAAAATCCCACTCAAAATCTCACAGCAAACCACCCTCGACTCCGTCTAAGCCTAAAAAGGACGATGATAAGAACTCATCCAATGAAACAGTGTCCGTCCTAAGGAAAAAGTGTTTACTGATGCATCTCGCGCCAGGGGTTGCACCTATAAGTATTTCGTATCTTGCAAACCCCGAGACTTCACTGGGGAGAAGGGCGCGGTAGATTGTATGACTTGGTTAGACGAAATGGACACGGTCGTGGACATTAGTGGTTGCGCAGAGAGAGACGTGGTGAAGTTTGTATCGCAGTCATTCAAGGACGAAGCCCTAGCTTGGTGGAGATCGTTGGTTCAGGCCTCGGGGAAGGCTGTTTTGTACAGCATGACGTGGGAGGAATTTATTGCTCTCATCAAGGAAAATTACTGCCCTCAACATGAGGTTGAAAAGATAGAGTCTGATTTTCTATCGTTGGTTATGACAAACCTTGACTGTCAAGCTTACCTCACGAGCTTCAACACAATGTCCCGGTTGGTTCCGTATCTGGTAACCCCGGAACCAAAAAGAATAGCTCGTTTTATCGGTGGTTTAGCCCCCGAGATAAAGGCAAGCGTAAAGGCCTCTCGGCCAGCTACCTTTAGATCTGTAGCTGACATATCTTTGTCCCTCACTCTGGATGCGGTCAGACAAAGATCGCTGAGGAACAAAGAAGCTGAGAAGAGAAAACGTGAAGATGATAATTCACGAAGGTCGAGCAAGAAGCACCATGGAAACGGTGACAACAAGAATGGGTCTGAGTCAAGGAGGGATGGGCCTCAGTCTGGTGAGAAGCCCAAGTGCAAGATATGCAAGAAACAACACTTTGGAAAGTGCAGACTCGAATCAAACTCGCAGACTCAGTCAAAGTCATTTGCTTGCGGGATATACAAGTCCAAGGACCACAAGACCTTGGATTGCAAAAAGCTGAAGGATGCAACCTGCTACAGTTGCAATGAGAAGGGGCACATTAAAACCAACTGCCCTAAATACGCCAAGAAGCCTGAAGAGGCCAAGAAGACCAATGCAAGAGTCTTCAGGATGGATGCGAAAGAAGCTGTGCAAGATGATAACGTGATCACAGGTACTTTTTGATTCAGGCGCTGATAAGTCTTTCGTAGATCATAAATTTTGCAAATTGCTGAATATGCCTATCAAAACCTTGAGTATAAACTATGAGGTAGAGTTAGCAGATGGCACCATAGAAACCGTCTCTACTGTATTAGATGGATGTGTGATATCCATTAAGAACCATTCTTTTCCTCTATCCCTACTTCCCTTTAAATTAGCCGGTTTTGACATAGTATTAGGTATGGACTGGTTATCTCACAACCAGGCCCAAATTGTCTGCAACAGAAAGTAAGTGGTGATAAAGACTCCGTATGGTGAATCGCTTACTATTCGGGGAGATACCCAGTATGGACTGCCTAAGCAAGTGACTATGCTCAAGGCTTCAAAATGTTTAAAGAAGGGTTGTGTCATCTACATGGCACAAGTGATTATTGATGAGCCGAAGATAGAAGACATCCCCGTCATTTCTGAATACCCAGAAGTTTTCCCTGAAGATCTACCTGGTTTGCCACCAGATAGGCAAGTGGAATTCAGGATTGACATCATCCCTGGAGCAGCACCTGTTGCTAGAGCACCTTACAGGTTAGCACCAACCGAAATGAAGGAGTTGAAGACACAACTGGATGAACTGCTAGCTAAAGGTTTCATTAAACCTAGTTCGTCTCCTTGGGGAGCACCTGTCTTGTTTGTCAAAAAGAAGGATGGATCGATGCGTCTGTGCATCGATTATCGCGAGCTTAATAAAGTCACGATAAAGAATAGGTATCCTTTGCCCAGGATCGACGATTTGTTCGATCAGTTACAAGGGGCAAGTTATTTCTCGAAGATTGACTTAAGGTCAGGCTACCACCAACTGAAGGTTAGAGATGAAGACGTACATAAACCGCATTTAGGACTCGTTATGGTCATTATGAGTTCCTAGTGATGCCTTTTGGGCTCACTAATGCACCGGCCGCGTTCATGGATCTCATGAATCGCGTTTGCAAGCCGTACTTAGACAAATTCGTCATCGTTTTCATCGACGACATTCTTGTCTACTCGAAGAACCAAGTTGACCATGAGAAACACCTTCGTTGTATTCTCAAACTCCTGCATCATGAGAAACTCTATGCCAAATTCTCTAAATGTGAATTTTGGCTACGAGAAGTCCAATTCCTTGGACATGTTGTCAGCGAGCGTGGTATCCAAGTGGATCCCGCTAAAGTGGAAGCTGTCATGAATTGGCAAGAGCCGAAGCGCCTACAGAGATTCGTAGTTTCCTGGGGTTAGCAAGATATTACAGGCGCTTCATCGAAAATTTTTCAAGGATTGCTGCGCCCCTAACTTCCTTGACCAAGAAGAAAGTAAAGTTTGACTGGGGACCTAAGCAACAAGAATCCTTTGATATTCTGAAGCAAAAGTTGAGCAACGCTCCTGTACTGACATTGCCTGAAGGTACCGAAGAGTTCGTAGTTTACTGCGATGCATCACACACTGGCATGGGATGTGTGCTTTTGCAGAAAGGCAAGGTTATTGCCTATGCTTCAAGACAGTTAAAGGTGCATGAAAAGAATTACACCACCCATGACTTGGAGTTGGGTGCCGTTGTGTTCGCACTAAAACTGTGGAGGCATTATCTGTATGGTATCAAGTTTGTGATCTATTCTGATCATAAGAGCCTTCAACATCTGTTTGATCAGAAGGATTTAAACATGAGGCAGCGCCGTTGGATGGAGACTTTAAATGATTATGATTGTGAAATCAGATATCATCCCGGCAAGGCGAATGTAGTCGCTGATGCCTTGAGTCGAAAGGAAAGGGTAAAACCCATCCGAATCAATGCCAAGAGCATTGAAGTGAAGAACAGTTTGATTGAAAGGTTGTTAGCTGCACAGAGGGAAGCTGTGTTGGAAGCTAACTACCCTAACGAAAAGCTAGGAGTAACTGAGGAGCAGTTATCTCTTGGCAAGGATGGAATTCTAAGATTGAATGGACGAATATGGGTTCCAATTTAGGGAGGACTACGAGATGTTATCCTCCAGGAAGCCCATAGTTCCAAATATTCCATTCATCCTGGAGCTGATAAGATGTACAAGGATCTAAAGGCAAATTATTGGTGGATAGGCTTGAAAAAGTCTGTAGCCAAATGCTTGACTTGTGCGCAAGTCAAAGCTGAGCATCAAAAGCCGTCAGGCTTGCTACAACAGCCTGAACTTCCCGAATGGAAATGGGAAATGGTAACTATGGATTTTATTACCAAGTTACCCAAGACGAGAAAAGGAAATGATACAATATGGGTTATAGTTGATAGACTGACTAAGTCAGCACATTTCTTATCCATCAAGGAGACTTATAACTCCGACATGTTGGCCCAGTTATACGTTGATAAGATTGTAGCCTTACATGGCATACCTGTGTCTATTATCTCTGACAGAGATACTAGATACACGTCACATTTTTGGAAAAGTTTCCAGCAATCTTTGGGCACACGTTTGAATTTCAGTACGGCTTACCATCCTCAGACGGACGATCAGAGTGAGCGTACTATTCAGACGTTGGAAGACATGCTACGTGCATGTGCGATCGATTTGGGTGGTAGTTGGGATAAGAACCTACCATTAATCGAATTCTCCTACAGCAATAGCTACCATACCAGCATTAAGGCTGCGCCCTTCGAGGCATTATACGGTAGAAAGTGTAGATCGCCCGTTTATTGGGCGGAAGTTGGAGATGTCCAATTATCAGGACCAGAGATAGTCTTCGAAATGACGGACAAGATTGTCCAGATTCGAGACCGTCTCAAGGCTGCCCGAGATAGGCAGAAAAGTTACGCAGATCCAAAGCGTAAAGATTTTCACTTCGAAGTAGGTGATAAAGTGTTGCTAAAAGTATCACCCATGAAGGGAGTGATGCGATTCGGTAAGAAAGGCAAATTGAGCCCGAGATATATTGGACATTTCGAGGTAATCGAACGTGTCGGATCAGTGGCCTACAAGTTAAACTTACCGGAGGAGCTCAGTGGAATTCACAATGTGTTCCACATCTGCAATCTAAAGAAGTGCTTCGCTGATGAATCACTGATAATACCACATACAGATGTGCACATAGAAGAGAGCTTAAAATTTGTGGAAAAACCTTTGTCGATTGAAGATCGACAGGTAAAGAAGCTTCGAAGGAAGCATGTACCTATTGTAAAGGTCAAATGGGATGCCCTTAGAGGTCCCGAATTCACGTGGGAGGTTGAATCCACGATGAAAGAAAAATACCCTTATTTGTTTCAGTAAATCTCAGTTCGAGATTTATTTTAAGGGGGTGAGGATGTAACACCTCGAAATTTTGTGTCCAATAATGTATTGACACGTGTCTTAGGTTTACACGTGGTATTAAACACTAAATAAAGGACTAAAGTTGACAAACCTTGAAAGTATGTAAATTCGAGGGTTAAAATGTCAACAAGGGGTAAATATACTGTACAGTAACCCTAAATGATGCTAGTACCTTCAAACGAATGAATCATGGATCGTACGGAGCGAAATGCGGAAGAAAGTGAGAGATTACAAACTACAGGGGTTAATTGTGTCAACATGTTTAATTTATACCTCTGAGTGACCCTTTGACGAACCCGAGACTTTGTAACAGTAAATTACGCTCACTAGAATACACGATATAAATTTCGCAAAGTTCCGTTTTAAAACGAGAAAGTTGTGATCAATTTCGTATGCGAGGGGCTGAAAGCGTCAATAATAAAAGATAAGGCTCTTCGGATAGTAATTAAACTAACCAAGGACTTAACGGCACGGGTAAAAGTCACGAGGCCCTTATTCGTAAAGAATCAAGGCCCAAATCGCAAAGTTACCCCTTCGAAACCGAAAGGTCAAGTCAATGATTACAAAAGATTTGAAAATCTTGATTTACAGGCCTCAGGCGGGCCGCGTTAAAGAAAGCATGAAGCTAATGCGGGCCGCGAGCCATCTGCAGATTCGTTTCCTGACATAAGGATTCAGGCGGCCCGCGTCCAAGTTGCCTGATCCTTAATGCGGGCCGCGTCAAGGTACCAGATGCAGAAAAATGGGACAGATTCACTGTTTGAGCTTGTAACCGACCTTGGATGCATTAATTGAAGCATGGGCGCCCCCTACATGTCCCCTAACACTCAGGGACAGCTGCTGATCATCCATGAGCAATTATAGGTTGAGTTGTAATGATCTTATGCAAAAATTTCACTATAAAAGGCAATGTAGTGCACCATTGTTCACACACCTTCAAACAACTCATCTGCTCATTTCTGGAGCTCTAAAGCATTCTTCTAACATCTCTGGTCGTGCACCAAGCTTCTGTAAGTATGCCTAACCCTTTGTGGCTTAGTTTTCTATAGTTTTAGCTTAAAAGTCAATCCGTCGTAATTAACGATTGACTTTACAATAAATCACAAATGGTCCAGTGGTTTGTCGAATCAAAGGTAGTTATATGATGGTAATCATGTGGGCTTTAAACCCCTAGAAGGGCACCCTCTGATTCCCACTCTAACTAGTCCGAATGTCGAGTCAAACTTGCTTAGAAAAAGTCAACAGAATGCTATTTTGCGATTTTATGCATAATCGGTAAGGTAGATGGTGTGTAACCTGTTTTAACACTCACATAACATGATAATAAGTATATTAACTAATCTAAGCTTGTTTGATCCGACCATTTACTGTTTTGACCCGGTTCAGAACCGAAAGTCACAAACCTTTGACTTTTGCTTTGACTTCAGTTCTGACCCGTTATAGTATGATTTAGATATGCCTTAGGACTCTCTTAGGACCAGGTTACATGATGGTATAACCCTCTATGACCGGTTCGTTGTTTGTCCGAGTCTTTTACACCTTTCCGTTAAATGCTTAAAAGTTGACCGTAACGCCCTTTTTAATTTAAAACGAGAATTTCGGACATGTGAAAGGACCATAACCTTAGTTACTGATTTCTAAGCATGTCCCTAAAATTTCACGTCAATCCGAGGTCCAGAATAGGAGTTATGCTAAATAGCGCAATTACGGAAACTTTAGTAATTAAATGGCGCAATTAGCATAACGCCTATCTAAACCCAGATTTCGACACCAAACCTTTTACACACTGATGTAAAATAATATTTTGGGACTTTTAAAGATTTTTAATTATTTTTAACCTGCTCATAACCTGCGGTTATGGCATCGGTTCGGTAATTACCGAATATACCCTTTTTCGGACATAACTTGAGTTCTACAAGGTCTTTTGACCCGATTCCAGTTGCTACTGATTTTAAATAATAAATAAAGTATTTTGGACTTTATAAACTGTTCGGGAAACTCAGATTTCCTGTAGAACTCAGAAACCTCTTTTATAATCTTTAAAAAGACCGAAATACCCCTACGGGGCATAATATGAACTTAAACTCGTTACGGGCATTGTGGAAGGTATCCTACTGATACCACAACCCCTTTAAAGTATATTGACTTAGGAAACCTATGTAGGACTCTTACGGATACCCATTGCGCCTTTTGCGCGCACGGTTCGGTTTACGTAACTAGTTTACATAAACTAGCCGAAACGGGTCGAACCTTATCGTTTTGACCTCAAAATCCAGAGTGTGGTTATTATACCCATATAAAACAAGCCTTCAAACTTGTTGGGTCCAAATCACATTCCATTCCCGGTTTTCGCCTTTCACGCGATTAGACCGTAATTATCCCTTGAAACTGACCGGTCTAAGCTAAGGCTAAATTAAAGACCCGTTAGGATTCTAATTGGTTATTTTAAACCTTCGTTCCAGAATAGGAGACCAGTAAAAGATATTCGCAATTTATTTGATTAAGGATTAATACTTGCTCAGGTAAATACTTTTAACTTATTTTCCGTTATACGGGCTTGGGTTACGGTATATAAAATACCGCTTGATCGGGCATCAAATCTTCCATCGTTTGGTGGTTAATTGAATAATTTGATCGGCTCGTTTAAACAGACTTGTTTACTTAAACGCCTTTGGGGGGTTAATGACCATGTCCCGGATATCCTTGGCAGCATTTTACGAAATGGCCACGACCTAAGCGCGGAGTGTAGGCATACACTCGTCAGTGCATAAATAGTTGATGTGGTGTGTCTATTGATCTTTAACCCGGTACGTCCGGGCTACTGAACGCATAAGGAACATGTAATTCGTTCACAAGATTATAAATTTAAATAATTCTCCCAAGTTATAAAGAGTTTGTGCCTTGTGCATTCAAATCAATTTTTATTAAACCTTTTACAAAAAGTGTCGGTTGAATGTATTTACCAGTGTAAACTGACGTATTTTCCCAAAAAGATTAAATGCAGGTACTAAGCGTAATTGGCTGGATATTTCTCCTTA
This sequence comes from Helianthus annuus, assembly GCF_002127325.2. Lineage (NCBI taxonomy): Eukaryota > Viridiplantae > Streptophyta > Magnoliopsida > Asterales > Asteraceae > Helianthus > Helianthus annuus. The sequence continues at coordinate 87,048,328 of NC_035440.2, forward strand.
TCATCAATAAAGAGTCTCGCAAGCTTAAGATGCCTACGTCTGTTGAACAATACTTATATTATTTTTATTTGATCCCCTGTGGATTATATTTCAACGATTGTGATACTTTGATGTTACATTCAATGGTTGAAATATATTTATCTTTATGCTTCCGCTGTGCATTCATATATTGTGTAGTTTGACTATATTGTTGCCAACTACGTCACGGTAATCCCCCACCGGGCCCACCGGTGATACACGTGGAAATCGGGGTGTGACATTACCGTTGCAGACATGACCACGCGCCATTAGTGGCTCTTTAGTCCGTGCGCCACACTGTATGGAACCCGTGTATGCACACGATATGTAGACCAGTGCGCCTAGTTAATACAGCAAACCTGCGCACGCATAAACTGGCCTGTCAGTCCGCGCGCCACGCTTCAAGGATCTCACGACACGTAATATGGAGTCGCGCGCCACACGGATGCCGCTACGCATACCAGGACGCCACCTGGTCATGCGCCATCAAAACTCGTGCGCCATTTGCAGTCTTCGCCATAACCAATGACGTGCGCCATGCGCCTAAGAAGCTTGCACCTTCGTCATAGCCAATGACGTGCGCCATGCGCCTAAGAAGCTTGCGCCGCATCGTCATGTGCCATGCCATGGCATCCGCCTAAGCCACCTAAAGGAGCGCCATACGCGGACCCGCCATGTATCTGACCACGCGCTCATGGGAAAAATACAAAGGCGGGTGTGCGAAGTTCAAAGCGCACCACATTAGGCTTATAGCCCACGTCACGCGTGCATGTATGCAGGTGCGATGCACCATTTGGGTCCCCACTAGTGTTTGCCTTTCAAGAAGTGCTCATCCTTATATACCACTTTAAGCTTTGTCGTTCCACTATGGGACAAGGTGACAAATCTCAATCCATTTTTCTCATTTTTGTTTGTTTCAAACATACAACTTCAAGCTTCGATATCTCATTCATCTTAGCTCTATTTGGACATAGTTTGAACACAAACTCATAAATAATTATTTATACAACACATATATAAATATTATTGATGTCCAAAATATTTAATGAAAAACTCATTTTCACTAAATTTCCAACATAGTATCGAACTGGTACCAAACCAAAAGTATCGATCCTGATACACACCAAAAAGTGGGTACCAAATTGGTACCGAAATTCGATCGGTAAGGAACCATTCGCTACTCGAATTTTTCGGTACAAGTACCAAAATGTTCATCCGTAATGGTGGTGATGATGCAGGTGGTGGTGGTTAAATATTAATATCTTTTTAATTGTTTTGTTTTTTAGTTGAGATAAAGTAGACATTACACACAACGGTAAATTTGGATCACTGACGGACCACTGAAGTATCATCATGCCACCAGCAGAACCATCCGATCATATCCATATCCACTAGGCATAATGCATATACACCAATTCAGGAGAAAACCCAATAAATATGGAAAAAATCCCTCTTGTGAGAATCGAACCCAAGAACTATTGGTCCCAAAGTCTTATCTCACCCTCAAAATGTCATTACGGTATAAAACTATGGGCAATTACACACTCTCTTAACATGGAAATTTAACGATTATCCATTGTAAGAAACATTAATGTTATGATAATTCAACCATAGGGATTAGGACCACCCGTGAATATTTGGTCCATTTGTGAAATCTATACAAACCACGAGACCATGTGTGTCATTAACTCTTATAATTTGAATAAATCTGAATGTTCAACTCATGTAATTTAAATAGAACTGAATATTTTTTTTCTAAATAATTTTTATTTGATTTTAGCTTTCTATGCCGTATATATTTAGGCATATAAGAACTTGTTTATAAACGAATTGGTTATTGAACTAGCTATCTTAGCGGTCCAATTGTCAGACTGATTCCAAAAATGGATGACTAATTCCAATAACTAGTAAAATTATCCGTGTTCAACCATCCCTAGTGTTCTAGTGATGGCCACAGGTATTTAAGTTCCACTTATGGTAGGCTCGGGTGAGTTTTCTCCTCAAGGTCTCAAGTTTGAGTGTTGGTGATAGAGGTTTCTCATTGAGGGGTTTAAATTGGGGATCTATTGTGCGAGGGGGGTCTCTAGCGCGGACCTGGTTAAGACAACGTATGCTAGACCTCCCGACATTCGCGAATAATTCACACCTTTCAACAAAAAAATTATCCGTGTTTGCTGTGAGGTTCCGATTAATATCTACTTTGGTTCAGTTTAGCAACCCAAAGAAATATGCTCAGAAGAATATTGACACACATGTTTTACATCTACTAAAAACATAAAAATAAATTTACATTGGATAGCAGGACTGACTAATTTTAAATTAATTGTAAATGGAAATGTAAACGCTATCTTAAATATAACTTTAATGAAAAAGGAACGTAAAACTAAAACATTTAAGAAAAGTAAAAAAATAAAAGTAATAAAGTTTGAACTGCTTTGACGCAAACCGTTTCGACCCGAATCATTTTGACACTAACCGTTTTGACCCGTACCGTTGTGACGTGAACCATTTGGAACCGAACCGCTTTGACGCGAACCTTTCGACACGAATCTTTTCGACCTGAACTGTTTCGACACAAACCGTTTCGACCCGTACCGATCCCGCTTGAACCGGGGGTGGTGAGTGTCGAGGTGATGGATTCCAATTCATTTGACAAAAAAACACATCAAAAATAGAATTGAGATTCTAATTCCAACAATTTCCAATTTCAATTTAAATTTTTAAATTCGAAATCCAATCCCTTCAAATTGTAATTCGTATACAAATTTCAATTCTAATTTCAAAACATTACGTAAATCAAATACACCCTTAAACTTTTTATTCTAAAAGCCTGTATGTATTCTTTTTTTTTTTAAACGGCCAACAAATCCTCTAAATGGGCTACTGGCGAAATTCACCACATCGGGATACACTCGCCTTCCGAACCGGGGAAAACCCTCACCTAGGGCCGAAGCCCGTGAACACTCGCCCGAAGGCATGACAGTGCGGTGAGGTAAAACCCGCTCAGCTCAAGGATCGAACTAGCGATCACCGTCTACTCGCCTAGTCTCCCATCATCACCAGGTGCCGCAGAAACTAAATGCTAGGGGTAGGAATTGAACTTGGGTCACTTGAAACACAAAGTCTCTCCCTTACCACTCCACCACTAGTTCATTGGCCCTATATGTATTCTTTTAAAGACGAGACTTTTGAAATAAACATCCATTTATTTGTCTTTCAATATTTCGTTGATTTAAATTAAACATTAAATATTTGACTATTTCAAGATAAGTGATGAATTGTGGAAACACTTTTCCTTTACAAGTAGGGAAAGAAAGTGCGGTTTTGGACGGCTCGAACAGGGTGTTTGGAAGGTCGGTTTTCAAAGTAATAGCTTTCAAATTTTAATAATAACTTAAATCCAAATGTTATCATTAATTGCATATCAAATCCATATATAGGTAGGGCCTTAGATTACCATGATCATCATAACAACTTTTATATAGGTGTCATGTCATTCACTTATAATCCATCATCTAAAATAACTACCATAAAACTGCGGGGAGTCGAGACGTTAGTTGGGCGAGGGAAGCAAGGCAACGCTGGCTAACCCACTTCGTGCCAGCGTTAGGTTTGACGTTGCCCAGCCAGCGTCGCTTTGAAGCCTGGCGTGAGGCGTGGGGCGAGGTAAGCTGGCTAGCCAGGATTGGATGTTCATTTTTGACCGTTAGCCATAGCGGTTTGGCATGGTGGTTTAATGGTAAAAAAATCATTTTTTCAAAAAAACTTACAACTTTTACCTATAATTACCCCCTCCCCCCCCCCCACCTTCGAATTTTTACAAAATTCTTCAACCAATCTCACACCAAACTTTCAATTTTTTTTCAACCAAACAACAAAACCGAAAATGGTGCACACGACGGGGGAGGAGGAGATCGCGCTTGTCACTTCGATCGTCGACGCACAACGTAGGTTACAACGCGGTCAAACCGCGTACTGGGGACAAGCGTTCCAACAATACCAACAACACGTTGGTAACAATCGCCACAATCTAAACGTCTGCCAACACAAGTGGCGTGAACTAAAACCGAAATTAGATCGGTTTAAAGTTTGTTTCGATCGTGTCCCTGTGGGGACCTAAGCGACGACGATCGAATGGAGATCGCGAAGATCGAGTGGAGGCATGACGAGAATCCAGAATTTAAGTGAGTTCCCCACTTTAGTATTTATAGAACTTTGTAATTTTTTTAGAAATTATTAACTACTTTTTTTTATTTTTTAGAATTTAATAAGTATTTTTTATTTTTAGGATGTTATGTAATTTTTTTCAATAATATAAGTTCGTATTTTATTTAATAAATGTATATAAAAAAATAAAGTCAGCCAACATGCAGAAATAAAATAAAACATATATAAGCACAAAAATAACATAACTAAACTTTTAATTATTGAATTCTCTAAAATGATTTACATTATTTAACAACTTTTATAGATGTTTATAAAAACATGTCAAGTTTTTATAAATGTTTATAGTAAATACTAAAAAGCTCGTAGTTTTCGTTTAAGGTTTTTCTTTATAAATCATGGATGAAAAATAACTATTTAACGATTCATAGTATTTTTAAGGATCAATAATAGTTTTTCTGTTTACAAATGCTATGAATCGCGATTCACGTATAACATTCAAGGTTATATAGACCTATGGGTGACAAAAAGGTAGCAATTAGGGATATGGTGAGGAGGGTGGGGCAAGCCTAGTGGCAACTAAGAGGAACTGAACTAGGGATGACAATCAAACCTGAATCCGCGGGGTAAACCCGACACATTTGGGACGGATTTAGGGTCGATTAATCGGGTTTGGGTTGGGTTTGGGAATAGTCTTTTAAGTTGAACGATAATCACGAAGATCAATGAGATCGTTGTTAATGGAGAAGATATGGTAAATTTTTGTTAAAAGCGCTCAAAGACTTAAGAAGTGGATCCTTGGATATTTGAGTCAACTTTGAAATTAGATTGATCCCATTGACATGGAACGAGTAGAATTATATTCTAAATGAGTAAATGGTATATTGTATGATATTAATATTGAATCACTATACATATATGTAGGTTAAATCATTAGGCATATACTATTTCTTATATAACTTTGAGACGATGTCACTTATATAAATGATCAATTCGATTAAAGGTGTATCCAAAGTAGAATAAGCTACATTATAAATTCAATAAATGTGACAAAAAATTATAAAAACAAATAATGTGTTAAATATTAGATAATACAGGTTGACGGTTAGATTCAGTTGTGAACAACCCTCCTGATAGTGAATTGTGTGAACTAATCCTAACCCTTGATTATTAATACACAAGTGCAAATCAATGGACATGATTTAATTAGAATTTGATAATGAAAATACACTAATGTATTTTACAATTTGATGATGTAAATTAATAATCAGAATTTTTTCACTTAATTCACAAATACACTAATGTTTACTTTAGAATCTCACGCTAGAGACACTTGTACATTGCAATTTGCATAATTAAGTAGGGAAACAAATCTGGCTTAAAAAAAAAGCCTTCTAGACACATCTGAACATCTGACGCATGCATAAATATAGCTGGCATTTCTGTACTTCATGTGAACCTAAATTCAACTGGAGGTGTAAGGGGCGCTTCTCTTTTAGGCCGTGGGGTATGGGGTGGGAGTTTTGGTGTGGGTTGGGGTAAAACGTCCAAGTCACCATCCCGGGTGGGCTTGGATTGGGGCGTGGCCCCTTGGGGCTTGGGTTTCAAACCGGGCGTGGGGCGAGGGAGCAAGGTGACATGGCGGTTTATAAATGGCCCAAAGAAAAGAGCCGTTGGGCTAGCCGTTGGCCAACGGCTATATTTAAAAAAAAAAATTCTTCCATGTTTTCACTATAAAAAACTCACATTTTACTTCCATTTTTTACCACATTCAACCACATCTTCTATACATCTTCAATTCTCCTTCTACAAAACGAAAAAATGTATCCTTACAACCGTCCTTTTGACCCGAGCAACCCGTATGGATTCCAAGAAAATAATCCTAGCCCACCACCCACTCGTCCAATAGCTTGTCCATTTTTCATACACTCTCCTATGCCCGACATGGCGGGTTATGCATCGTATATCGGGAATCGTGTATATACTAACTTCCCACACACCGAAGATTCAATACCTACCCCGTTTTCACAATCGCCCATCGACCTTTCACCAACCTCCATCGATCTTTCACTAAACAAATCCGTTCCCGAAACTCAACCACCCAAAGAGGGTCCTTCCGCATCGAAACCCATCAAAAAAAGAAGTCATAAGAAAAAAACCGAGGAGGATAAAGTAGTTGAAACCGTCAAACGAAAACAACAAAAATGGGTCTATGCTGAAGAAGTTGCATTGGCGAGGGCTTGGTGTGAACAATCTCAACATTCAACTTTAGGTATTCTTAACCTTAGTTTATATTAATGGAATGGTTATTTTTTATATGAGTTTGTAATATATTAATATTTTTTTATTAAAATAAGAAATTCGCAACATCGAACCGCCTTGTGGGAATGGGTTAGTAGGAAATTCCATGAAGAAATGGGTAGGGAGACTTATCGTGAAAACGATAGCTTATCCTCAAAGTGGACCGAAATAAGCACCCAACTTACAAAATTTAGTGGGTGTTTAAATAAAGCAAAGCAAAACCCTAAAAGTGGTGAAACCGAAGTCGACATTTTGACAAATGCACTGGTCGCATACAAATCAAATATGAAGACCGACTTCCATTTCATGCATTATTGGGAGATTTGTAAATTCCATCCAAAGTGGTCGACTATCCCCATTGGTAGCGAAACTAACTCGTCTTCCAAAAGGTCAAGGGCCTCGTCCCAAGCCCAATCTGATGCACGAGATCAAGAGTTTGAGGACCTTTTGAATGATTTGCCAAGCCCAAACCGGCCTGAGCATGGAAGAAATGCCTCAAGAAGGCGTGCTCAAAAACAAACGGCGTCGTCTTCAGCTGGGAGTTCTGGCTCATGTAGGGGAATATACATCGACCAGTTGGATGACATTTCATGCAAGTTGGGTACATTCAACGTATTCCAACAACAAAGGGCCGAAATACGAAGGAGCAAAGAAGCTAGAGATGCCGCTAGAGATGCCCTGAAACAAAGACGGGATGATTTGAAAATTCTATCCCAGCCGATTGATCACCTACAGGGTGACGAGTTAGAAATAATCTTGACGTTGAGAGAAGAGATAAAAAACAAATATAAAAGTTAGTAATTTTTTTTTTTTTGTAATCTTCTTTTTTTTGTAATTTTCTTTATTTAAAACTATTAAAAAATTAAATTTGTGTTATTGGGTCTGCCCAGCGGATCAGCCCAGCCGGTCAGCCCACAAGCCCACCAAACCCACGCCCCCCAAACCCCCGCCCACCATACCGTGTGTTCTTGTGGGTTTCCCATGTCTGCCACCCCGTTCCACATGTCAACCAATGCCCCAACCCAAGCCCCAAGCCCCAACTCCCGCCCCACCATGCCCCATGGTCTTAGGGAGTGACCTCTCTTACCTACAACCAATCAGCACGCGTCACGTCAACTCCCCTCACACCCTCAATTTGATGGCGGCACTCCTCTCTTAGCATCTTCTCTCTCTCCTCATCATCTTCTCTCTCTCTCTCTCTCAGCATCTCTCTCTCCTCTCTTTTTTGTGCGGTGAACACCCACCGATCCACCATCACCGCAAACACTCCCCGAGGGGTCGGCGACGGTGTTCCCGCTCGGGGACTCGCCTCACCGAACCCCTCCCCGCTAAGCACCGCGTTCACCCTAAGGTCTAACGTTAACATATGTCAGTTACAATGTTACGGGAAATTTTGTTACCCGAATGGCGAGCGTTATAGGAGTGTGCATGTGGGACCCAATCATTTCCACAAATCAGATTTCACCCTTTTTAGTTCCTTTTTTATATTGTTTAAAAGTGACGTTATCCTACCACAAATCAGATTTCCCCCTTTTTAATTCCTTTTTTTTATATTGTTTAAAAGTGACGTTATCCTATACCGTGCAAGTTAACAATTGACGCTAATGGCGTGATAATGCCCTAGGGCTTTAAACAACACCGACCAGCCTTACTATGTTTTCTTTGAACAGCCAATGAGGATTTAATACAGTTACTACGTAGCAAATATGGTATACATGTATATATATACACACATGCATATGTCGAGTGCATCCAATCTAAAACATCAGTATAAAACTATGAGAATCATATAACAAACTTGTATATGTTGCTTGCCTGCTTTGTCAACGAGAGAGAAAAAAACGAGTAAAATGGATGATTACATGGTGGTTATATATTTAAAAGTTAAATATAAAATTATTTGTACGGTTCTCATAATTATCCCATATATAAATTTACAACTTTCTTATGCATCATCACTTGTACCCTATGCTTTGAGGTTTTTCAAAAAAAATTTTGATTTTCCACTTTCTACCTTAAACTTTTATCTTTTAAATTTTAACCCATTACTTGATTTTCCACTTTCAACCTTAAAGTTTTATCTTTTTCATTTTAACCCATTTGAATTTTTACTTTTAACTCAAACTTTTCATTTTTTGAATTTAACACAACACTTTATTATTTACAACTTTGGTCCCCATACTTTTTATCTTTCGCAAGTTTTTCGTTTTACGTTTCGTTCTAAATTTTGCGAGTTAACATGTAGTGACGTGCATGTGAGTTTCAACGTTTTTGCTCTATTTTCCCATATTTGACAGACCCGTCGCAACGCGTCCATTTTTTCCCTTTTGAAAACTTCGTTGCAATGGGCGGGTCCTAGATCAACTAAGTTATTATTTTCTATGTTTTATGTTTTCGGTTAATTTCTTCGCATTAACACACTGTAACGGGTGTGTGTGGTTCAACAATTTTAGTCTCCTTGTCATTCAGTGTAATTTTTACCATTTTATCTATTTTATTTTTACGATGTTGAGACTCGATGTCGTTGTTGCATTGGTGCTACTTAGCACGGTTTTACGAACGGTTTTAACCTATTAATTTTTTTACTAATATTTTGTTTCGGTTTACCTCTATACTTCCTTTACTTAAAAACTATTTTTTACGTTCATATTTTATGTACAGGTATGTATAAATATGATTTCTTTTACATTCCGACGTAAACTTTTTTTATAGACGAGTCAGGTCAAATATAATACGTTTTCGTTTAAAGAAACCATTTTTACGTGCATATTTTTATGTACGTTTTCGTTTAAAGAAACCATTTTTACGTGCATATTTTTATGTACGTTTTCGTATAACTTCAAGTTATTGTTCGATATGAATTTCATTTACTTTACGTTTGATCCAATGACAATGCTTATACAGGTTACACTGAGTTCAACTAGATACGTCGAAATGTGTGTTTTCATATGGTTAACGCATCATATAATGTTTGGACTAATCAATTCAATATTTACGATGTACCCGCGCCGCAACGCGGGCGGATCTTTACCCCTAGTTATCTATAAATTTGGTTATATATTGAACGCATGTATTTGTCAATTTGTGTGTATACATGTATGTGTGTTGTTATTCTTGCTTTTTTTTCACGTATACGTATATTAGCTTTCCATTAAGATTTATAAATCTAGATAATAAGTTCTAATTAACCATATTTTGTTATAACGTGAAAATACTTTGGTATTAAGCTTCGAGGAACATTACATATTAGAGTATTTTGCCTTTCTTTCTAGATATAGAGACTATTTGCATATTAATCGCTCCTATTAATTTTTTGTCGGCTAAATAGAGTGGTTGTGGGGTATAACTGTATAAGTACACTTGTTGAAAATGTTGTATAGAAGTTTCAATATAATATAATAATAATTTGATTAAACCTTCACAACTTGAAAGAAAATAAGTGTGGGTTTGCTTTTATTATATATATCCTACTTACTACTTAAAAATAATCATTTTGTTATTATTAACTTTAAAAACTTACTTGTTACACAAAAAGTGGTAAGGAATGTCTCTAAATTTAGATTTACCTTCATACAAAAAACCACATAATAATTGTCTATTTTAGTTTGACAAACGGGGCATTGTGATTTGTTAAGACAAGAGGGGACGCACGTGGGTGTAGATAGTGACTCCCACCAGCCACCGTCCTGTTTTTTAAGTCTCAACCTTAAAACCCCTCGTCCTTTTCTCAATCCAGGCAATCTTTAAATGAGAACTGGGCCAATTATGTGGGCCAGGTTTCCTCAAGGTCCAGGAAAAGACAAAGGAGTGGGGAGTCCAATCTTTTTGAGAATCTGGTGGATAACGATTTTGGGCCCAGTGGGGGTAGCGATCAGAGGGGTGGGGTTTCGGATAAGCCTGTGACCACAGAAAGGAGTTTGTCTCAAGAAAAGGGGGATCTCAACCTTAATGCAGCTCCAGAAATTCCACCCGATAAGCCGCCGGGTCCGTTGGGAGTCAGAGATATGAGCTTTGAATCCTCTGAGGAGTCATGCTTCGTCGATGATACGCAGGAAAGATTAAAGGAGCAAGAGGTTAACGATACTGTTGAGTTTGGGAAGTTGGTGGGTATTAACCTGGATGGTTTCGAGGATAGGATGGAGAAAATTGTTAGGGATGAAGAAGGTATTAATGTGGTGCAGCGATGAATCTGCTCTCTATTAATATTAGGGGTTTCGGGGTGGAGAAAAAAGCCAGTTGGATCAAGGATATTAAAGTCAGAGAAAAGGTTTCTTTTTTGGCGTTCCAGGAAACTATCAGATCGGACATCTCGGATGCTGACATTGAGCGGTTTTGGGGTCGTTCGGTTTGGGCGAAGGAGGCTGTGAACCCTTCTGGCAGGTCTGGGGGGCTCCTCTGCGTTTGGGACCCAGGTATGTTCTGTCTCAATTCGGTGTCAAAAGACTCTAACTTTCTTTTGCTTTCTGGGAGTGTGAAAGGGTGTGTGGAGGAGGTGAATATTCTCAATGTGTATGCGCCCCAGAAATTGGTCGAAAAACGAGCTTTGTGGTCTCGTATTTTAGCTGCGAAAGCGGGTAAGGAAGGGTTGTGGATCTTGGCTGGGGATTTTAATGTTGTTCGTAGTGCGGAGGAGCGTAATAATTCTTGTTTCAAAGCTCAGTGTGCGAGGGATTTTAACCAATTTATATATGAAGCTGAATTGTGTGATTATGATTTAAAAGGCAGCAGATTTATCTATATGGTGGATGGTGAGAACGGGAAGAAGTTCAGCAAAATAGACCGAGTTTTGGTTTGTAAAAAATTTCAAAATTTGTGGCCGGAGGCGTTTGTTAGAGCTCTTCCGAGGTTGCATTCAGATCACAACCCTCTTCTCTTGGTGGTCAAGGATTTGAACTTTGCGCGGAGGGTCCTCCGGATCTGTGTTTTACTCTTAAGTTGAGATACCTTCGTCAAAAAATCAAGGAATGGAGAGACGGTCTTAGAGGTAGGGAAGGTGAGGAGGAGGAAAAAGTGAAATCTGAGTTAGAAAAGCTGGATGAGGAAATGGAATATAGGGATCTCACGGAGGAGGAAGAATGGGTCCGGTTGGAATGTAAGAAAAAGTTACTTGAGACGGAAAGCATAAAGGCAAAGGATTTGAGAAAGAGATCCAGAGTTAGGCGGGCAATGGATGGGGACGATACCACGAAATTTTTTCACGGTTTAATTAATTAACGGAAAGCCTCTAACGCTATTCCGGGCTTGATGGATAATGATGTTTGGGTCTCCAAGCCGAGAAATTTTAAAAAGTTGGTGTATAACTTTTTTAGTAAAAAAATTTAAGGAGGATTTTTTGGTTAGGCCCGAGTTAGTTTGCTCCTTTGACAAGAAGTTGTCAGAGGAGGATGCCACCTTCCTGTCTAAGGAATTCTCGAAGGAAGAAATTAAACAGGCGTGTTTCGATTGTGGTAGCGAACGGGCCCCTGGTCCGGACGGGTTCAATATGAAGTTCTTTAAAAGGTTTTGGGATCGGTTTAAAGAGGATTTCGTTAATATTTTTAAGCAGTTTTTTGTGTCGGGCTCTTTCTCGAGGGGTTGTTCATCCTCTTTCATTACCCTCATCCCCAAAGTTAAGACCCTGGAGATTTAGGCGATTACCGTCCGATTAACCTTGTGGGTATTATCAATAAAGTCGTTTCTAAAGTGTTAGCTAATAAGCTCAAAACGGTTATCGGGTCGGTCATTAAAAACCAATCGGCTTTCCTCAAAGATAGACTCATTTTGGACGGCCCCCTTATCATTAATGAAGTTTTGGCGTGGGCTAGGGAGAATGGTACTGAGTTATTCTTATTTAAAATTGATTTTGCCAAGGCTTATGACAACGTCAATTGGAATTTCCTCTCGTCGATCATGAATCAGCTCGGATTTCCCCCGAAATGGTGTCTTTGGATTCATGGCATCCTCTCTTTGGCCCGCTCCTCGGTGCTCGTTAACGGGTCGCCTACCTTCGAGTTCCCGTGCCAGAAAGGTATGCGTCAGGGCGATCCGATTTCACCGTTTCTCTTCTTATTAGTTATGGAGGCTTTCTCCAGTGTGATTAAGAAAGCTTGTAGGGTTGGGGCGTTTAGGGGTATCCAGCTTCCAAAAGAGGGGTCGGTGCTTTCCCACCTCCTTTACACGAACGATTCTGTGCTCATTGGTGAATGGGCTAGGAATAATATTAAAAAGGTGGCGTTGTTGTTAAGATGTTTTTATATGTGTTCCGGTCTGAAGATTAACATGAATAAATCCAGTCTTTTTGGTGTGGGAGTGGGTGTTTCGGAAGTCGAAGACATGGCTGCGGTTTTGAGTTGTTCGGTGGGCAATCTTTCTTTCTTTCATCTTGGTATTTTAGTGGGCGCTGACGAGGTATGACCCGGATCGGCTAACCCGACCCAGTCATTACCTATTATTTTATTATAAATAATTAATCATAAACATTTATTCTAGAATGTTCTATTCTGCATGGATAAATCACGTAACCAAATCCCCATTCTTTTGGGAAGATCATGCAAATCTCTAACTTATCGGAGCCCATCCTAAGTTAAGGGATACCTTAATGGTAAACTATAAATAGAGGTAAACACCTAAGGTATGATCTCATCTTGCTCTCGCTACAGGAAGCTCAGTCAAGCCGCAAACGAAAGACCATGAGCCCAAACTCTTCAACCACTGAACTGTCGCAACTTGAACCTCTTCAAGCAATTCCAGTTAACTCGAAGCACGACTACAACGGAACTCATCCCCTGTGTCTCATGTGTACGTATCATCACCCGCCAGAAGCTAACTGTCGCTTTTGCGCAAATTGCAACTGGTATGGTCACCTTACCCAGCACTGTCGCACGGGACCGCAGACTTGAGGAATTCCAGCAACAATCGTAGTCTCCGTATAAGTCCTCCACGGAAACATTAGTTATGCTTCCAATGTTGTTGTAATAATACGATTTTCGCCATTAATCTCTTTTGAATGTTGAACTTGTTCTATTTCTCGATGCAATATGGACTCTATTTATCTCTCACTCTCTCGCACCCGCGCACAGACTAAATACTAGCACTATGTACTGCATAATGTGTTTTACCCCTACTATGCGTTCTTAAGATAAAGTACGATAAACGTGCAAGGATCAAACTAATCACGGGTGCACACAGGATTACTGTGATCAGTGCACGGAGATCGTAATGAGTTTCAATGATGCCATAACGTTAAAAGCATGGTCAAGCGTGGTGGATACGCCACTGGCACTTCCTGTATATAAGCGTCTTGACCATGTCGACACGGTGTGACACCTATCCACGGGGCAGAGGCGTGTGGTTGAAGCGTGGTGGATACGCCGCTGGTACTTTCTATATATAAGTGCTTCGCCATGCCAACCAATGTCTTGTGAAGAAAGTGCCATATAAGTTGAACGTTATTAGACCAAGCATACTAGTTAATTCTATTTTCAACACACTACACTACATCGCAAGGCGTAACAATCTCAATCACAACTCAAAGCGTGTAATCGCTAGACTTTTCGTAAGTCAACACGCTCGCAATCGCATTATCGCTAGAATCTACCTCGCAATCACTATCGCTTATTATGTGTGACAACCCTCACCAAACCAGGTATCCGTACGAATTAATTAATATTTAATTGATGCTTAATTACTGTGCTAGCTTACAATTGTGGATATACTGTTACTTGAATTCTGATACATACACATACATGCATCATACTTTATTTACTGTCACTCCATTTATTTACACAGAACTATAGTGACAAACTTGATGCACAAAAAGCACAGTAGCACAATGAACTGATAACCCATTAAACATGCTGATATAGCCAGCATCAGACAGATACTGTCTCTAAGGCCAGTATGAGCTGGGAATAGTTTACTACACTAGTAGGAAGTGTAGGGAAGTGAGGATTGTAGAACTGCGTCACTAGGTATAAGTTATAGTGACCGGATGTGCCAAAAACATGTTTTAAACACAAAATTCTGCACTTTAATATAAAATTCAGCATTTAAGCTAACTAGTAAAGTGCAAAAACATGGGAAAATAATACTAGACACTTTCCAAAGTGTCGGGAATTCTTTGTGTCACTAAAAATAATATTAACGACATTTAAATGCTTATTAAGCACTTTAACGGATCAGTATCCAACCGAACAACCGGACTTTATCCGGAACATAAAAATATTGACAATAACATTGTTTTTCCTTTTCTGAGCCAGTTAGGGTCCCCGAATACCCTAACACCCGTTATAAATCATAACACACTAGTAATTTGTTTAACCTTCTAATTAAACTCCTAACTAACCTTAACTAGCTAGTTGGAAACTAACCACAAACACCCCCCCCCCCCCAATGAACCGATCGGTTTCCCTCTAGGGAACACCACCCTTACAAGATATGATTATTTTAATTGTTGGTCTAATATCTACTAAACATATAGTCCAATGGTTAATCAAGCTAAGTGGTCCATAAATAAGACCATAAGACTCACATTTCATTCATTCCACACTTAAAGAAAATTGCATCTTTCTCCCTCTTCTCTTTGATACTCGGCTGCCATCATTCCACCACCATATCACCACCATCAAAGTCTTGTTCAACCATTTTCTACATACACAAAGGTGCAAGGGATCATACAATGAAGCGTAGTGTGTTCGGAAGCTCAAGGACCACTCTCGTTTTCTTTTATCCACCACTTTTATGCTCTGAAACTTCCCTAGCCTTGTGCTAGTGATAAGCACTTAGATACTTGTATTTTACTTGTTATTTAAGTGGTTAATGATGTTTAAAGATCGAAAACATAAGAACTCTAAAGAACATCATCAAAGTCTTGAAGTTTAAACTAACTAGAGAAGATGTATGGTTAAATGATGTTGAAATCATGATAAATCTGAAATAAACAAACCATAATCTGCTGTAACAGACTTATGATCTGATTTTAATCGTATTAGAATGAATGGTAATCGTATGCGTACTTTTTAATGGCACTTATACTATAAACAGCTTGCTGAATTGCCTTTTCAGCCGACTTTAACTGGGTGTAACAGGGCCTTAATAAAACGAAAAATGTATTTTCTGAAGTCTGGGTTTATGTACTATGAAATACGGTTCTAATGGCACCAGAATCATAATTTTTGGACTTCGTTTACTATTTTTAAAGCGTCAATTTGTAACAGCAGCTAAAGCTGCATTTTTACAACAGTAAAAGAGAGTCATATTTTCAGTCATAACTTGAATTCTGTGTAGAGTTAGATCATAAAATTTATATTGAAGATGGTCACTGTTGTCGCCGTGATCCTCCAACTAGAATTTCGTAAATCGGACTCTCGATGAATTTTAAATAAAATGTTCCTTGAACTGCAGTCAGAAAAAGGTAAATCTGAATGCAGTCCGGAAAATGATTTTCTATAAAATATTGGTGATGATTTGGACCCCCGATATTTTTACACAATAATATTTGGATCGTATAAGTTATTCTGTAAAAATTTGGGAAATTTTGGGATAAGATAACTATTTTATTAAAATATGCGAAAACAGCCCAGTTTTGTATATTAAAACTGTAACGATATAAGTAGAGTATTTAGCATGTCTAAATGTCGGGATGGTTATTTGAGAACGAGCTAACATGATTTTACAAAAGAAAATGATATGCTTGTAAGCGTGGACACCTCCAGTTACAGAGGAAATTCTGGTGAAATTTTTCTAGAAATATAACACTTAGAAATATTTTGGTGACAAGTGTTATAAATATATTTTTAACTTGTTTTCTAAAATATAAATTTCTCCATGATTTTTATTACAAAATAACCAAGTGTCGGAGGTGGATTTTTGTAAATGAAACCTGTTAAATATATATTGAGGATATATATTCATAATAAAACGCTTGTGTGCTTACATGATTATTTTGTGAACTACATAAATATTATTTTTAGAGTAAAAATAATATTACTGGAACATACTGAATAATAACGACTCCAAAATAATACCAACGCCTTCACAATAAATATTTAAGTTACACCGGTATTATTATTACCACCCAAACTTTAAATGTAACTTACGTACTTTCGGAAAAATACTCTTAAATGCGTATTTTGATAAAAGTATTATTTTGGAAATTATGTGGAATAAAATATAATATTTTTGGGAAAAATATTTATATTTTGGAGATAGAATGTTTTAAAATGAATGAATTAAAATATATTATTAAGTGGGACTTAACAATATATTCATGGAATTATATAAACGCGCATGTATTAAAACCCCCATCCTTGGGAAGGAATATAATTAACGCATAATTAAGAAGTGTACACACGAAATAGTTGTCTAACTATTTCCCAAAGACATTTAACCTTAAGCTAAGGCACGGCCGTCCGTCTAATAGAAATTAGTACGTGTAGGTCGTTACGCAGCAGGTTGACTGGGAGATACTATTTCGAGACGCACTTCTGTGAGTTCATGTCCCCCTTTTCTCTTAAGTGTTTTCAGTTTTTAAACTGCGGGGGTGAAATACATGTCACTATGATTATGAGTACTTTTACACATGGTATGATTAGCGTAAGGAGGGTTACTACTTAGATCATGTGAGTGGGTAGGCGGGAACTGGAGGCCATTAATCCTCATTATAGGACCGAGGGGCTTTAGCGGTAGATCTATCTGGGTGTAGCGAGCCCAACCCCTGAGTTCGCTGAATGAACCAGGTGGTGACTTGGTACCCGACGCAAAAATCTGCTAGGTTTGAGTCTTCCTACTGCACTTCACACATATCATTGGCTTTGCAACCCAATGGTGATCTCTTTTTCCTTATTTGCTACATACCAGAGATTTTTATACAGACATTTTTACAATGGGTTATACATACCCACTTACACATGAACTCGCTCAACTTTATGTTGACTTTTCAAACTACATGTATTTCAGGAAACTAATGGATCTGGCACGGTATGCACGTATTTTCAAGTTGCGTTTGAATAAAGAAGTCATCCAGGGTTTAGAAGGTGTAACCTCTTCCTGGACGGGTTACATATCCCTAAACCTAGTATTGTTTTAAAGTCTTTTGATAAGTTTTTATGAACTCATTTAAATCAAGTCAAGGTTTGTAACTTATTTTGTGATTATTGAAAATGGGATTTTTCTAAACTTTATTAATGGATGAATATCTTATGTTTTTATCATATAGCATTGTTATGATTGTTGCTATGGTATTAAGAAGTCACACCAAATAAACCCACGCTTCTGCAAAGCCAGGGTGTGACAGCTTGGTATCAGAGCCTCGATCATAGCGAACTAGGATTCTTTCTCGAGTCTAGACTATGATCATCAGGGCTCTCACGAAAACGTTTTCAAACACTTTTACATTGCATACACTATACGTCCAGATCCAGGGAACAAACCTTTTTACAAACAAAAAGGCACAAATACACATTCCCAAATTTAAATTTATATTTCAGTCTGGGAGGCTAGGAAGTTAGTCTAGTGGGACTAGAGAGTTCAGTCTGGGAGGCTAGGAAGTTAGTCTAGTGGGACTAGAGACTTCAGTCTGGGAGGCTAGGAAGTTAGTCTAGTGGGACTAGAGAGTTCAGTCTGGGAGGCTAGGAAGTTAGTCTAGTGGGACTAGAGAGTTCAGTCTGGGAGGCTGGGAAGTTAGTCTAGTGGGACTAGAGAGTTCAGTCTGGGAGGCTGGGAAGTTAGTCTAGTGGGACTAGAGAGTTCAGTCTGGGAGGCTGGGAGGTTAGTCTGAGAGACTAGGTTAGTGCGACTAGAAAGTTCAGTCTGAGAGGCTGGGAGGATAGTCTGAAAGACTAGGAGGATCAGTCTGAGAGGCTGGAAAGATAGTCTGAGAGACTAGGAGGATCAGTCTGAGAGGCTGGGAGGATAGTCTAGTGGGACTAGAAAGTTCAGTCTGAGAGGCTGGGAGGATAGTCTGAGAGACTAGGAGGATCAGTCTGAGAGGCTGGAAAGATAGTCTGAGAGACTAGGAGGATCAGTCTGAGAGGCTGGGAGGATAGTCTGAGAGACTAGGAAGTTCAGTCTGAGAGGCTGGGAGGATAGTCTGGGGAAGACTAGGATGATTACTTGCTTACATTAATTGATACTTACATGCTTATTTGATTTAAGGTTGATGTACGTGCATATGTGATAATTGTTCGCATATACTAATTGTTAATAATTACTATGGATATACATGCTACGCACCGGCACAGATGTCACGAGTTATCAGACCTTGATAACCCTACGACCACCGCCACAGGTAATGAGACTACATCTGCGCCAGAGATATTTATGACAGACACTGAGAGTGATCCTGATATGCTGACCAAGGACGAGGACGACTTCCAACAGTCCGCGCTACCGGATTCTGGTGATACTTTACCCTTGCTGATGGCTTCTCTGACAAGAATCTTTCTGTCACTCTTGTTTCAATCCATGACCACCCCATCACTGGTCATCCCGATGATGGACACACCATGGCTCCAATCCTCGATGATGCGCCTCCTGCGGACATTTCTACTGAAGGTTGGCTACTCGACGAACGATATATGAGTACGTTGGCATGCTTATCGATGGTCCTCCTGCCGACGCCCATGACGATAGAAAATTAGACGAGAACACTGTTACTAACTTCACTTCTTAGGACCCCCGTTAACAAGCCACCCTCTGATTCTAGCATGCATTCAGACTCCTTTGAGTCTGTGATACCTGCCACCTTACAAACAGCTGGATTACAGCATTCTAATACTGACACAAGACGACGATGACATGGCTGCTGCCCTATCACCTGCTCGAGACACCACACCGTTACACGGCCTAGAGTCTGCTCTTGAGCTAGCTTCTACACCTTTTAGGTCAGCTTGATGTTGCGCCTGCTGAACCTACACCTTTACGTGATCACGATCCTGTTTCTTTTGGTCTGCCAGACATTGCACCCCTTATATCTACCTGCATCGGGCAATCTCCTCGTTTGTTGAGATGTTTGTTTTTACACCCGCAACCGCTGACATTGCTCCTTCCCCTATGAAGACCGACTTCCATTGCGCCAAGGTGCCTATAGCTTTCTTTCAGAATATAACCGCACCCCGGGAAGGTACTTCAGGACAGCACCTGCATAACGATTCATCTGCTATAACAGCATTTTCCCAACTGCACAGGTCGCACCATTTGCTACATTCACCTCTACAACGCCGGACGAGCCACTTCGATGGATCTTATAACACGCTATACCGATTTTAGACCCTTGCCTTCCCTCACATTATGAAGGCTGTACACAGGATGAGCGCTCCTGTAACATCGACTACAGTTTAAGGATATGAGTCGCAGAATGTTGGAGCTTGAGCTGACGCCACAATTGGCAACTTCAAATGCAAAACATTACATAATCGAAAACATGATTTGAGTGTCTACATCACAAGACAGCATATTGTCTGAAAAGTTTATGTAAAACACCACGTCCTCCGTCCTGTCTATCACTAGCATGCTTTGATCCGCCACATACATCAAGATTCCTTTTGTGCCCTTGACCTAGCGACAGAGCAGATAATTACTTCAACGCATATACAAGCTCAAGGAGGGACTCACGCATGTTAACAGTCTACTTTTCTTTCCTCCCCCACCCCAGTCACCAGTATAGTTGGTTTCTGGATTATGCGGATTGCATTACGCTTGGGAAAAGACGCTGATGATAAGCCGGGATTGCGGAGACTTTTGAGGACCACTTCTGACTACGTAGTTGTGATGCACTGATATATTTGTTGGACAAGGGTAGGGTGACCATGTGTCCCTTCTGTTGTGATGCATTTTGTAAGACACAATGATTGTGGCCGGAGGATAATGAAAGCCCGATCATCTTTAAACACGCGACAATACTTATGACTAATGACTAACGAAAAATATCGTCGCTATGCTCTCATTAAGCACGCTGTTGATCTACATATTTGTGCTATAACCATAATGCTACATGCTTATTTGCTACATTCCTATTTGCTAGTTGTGCAATATGGTAATGTGTGATTCAATGTTATAACAACTGCGTATATGCATATATGCAATTTACCTCTGAGGTCTTATTCGTTAAATAGAGACTTGTATGCTCGCGTCCTTCATAAGACCTGACCTAACCGACTTTCTCCTAGGAAGATGTCGACTCAAGGGAACACTGATATCAACCACCCTCTACCTACAACAGAGGCGGAAATGCGAGAGCGCCTCTTACAGGCCATCGCATGATACGAGGCCCATCGCTCCGATTG
Source organism: Helianthus annuus (assembly GCF_002127325.2). NCBI lineage: Eukaryota > Viridiplantae > Streptophyta > Magnoliopsida > Asterales > Asteraceae > Helianthus > Helianthus annuus. Next base: position 87,069,072 of record NC_035440.2, read on the forward strand.
CAGCGGAGGTACCTCAGGAAATAACCCCTCCAACGGCTGCACCTACAAGCAGTTCTTGGACCACAAACCTCGAGAGTTCGACGGCACCGGGGGTGCCTTAGCCTTCGTGCGCTGGGTTGAAAAGACGGATTCTATTTTACGATTGAGCAAATGTGACCCCGAACATCAGGTCACGTATATAGCTGGACTATTGGTGGATGAGGCTCTGTCATGGTGGAATCATCAAGTTCGGACAATGGGCGAGGCCGCTGCGTATGCTATGACGTGGGACGAACTGAAAGATCTGATGCGTAAGAGATATTGCTCGAGAGTAGAAGTCCAGAAGTTGGACTTCCAAGCCTGGTAACAACATCTAAACCAAAGATAGCGGAGTATGTGCAGAGATTTAACGAACTATCACAAGTTGCTTTACTCCTGGGGGACCAAAGTTTAAGAGAATTGAACAGTTCATAAGGGGATTAGCACCTCAGATTCTAAGCCTGGTAACAACATCTAAACCTTCAACGATCACCGAGGCTATCAACATAAGCGTGGCACTCACGGAAGAAGCAGTTAGACGAGGAGAATTTTCCACTGCGGATGAGAAAAAGGAGACCGCTATAGAGGCATCTGGGGATAACAAGAGAAAGCTCGCAAATTTCAAGATGGTTACTCAGGGGAGTAGCAAGAAGAAGGCCAAAAAGGGAAAAGACTTCATGGGTATCCTACCTAAGTGTGACAATTGTTTACGTTATCATGTCGGGCGATGTAGATATGGAAAATGTGCTAACTGTGGCAAGAGGGGGCATCCTAAAGAAACTTGTTGGCAAAATACTGAACGTAGTAATGAGGGCCAAGATGGCAGTGAGAATCACGAAGGGGACAACGACAATGACCATTGTCAAGGCAGAATGAGCGATAAACAGAAACGTGCTCAAGGTTGTTTTAACTGTGGAAGCAAAAAGCATTTCAGAAAATATTGCCCTAAAAACAATCAGGCACAAGGATGAAAGCTCCCCACCGGAGCTAGGGAGACACGCCAGGGATTCAAGCATGGATATCGGTACGTCCCGAGTTACTCAATCTTATGCATCTGTATTGCCAAATACTGTTGCAAATTTTACGATTCGCACCTCTAAGAGTTCGAGAGTATAATTGGTTTAAGTAACGAGTAAGTAGATATTCCAGTACCCATTAGAACTAGCTTAGGGGAAGCTAGTGGAAGCCAACGCAGTAACTGGAATCGGCAAGATAGAACTCGGGGAGCGTAAGTTTACGCTAGATCTATTGCCAGTTGAGTTGGGAAGCTTCAACATGGTAATTGGATGTATTAGTTGGCAAGCGATCGAGCGGAGGTTGATATCCGCACCTCGATGACGAATGAAGGAACGACTGTGACTCACGAAGCAGGATACGCCACCACCGATCACCAATTGCTTAAGGCACGAAAGTTGTTGTAGGATGGATGTGTTGTTTTATGGCTCATGTCGGGGACAGGAGGAGCCGAAGAACTAAAACTTAACGATACCCCCGTGATCGGGGAATACCCGGAAGTCTTCCTCGAAGACTAGCCAGAATTATCTCCTCAACGACAAGTCGAATTTTTGCATCGATTCGATTCCAGGCGTCGCGCCTGCAGTCAATGCACCCTAAGCGACTTACACATTCGGAAGTGCAAGAATTGACAGTGAAGTTTTAGCAGTGGATAGAGAAGGAAGATAACAGACGAAAACGTTCTTTTTGGGTAACCCCATTCCTGCTCGTCAAAAAGAAGGATGATGATTTTCAATTAAACATCAACTACCAGGAGCCGAACGAGCTAACGCACGAGAGTCGGTGACTCTTACTAAGGGCTAACGAACCTCTTACATAACTGACTATGAGGACCCAACTACTACTACACGACTGATCGACGATTGAGCGTTGTTAGCAGTGAAATTCAGGAAGAAAGTATACCAGGGCGAAATTGTGGGACAATGACTTATTCTAGACGTAGACAAAATGGTGTTTCCTACACAATGTACAAACCGGATCCACACGGGATACGAAATCTGGAGAATCTAGAAGACTTATATCTAAGGCCTTTGGGAACTCAGGACCAAACTCGTAAGGGTTTTACTTAAAAACCATATCTGTCAACTCAATCAAACGTCATTAACTTGACAAACTTGTCACTTCAGTTAACAAACCGAAAGTACTTAAATTTGCTTCCGTTGAAGTCTTCACTTTTACTTCTAACGAGTAGATATTGCATCTCTACTCCCCGCAACGTAGTTGCATCACGTTAATTTTCTTCGCTGAGAGCGGACACACACCTGTTTCGATACTTGGTCATTCCTTCATTTTAGCAAGTACTCGTTGTTTCAGTACTCGGAAACATTCATGACACACATGCATCATTGCTACGCATGTGGTTTTGTTTCAAACAAACACTTCATTGAAATTTAAATATTACCTTGCTAAACCTAATTGCTGATTCGTGATTCTAACGACCTACATTATTGTTATTGTTGACTCTTTTGTTATCGAGTCAACACACTTTCTTGAAACCGCTTTCTTTCAAGCTATGTTTAAGGTTTATGTTTGCTACCATGCCAAGATTCCCTTGTTGATACGTACGTTTCTTGTCGGGTTACGCTGAAACTAAGTTCGATTGCTTGAACTTATCCAGTTCACATGATTGATTTGAGACGCCATATGATGTATTGAGAGCATCATATTCTAATACTTTGGCAAAGATTCCTTTGTTTCGAATCGTAGTAGACTTGTTTGGTCTATGACTCCACTAAACCGTTGATTGATTTCGGCACCTTATGGGATACTTCCACAAAATTGAAGCTTGCGCTAATTAGGTTACTCATTTCATACACGGATTTAATTGCCTATTTATTTGTTAACAATCCATTTTGATATCCACGATCGAAGCAGTCTTAACACAATTGTGTGTTAAGACTGTAGGATCATGTTCTGACCCGAATGAGTCGTTCAGAGGTGTTCTTCTCTGTTTCAGGTGCGGAATAACAAGAAACGGAGGTAGAAATAGCTGATTCTTTACTTAATCTACTATTTGTATTGATATGACAATGATTACAGCTCGATCTTCACACCGGCAGCACATCGGTATGGAATTGCACAACTTGATACTGATTTCGCCCTAAAGACTACTATATATACTGATCAGATTTCGCTCCAAGAGACATATGTCCTCATGAGCGAAATCAGCAATGTTCAAATAAGCGAAATCTTCACCTTATGACCCTAAAAGCGAAATCAGCCCACTAAACACTATACACTTCCTATTTTCTCGTAAAACGTGCCCTAATCTATACAATGCAATGTAGGACTCGATACAAGACGAAGTCGACAGATGTAGTGCACCAACAGACTCCCCCTCAGATGTTGACGAGTCGACTATCGAGTCACGACAATACTGTGTCTTCACTTCTTCAGTCTTGATCAGTCTCTGGGCTTATCTCTCTCTCTATCTTTATCAACAGACTCCCTTTTAACCATATCTGCTTGAATATCTTCAGACTCCCCCTCTCGATTTGCTGGCATTTCTTTGTTTTTCAGCATCATCTGCTTCAGAATCATTGTCTGGCTTTCCATCTAACATCTTCTCAAGATCAACCAGCCTGGCTCTTCATGTTCCAAGATCGTTGCCTGGCTTTAACTTTCACTTCAGAAGCGAAACCTGGCTTTCTTCAATCTGAGTCCTCAGGTATCGTAACCTGGCTCTCATCTAGATTAGATCTCAAGATCGAATAACCTGGCTCATCTTAACCTGCAAAACCTCTACCTCAAAGTAAGACTTTAACAATTTAAGTATAAACGTATGCACCAACACTCTGAAATAATCAGATAACTCCCTCTCATAAACGTATGCACCAACTAACATTCTCCCTCAAATCACAAATACATGATGAACCACTTGTTGATTTAAAAACATATGTTGACAGTTAAGACACACTCCCCCTCACAACAATGTCATCATGTTTAGCATTTGGAATTTTGAAAATCAGCTTTCCAACATCAGTTGTCGAAAATCTTTTTGACTTTTTCAAAAGTTTATGCTAAAACACACACAAAATCTTTTTGGATTTTCTGAAAGAAAGTAAATTGATACCACTAGTAAATACAAAGACTGACACCAATTGTAGAAACAACAAAATGCAAAACTGAAATATTTACAAACAATATTTTTGTGAGTTCGTGTAAGAGGATCATATCAGTTTTTGAGACACGTCACCAACACCGTTAAGCTGATTACATACTAAGTTCTAAACAATTCACCTAGATTGTCAGTATGTTTGTCCACTTAAATTTTCACACAAAGTTCAATTGTTTCGAGATACGATGTTAATTTTTTAAGCGACTTAAACTTATTCGTGTGTCCTACAACTTGAATATACTCCTGTATCCAGATCCCAATATTCAGTCTTACAGGTGAGTATACCACAAATGATATCTGTTCAGGGGTTAGGTGCGAAACCGTGAGAGCTCAGGTCAGAACTTCCGTTCAGCAGAGAGATGACGGCTTGACTTTTGGTGTGTCCCCTTTAGAGGATCTTTTGATTTCAACAGCAGCGACTATCAATTTTATTGTTTCATCAGCTTGCTGAGGGCGATGCTTTTTCAAGCTTTTGCAGAAAGCATTATCCTGGGACTAGGTCAGTACTTCCATACAGCAGAAGTCCCGGGATAATACCCCAGATATCACTGAGCATAAAGACCTAGTATCTCAGAATAAGGGACCTTTCAAACAAGATTTCAGGGGTTGCCTATATATCCAAGATGTTGTTAACCCACATTTCGAATTTTTAGATTTATATCCCGTCACAATTTATTAAATGTGTAAAAACCTACTGGTACATCCTCAGTGAGATTGTTAATCACATTTTATCTTTACATTTCTTTAGCATGTTGTGACAGTCCACTGATGTACTATCATTTCCTCTTTTTCACAGCAAAACTCATTTTTGATTTTATCATGTTTTTGGCTTTTTCAAATTTTCTAATGTTTTTGGATTTTCTGAAAATTTTCTACTCCCCCTAAAATGCGCACACATTAAAGAAAAATTGAGAACACACTAGACTCTTGACCCACTTGAAAACATAAAAAAAAACAACACAAACTATACAGAAATTTGACAACCGACATCAAATCGCATCAATTCGCCATTCACTAGGCATAAACAATCAGAACTCCCCCTTTCAACCAACCATTTTCTCATTTAGATCTCAAAACACTTAAGTTTGTTTTAATCAAAATGATTTTTCCGGAAAATGAGTTTGTTTTTACCACTTGTATGTTAAACATGTGTTAAAATCGGGGTTATGGTTCATCATCTTGTCAGTTTCTATCCAATTAGTAAATCAAGTACAACTTAATGTCCCTGATTTACCGTTTACAGACAAATAACCTCTATACCACTTGTAACATTATCCGAAACACTACCACTTGTAAGATCACACAATACCACTTGTAGGTTCGGAGTCACTGAAAGACTAACCAATACCAACTGTAGGAATGTTACGTCTACATTTACCAATCAGGATGCCGATTCCTGCTTCGCACTTACCAACCTGGAAGCTCCGGCGTAGTCCTTTTACATGTAAAAGTTTTAACAACTTTCAAAACTTTTTCAAACACAATCAAATAAAAAACCTGAATGATGCCGATTCCTGATCCACGATAACAACTTGGGATCTCCGGCATAGTCCTAAGACTTTACGGGAAACATACTTCCATCCAAGTCTTCTCAGACTTGATGGCTTTCAATTCTTGCGTAGTAGGATTGTAAGTTGCCTTTTTAGTAGCATAAAAATCCTTAACCCCCTTTGCTTTCCCATTTAACATTTTCCCAAATATCTTTTTAACACTTCCATTAAATGTTTTCTCGACATCAAACTTGGTTTTCTCATTGTAAAATTGATTTGAGATTTCAATTTTACCAACTTTCTTTTTAACCTCCTCAAATTTCAGTGATGGAAACTCATCATCATTCACTGAAATTTTCATCTCAACTTGTGGCTCTTCTGGCTTTGTGGAACCAGATTCATCGCCGACTTTCTCACTAACCTTTTTAACAACCCACACTTGGTTGTTCTCAACTTTCTATCTGTAAACATTTTTAGAACATTCACCAACTTCATGAATAGAATTTTCAAAAACTTTGAAGTTTTCAGTTGGTGGTTCAACATCAACAACTTTTTCTTTCAATTTCTCAGAAACTCCCTGTTTTTTCTTGATATTCTTTGGGCTGTTCCATGCAATGTGACCAGCTTCATTGCATTTGAAACAGGTACGAGTCTCTCTTTGATGAAACATTCCAGGTCCATTTCTCTTTCTCTCAGCAAGAAACTCTTGGTTTGACTGTCTCCAAAATGGTTTCTTCTGCTCTTCCTCAGCACTCCCACCTGACACAAATTCTGTTTTTGTTTTAGAACTTTTTATATTTTTATGATTTTCTGGTGGAATAAAGCCAACGCCTTCTTTTTGTAGCTACGATTTTGGTTTGGTTTCTTTTGAGAACCCGAACCAGAATTGTAACCCTTTTTCTTGTTTAATCATTGTTGAACTCTTGAATTGTATTTTTTAGGTTTTCCATTAAGATTTAAATCTTTTATTTCAGAAATATTAATTTCTGTCATTTTGAAAACCTTTTTGATCAATTCAAATTTGACACTTCTTATTGGAAATTCTTTGTCAGAATATAATTTGTCCGAATCATTTAAAGTGTACGCTACTTCAAATGTTTCATCATCCAAATTTGCTTTCGATAACAAAAATTCTTTACTGTAAGACCGTTTGACCGACGAATTTGAATTGTTGACTGACGAATTTGACCCTCCAGACTTAGACTTTGACTCATCCTCATCAGTATCCAACACCTGATCAACCACCTTTTTGATTAACTCAGACTCATGATCAGTGTCAGACGAGGTAAACGTGACGTCAATGTTTTCTGGTAATACGTCAGTTATGGTGGTTTTTAGCTTTATATTGACTGCTTTTTCAAGTTGCTCCTCGTTTGGTTTTCTAGGAGAATACCCTTCCCAAATCGGAGGTGGACACTTGTTATAGCTAACAGTCGGTTTCTTACCAGTATTCTTCTTCTTTGTTGGCTTGTCATCATTAAAAGCTTCCATACCTGCAACAGTTGGGTAAATACGATCAATGAGATAATCAGAACTAGAATAACTTTGCAATAAACGTATAATTCTCTCATTCTCGATCTTTTCCGTCTCCAACTCTTGCTTCCACTTAGCATTCTCTTCGATGTAGAAGTTGATTGCTTTTTGCTTTGACATCATGACTGCATTCATCATCGTCAGTGCTTGTTCTCTTTCTGAGTTTGTCTTTTGGAGACCAGTTACTGTTTTGTTCAAGACATCATAAGATTCCTTTACATAGTTAAGATTGAACAATAACTGCTCCTTCTTCTTCTCGTACTCAGCAATTATCTCATCTTTTGCTGAACATTCCTTGCATGCTTCTAAACACTTCTCGCAAGGCTTCACAACTTCAACAATCTTTTCAACTTCGATTGTCTTTATCACTTCAACCATCTTTTCGTCTTCAGTCACCTTCTCAGTTTCAGTAATCACCTCAGCATCACTTTCAACTTTCACATTCTGAACAACATCTTCAGTTTTCATTTGTTGTTGTTCCCTAGCAGCTCTTTTCTCCTTCAGTTTCTCCATGCGATCTGCAAAATAGAAATGAAAACTTTCAGGAGAAAGATGAGATTTAGCAATGTTAATGTGTTTCTCTTCCTCATCATCACTGCTACTCTCATCTGGAGGTGACTGATCAAACTGTGCAGACTTTTCAGAATCAGCATCTGATACACCAGAATCAGATGGTGTTTGATCAAAAGCAACTTCTTTTTCTGAAGTATCCTCATTCTGTTCACTTTCACTTGCACTTTGTGACTCTGCATCAGCACTTTCTGAGCTATCGCCAGATGTAACAGACTGTTCCTCCACATTCTTCACTGTCTCACCAATCGACTTCATCCATGTGGCAAACATGTCTAGTTCTCTAACAATCTTAGCGATGAAAGCTTTGAAATCACCCTTTTCATCAACAAACATATCCCAGCTGAAGCCTTCAGGTAATCGTTCATCATCTTGATCAACTAAACATGCTTTGCTATCAGAAGATATGTAGTTGCTCCAGTTGAAGTCTACCAAACATGCTCTCTTGGAATCCTCAATCTTCCTACCATGAGCCGTCTGTGAATCTTGTAGTTGACCAACCTGTTGATAAATGGCTTTCCGGTAGTAGTCGTCTTTTCCGAACGTATTCTGAGCACCACTAGCTTCCCTGTTCTTGCACTCTCGCTTGAAATGGCCTTTCTCCCTGCATCGAAAACAAGTAACTTTAGATTTATCAAAACCTAAAGTAGATACATGAGCATCGAGAAAGTCATTTCTCCCAGTGATAAGCTTGAACTTTTCAGCTCGTCTGAGAACACTTGCAAGACACCATTTGATATTCATCAGTTCCATCTCCTCAGCGTCTGTTTGATCGTAATCCTCTTTGGTGAGCATAGGATTCCCGATCCGACCAGCTACAAGACCCTCATAAGATAACAACACGGAACCAAGTAGAGCTATGTGATCTTTTGCAGTTTCCTCAGAAAAACTTTGGCCTTCTGGAAGATTTAGAGCGATGTTGCATTGAATCACAAAACCATTTCCAGTCTTAGTGCCCTGAGAATGAAAACTCGTGTTTGACTCTTTAGGATTGACACTTGGAAATGATGAAAACCCGCTGCTGCTGCTGTTTGAACCTTGATCAACTTTTTCTGTAGAATCTCCAACACTGAACGCAGTTTGGATTTTCGGACTCCTTCAGCTTCAGGAACCGGAACGCTACCTTTGTAGTACATCTTTACATCTTGTTGACCACTCGGACTGTTCATCCTAGCGATCTTCTGCTGTTCCAAGTCCTGACTCTCGATCTTTTCAATGAATTGTGAAATTGTTAGCCCATCATAAACACCCGTGTTCTTCAGAATCATCAAATACGTTCCCCACTCTTTCTACGGTAACGCATCGGCAAGCTTATCCACCCACTCTTCACGATCTTTTGTAATACTCAACATTGACATCGATCGCACTAAGTGACAGTAACGTTCAATTAGCTTCTTTGTATCCTCTCCCGGTAAGCTACTGAACAAATCAAATTCTTTCTTTAGCAGCGCCTTTATGCTCTTTATCATGTTCTCACTACCCTCGAACTTAACACGAAAAGCATCCCAGATTGACTTTGCAGTTTTGTCGTGCTGAAGCAAGATGAAAATGTCTTCTTTGATCGCTTGCTGCAATAAACTGATCATCATTTTCTCGGCTTTGTACATGAGACGTTCTTGATCCGTGAATTCTGATAACTCTTTAAGAACCTGCAACTCTGTTCTAGGCAACACATATTTCTTCAAGATACATTCCCACGACCTGAGATGGTTTGCCTGAACCCAGTTCTCGAATCGATCTTTCCACCCGTAATATTCTTCAATACTCATCAATTTCGGGGGCTTTTGTGTGGTTCCCGTCTCATTTTCTAAGTTCATGGCTTGAGAAATAGCAGCCGGAGCAGACGGTGTTGCAAATGCGTAATAGAACTCGGTATCCATGATATGTCAACACGTATTTCAAAATCAGCAGCTTTGAAGCGAAATTACAATGATTGCAGCTAAGGGCGAAATCACTGAAAGCACACAAGAGCGAAATCTGTCTGATGTAACACTGGAGCGAAATAGTAGATTATCTGATACTGGAGCGAAATTAAAATGCACTTATGAGCGAAATTAACCCAGACTATGTGTGCAGGAGCGAAATCAGAATGTGGGTAAAAACAAAATCTCTGATCTGACAGTCTTGAGTGAAATTACATATGAGTTTGTAGTGAAATCTTGGTTGTGGTGACCTAGGAGCGAAATTAGCCTGACACAGGAACGAAATCAGAAGCAATGGACCTCTGGAACGAAATCAGTTGTGAACAATAAGCGAAATTACAGACTGTCCGTATAAGTGAAATTAACTCGGGTACACTTTTAGTCCATTTTTACTTTGAATTTAGGTCTCAAACTCTCAGGGATTTGTCTATGTCCAATAACACACTGTCTGTGAAATTTTGAGCGAAATCCGACCGTTAAAACTTGATCTGGTGAAGAAAGAAGGTGTAGAAGTAAGAAATCTCGATGAATTCCAGCTAATCTCTGCAGAACTCCTCCTCCTGAAGCTCTGATACCACTTGTAGGATCGTGTTCTGACCCGAATGAGTCGTTTAGAGGTGTTCTTCTCTGTTTCAGGTGCGGAATAACAAGCAACGGAGGTAGAAATAGTTGATTCTTTACTTAATCTACTGTTTGTATTGATATGACAATAATTACAGCTCGATCTTCACACCGGCAGCACTTCGGTATGGAATTGCACAACTTGATACTGATTTCGCCCTAAAGACTACTATATATACTGATCAGATTTCGCTCCAAGAGACATATGTCCTCATGAGCGAAATCAGCAATGTTCAAATAAGCGAAATCATCACCTTATGACCCTAAAAGCGAAATCAGCCCACTAAACACTATATACTTCCTATTTTCTCGTAAAACGTGCCCTAATCTATAGAATGCAATGTAGGACTCGATACAAGACGAAGTCGACAGATGTAGTGCACCAACAAAGACAATGGTACATATATTCATTTCGTAAGCACCATGTACCTCCTGACGATTCTTTCGTTGTCAATCAAATGCCTTACAGTACTTAAGACTTTTTCATCTTCGATCAAAATAGTGATACTTCGATGTTCCATATTCAACCGAAAACTTTATAACATTGTGAAAATCAATTCTCCAGGCTTTTGTTTCGGTACACTTTCATCTGATCTCAAACACAGTGAACTTGTTCAATCACCGCTATCATGGAATTATGTCATTGCGACACCTTGTGGTGTCATTATAGACTTGTAGCTTGTGCTAATCATGGTCAACCGTTTCACGCAAAAATACATAAACTTTGTTGACTTGTCACTCAGACATTCCTGATGCAACTACAAATCAAAGCAAGGATACACCAGATTCGCTTGTGTTCACTCGGCATATTCTCGCCATTCAAAACATTCAACACACTGAATCTTACCATTCGTCCACTTGGGAGTTGACAGATCATTTTACTATTTCATTTGAGTTGTTGATTTTTAAATTTATATAGCGGGTGCTATGTTTCGTGAAAACTCGCGTGCATATTGCGATCGATCGTTTGAGAGTCTTATTAGTCAAGGCTCCTTTTTGTGAAACCCCCTACTAGCTGGATTACACTAGGCTATACGTCAAGTACGTCTTGTACCCATGACATCAACTGCTATGAACACACACCTTTTTAACCCTAGGAATCGGGTTGATATATATTCTTGGACTCACCAAATGTGGGTAAGGTTTGATTCGGATTGAAGATTATCTACCTTGATATTATTCATATACATACACGTGTGAGGGGTTAAGGTAGTACAAATTTCGAGGACGAAATTTTTCTAACGGGGGGAGAATGTGACAACCCTCACAAAACCAGGTATCTGTACGAATTAATTAATATTTAATTGATACTTAATTACTGTGCTAGCTTACAATTGTGGATATATTGTTACTTGAATTCTGATACATACACATACATGCATCATACTTTATTTACTCTCACTCCATTTATTTACACAGAACTATAGTGACAAACTTGATGCACAAAAAGCACAGTAGCACAATGAACGGATAACCCATTAAACATGCTGATATAACCAGCATCAGACAGATACTGTCTCTAAGGCCAGTATGAGCCGGGAATAGTTTACTACACTAGTAGGAAGTGTAGGGAAGTGAGGATTGTAGAACTGCGTCACTAGGTATAAGTTATAGTGACCGGATGTGCCAAAAACATGTTTTAAACACAAAATTCTGCACTTTAATATAAAATTCAGCATTTAAGCTAACTAGTAAAGTGCAAAAACATGGGAAAATAATACTAGACACTTTCCAAAGTGTCGGGAATTCTTTGTGTCACTAAAAATAATATTAACGACACTTTAAATGCTTATTAAGCACTTCAACGGATCAGTATCCAACCGAACAACCGGACTTTACCCGGAACATAAAAATATTGACAATAACATTGTTTTTCCTTTTCTGAGCCAGTTAGGGTCCCCGAATACCCTAACACCCGTTATAAATCATAACACACTAGTAATGTGTTTAACCTTCTAATTAAACTCCTAACTAACCTTAACTAGCTAGTAGGAAACTAACCACAAACACCCCCCCCCCCCATGAACCAATCGGTTCCCCTCTAGGGAACACCACCCTTACAAGATATGATTATTTTAATTGTTGGTCTAATATCTACTAAACATATAGTCCAATGGTTAATCAAGCTAAGTGGTCCATAAATAAGACCATAAGACTCACATTTCATTCATTCCACGCTTAAAGAAAATTGCATCTCTCTCCCTCTTCTCTTTGATACTCGGCTGCCATTATTCCACCACCATATCACCACCATCAAAGTCTTGTTCAACCATTTTCTACATACACAAAGGTGCAAGGGATCATACAATGAAGCGTGGTGTGTTCGGAAGCTCAAGGACCGCTCTCGTTTTCTTTTATCCACCACTTTGACGCTCTGAAACTTCCCTAGCCTTGCGCTAGTGGTAAGCACTTAGATCCTTGTATTTTACTTGTTATTTAAGTGGTTAATGATGTTTAAAGATCGAAAACATAAGAACTCTAAAGAACATCATCAAAGTCTTGAAGTTTAAACTAACTAGAGAAGATGTATGGTTAAATGATGTTGAAATCATGATAAATCTGAAATAAACAAACCATAATCTGCTGTAACAGACTTATGATCTGATTTTAATCGTATTAGAATGAATGGTAATCGTATGCGTACTTTTTAATGGCACTTATACTATAAACAGCTTGCTGAATTGCCTTTTTAGCCGACTTTAACTGGCTGTAATAGCGCCTTAATAAAACGAAAAATGTATTTTCTGAAGTCTGTGTTTATGTACTATGAAATACGGTTCTAATGGCACCGGAATCATAATTTTTGGACTTCGTTTACTATTTTTAAAGCGTCAATTTGTAACAGCAGCTAAAGCTGCATTTTTACAGCAGTAAAAGAGAGTCATATTTTCAGTCATAACTTGAATTCTGTGTAGAGTTAGATCATAAAATTTATACTGAAGATGGTCATTGTTGTCTCTTCAAACCTTTTCAAATTAATCAACCTTTCGAGAATTCAAAATACTTTTGGATCGCTTTCTTTGTGTTGCCACCTTTTGTGTATGAATCGTCTTACTCGCTACCATCGCCAGTCATCGCAACGCTCTCTCTCGTCAATCTTCAATCGATCACTCGCTTATCCTTGACGCTTTTAATCGCTACTTCCACTCGCATCAAGTCTCGCAACCCATCTTATGGATTAATTTCGGGACGAAATTTCCTAAATCAGGGGAGACTGTAACAACCCGCACGCTCGTGCGTTGTTACTACTCGTTATACTCATTACGCCTAGCACCAGAGATTCGGATCATAATGTAGCTATATCGCATACATCGTTATTTCGCAGTATTTTCGCATATTACGCATACATTATCGCTATAACACATCGCATTACACACACTAACGTTCATGATGACATTGTGTGAGGACCTATTCTACCCTCCTCGATGGCCGTGATGCGTCGCAGAGTAACGCATATTCAAAATGAAACCCGGTTATTGTATCGCAACTTTGGAATATGGATACTTATACGACCATATGTGACTAATTATAATAAACAAATGAATATGGGTATGAAAATGTGTAACCAAACTATCGCTAAAGCTTAACGAACAAAATGAAACATCGAAACGCGATTCGCCGGAGACCACCGATCGAGTGACCACTCGATCGGATGGCCATCCGATCGGATTGCCACCCGATCGGACAGCCATCCGATCCGTTGTACTTCTCCCCTTCACTCCACTTCACCTATAAATATCACTTGTCACATCACTTGAACAGTGATGTGACAGCTCTCACTCGACCAGCACACTTTTGGGGCTTTTCCTCTCGATTCCTCGCGATTCTTGTAAGTTTTCAACTAAAATCTTATACTTCTTTGATCTACACACACTTCTTCATCTTTTACACCTTTGAATCTTAACTTTTAACCATGAAATCAATGGATTTGAGGTGTTCTAGGATGATGTCATCATGGAGTTCTTATGAACTTCAAATGTTGGCCTCATTCCACCAAGAATAACTCAGATCTGAAGGATTTTCCACATGATTTCACTACGATTTCGCATAGATCTAGACACCTTCAATGATAAAAGGATTGAAAGAAACTTTTTCAACTTTCTTTCAACTCTTTTACACTCAATGCACCCAAAACCGATGGAATCAGAGCTCGTTCTGATCTTCTACTCATTCTAAGTGAAGTGTTGGTTCCAGATCTGATTCTGTCTAAAGAAACAACAGATTTCGAGTTAAGCATGAACAACCATTACGGACAGTTAACTGATCGGATCAGGGTGATTCTTGTTCAATCGGATGACTTGGTTCATGATGGAGTTTCTGTTGTTTAGCACGTTATCACATCATCTCGATCAAAACCGCAAACTTTCAAAACAATCAAGTGTCAAGACGATCAAGGCAGTTGGAACGGAATGCCGTCCGATCGGATTACCACCCGATCGTATTGCCACCCGATCGGACAGCCGTCCGATCGGCTTGCACTTGGTTCCTCACTTAAACTAATTATTCAACTTTTCAAAGTTTGGAACGTCGAACGGATTGCCGTTCGATCGGATTGCCACCTGATCGAACGACCACCCGACCAGGTGATGTTTTGAACTTCAACACTTAACAACTTTTCAACATATTCAATACATAGCCAGTTCCAAACAGACTGCCACCCGATCGGATTACAATCCGATCGAGTAACAAACTACTGTGAACTTATTCTCACTAAGTGTCCTACTAATCAGATCGTCACCCGATCGAGCCATCGTTCGATCGACCGACCTGAAGGGTAGAGATATTTCTCTGTTTTTGAAATGCTACAACGAAAACTTCAAAAGGCAAGCCATCATACACAAACACATCCATACCAAACGAGGTGACAATCCAATCGAATGGCCATCCGATCGGATGATCATCCGAACGGATTGCCACCCGATCGACTGGCCATCCAATCGGATTGCCATCCGATCGGGTTGCCATTCGACACTCAGTCACATCTCATCATTTAACGCACTGTTTGACGCTTACGCCATCAATCTGTAATCAGGCTAACCTCAGACGCGCTCCCTTCAATCCAACCAAGTTGTGTTTGCTTGCCGAACACCGACTGTGAGTATACTCGAACCCCTTTTATCGCATTTTGGGTGTAACATATGTTCCTATTAAATCGAATTTATCAAAACAAATTATTCAATCAAACTATTTATCACTTGCGAATAACTGATATGCATATTTACACGTGATGCTAGTTACATATGTGTTAGGACTTATACTCGCGAGGTCCCGCCTTAACTAGTATAGTACTATAGCACCCGACGAGGTCTAGTTAGGATGAATAGCAATCGCAATCGCAGCTCGAGTGACTTAGCTGGTAGTATCGGTCTTGTATGCATGTATGTTAAGGTATCTCATTTATGTATTTGGTAATTCGCAGCATTTTTATCTATTTACGCTACATTATCAAAACTTGTATACTCGCCAATACTTTTGTATTGACGTTGTTTTAACGTATGTTGTAGGTTTAGTCGCAGTCTACATCAAATCAAGCTAAGAAGTCTAGAAACTCACCTAAAATCTAGGTTGTCAGATTTGTATTGTTCGAGAGGACAAGAAATCTGTGATAACTTATGTGATTGTACTGATTGTTAGTATGGGATAACAAATGTAATAAATACTGTCGCAATATAGTTGTTATGGATTCTCTTGAGCAATCTGATTCGCCTAGTGCCGCGCCCCGATGATTCCGCCATCAGTTGGGGTGTGACATCACCCGTTTCAAGTCATCTCCCGCCTTATTCTTCTCCGATAAGAACCTACTCTCCCTCAACCCCGCGGCTTGGAGCTGACTCTCCAAGCGGTATTTCTCATCTTTCTACTCTTGAATAGCAGCCCGCGCTTGGTGGAGCTCGTTGTTATCATGCATCCACCTACGCCGAATCTCTGCTAGCCTCCAGGGCTGACTAACGGAGTCCACGATGGTGGAATTCATCAAATTCTCATTGTTCAACCCTTCCACATACGCCGACTCCGCTAGGGGGTATGCTCGCTCAACCCAGTGCTGAATCACTGGGGGAAAATCAGTCTAGAAGACTCAACAATTTTCCACTGGGGCTGGTAGCGTTTATCTTGCATATTGGGATCCCAGTTGATGGTAGGCAAATAAAGATCATCACCTAAGCGGGCCCCATCATCAGCAATTCCACTACTGGACCCCCAGCATCACTAACAGCGGTACCTCCGGCACTAGTTGCTTCATGAGCAACAGACACGATGGGCATCTCCTTCCCGGTGGCAGAAAATACGCTCAATGGAGAATCAAACAAGGAGGAGGGTGTGACACTTGAAAGTAGTGGTGTGGATACTTGACTAGTTGTCACGGTCACATCGGTTGTAGGCATGGGTGGCGGCAATGCTACAACTAACAGCGGCGGTAACACTCGCCTGAAATATAAGATCTGATAGGCTGGTTTCGCCAACAGCGGAAGGTATAATTCCTACAGACGTCAATGGGGTAGGGGACACACCCTCAACCTGAACCCCAGCAGTAGAACCTGTATCAAATCAGAAGTTCAATAACCTGAAACACAAAGTCTACAATCGAACACACAAGTAAGATTACTTACCAAGGGGTAGGGGGTACGCAGTTTGCATAGCTTCGAAAGCAGTCAGGGCAGGTATAGTAAAAGTCTTGCGTTTTTTCGACACATGGGTCGAACTTGTCAACTCCACGGCAGCACCCCCAGCGTGTGTGGTCATGCTAACCGAGGAAGCGGCGGCTCCCGCGGCCATCTATTTCCTCCCGGTGACTCTTATCCTGAACGGTTTCTTTTCTATGGCAGCAACATTACTTCCTCCGCTGGGGGGAAGCTGAGAAATATAGGCAGCCGGATCCGCCGGCACAACGGGCAGTAAAAACTGCTCCAAGTGAACCTTCAGGACATTCGGTTCCTGTTCACCAAGCACGCGATCCGCGGCTTTCAATGCAGCATGCCACGGGGGGTCGACAAAATCAAAGAAACTCCATTCCCCTGTAACATGTACACATGTTATCTCACACATAGTTAACGAAGCATATGCAAGGTAAAAAGGATATGTACCTTCATCATCCCTCCGGAACGAAGGATACAACTTAATGTCACGCCATAGTAGGCTCATCCCCGCCATCACCAAGGCTCCCTAGGGAATTACCGTGCACTCGAAAAGGCGCCCACACAATCTTGTGTACAGGGCGTTTGCCACAAAAGCATCTTCCGGGGGACCTTCGTTTTTAACTTTGTCTCTCGGCCCCATCTCCCTGCAGTGCATTTCTCCGGGAATAACACCAGCATCAGTATAGAAGAATTTTTTTCTTCCAATCTTTGTCCTTGGAGCTGGTAGGCATGTCTCTCAAGCAAGACACATCGGGGTCCCTTCTGTCGAAAGTAAAAAAAGGGAAATTTCCATACAAGAACGAAAAAGCCCTAAAAACGACGAGTTCAGGGATGTGCCCCAAGGCGATACAGGTAAACTCGAACTGTCGAAGTTTAACCAACCCCAACGGGTGCAATTGAGAAATATGGATGGGGTAATGGTCAAGAACCAACTTGCAGAAGTTGGTGATCGGCAATCGAAAGTTACAAAACTTGAAAAAATCACTAAACAAAGTGATTTTACCTTTCTTCAACGGAAATGTAGTGTCTGTCTTTGATGGCAGTACCGGATTCCATTCTGCCCTAATACCATAATCTTGAACAAGATTGTTGTACGACACAAGTCCCACTTGCAATAAAGGGCACCAGCACTCGCTTGGGCAGAGGAAGATGATTCGCCGGTTTTGGAAGCCATTTTTTATTCAAGAATATGAAGAACGCAGTTGTAAACGAAGGGAGAAATGAAATTTTAAAACCCTCAACAAGAATTCTATTTATACCAAATTGCAACTTTTCGAATTCGAAAAGACAAACGGACGGGAACACGCAGCAGAGCAGGGTGGTGATAGTTATCATCTTAATGATGATTTAACTGTCACATCCTTTCCTATCGCCGCCATTTTTTTCAAAAACCACAACGGTACCCCCCTCGAGAAACTTATACTCAAAGGGGGAAATTTTGACTTTTCCTTTTTTAGTCCGATTTCATGAATTGCACTTCATAACTTCGGACTGGGGGGACATGACGAGGTATAACCCGGATAGGCTAACCCGACCCGGTCATTACCTATTATTTTATTATAAATAATTAATCATAAACATTTATTCTAGAATGTTCTATTCTGCATGGATAAATCACGTAACCAAATCCCCATTCTTTTGGGAAGATCATGCAAATCCCTAACTTATCGGAGCCCATCCTAAGTTAAGGGAAACCCTAATGGTAAAATATAAATAGAGGTAAACATCTAAGGTATGATCTCATCTTGCTCTCGTTTACTCTCTCTCTCTCTCTCTCTCTCTATACACTTATACTTTCTCCCAAACCGAGACTTATTCTCACGCCGGAGGGTGGTTACAGGAATAACCCCATTCCTGTAACGAGTCCTAACAGTGTTCTGTTTTGCAGCTAACAGTTCGGATCGCCAAGAGTTGAAGTCCTAGTAGGATACTACCTTGAAGGTCAGTGTTTCTTCAGGCGCCAAGATGAGTAGAGTTGCTAATTGGAATTTTATTTTCGACATTTTTGAATCGCGTTTGGCGTTATGGAAGGCCTCCTTGTTGTCTATTGGTGGTCTTGTGACTCTCATCAAATCGGTCCTCGAATGTCTGCCGAATTATTATTTTTCTTTATTTAAATCCCCAGTTTCAGTTGTCAATAAACTGCAGGCGATGATAAAGAAATTCCTTTGGTGTGGAGGGAGCTCGGAGAAAAAGCTTCACTGGGTTGCCTAGGACCGGGTTTCGGCTCCGTTTGATAAGGGAGGAATTGGGCTTACGGATCTTAAAGACATCAATATCGCTCTGCCGAGTAAATGGATTTGGAGATATCGGAATGAAAGCAATGCTCTTTGGAAAAAGGTGGTGGATTCCATTCAATTTTCCAATAGAAGTTGGTCCTTGGTTCCGTTGAACAATAATATTGGTGGGATATGGAAAGGAATCGTCTCTGTGACCTCAAAAACTAAAATGGGAGGAGTCTCTTTGTTTCAAAATTTTAAGGGTTTGGTAGGTAATGGGCTTGCGATAAGGTTCTGGCTTGATTCGTGGGTCTGTAATGTGCCACTCAAGGAAAAGTTCTGGCTTGAGTCTGTTAAAACTGTTTCGTTTTGTCCCGGTTTAATAATTCGCTGCTGGTTTTTTCGAGAAGCTGGGGATGGTCCCGAGGCCTCGGCTGAAGAATGGGAGGAGTGGAACGAGTTTATTGATCTTTTGGACTCGGTGAAGCTCTCAGGTAACAACGATAGGTGGGAATGGATCGGCGGAAAGGATAAAACCTTTTCGGTTGGCGCGGTTAAAAGATATCTTAGAAGCAATGTTAACTACAGTAATAATTATGTTTTAAAATGGTCGAAGTGGGTGCCGAAGAAGGTTAACATCCTGGTCTGGCAGGCTCAAATGGGTCGGATAGCAACTTTGGATGCTCTTATAAAGCACAACTGTTTTAATGGGGATGAAAAGTGTGTGATGTGCTGCGATGGTTTAGAGACGGCGGAACATCTTTTTTGCTCGTGTGCGGTGGCTTCGGAGGTATGGTATCTCATCAGTAGATGGTGCAATATCAGTCCGATATTTGCATTTTCGCTGAACGACCTGCTTGATGTTCATGATTTCTTCGGATTGGGTTCTAAAGCTAAGATCATCCTCAAAGGTATAATTATGGTGGGTTGGTGGTGTATTTGGATTTCTAGGAACAAAAGAAGACTTTCTAATAAGCAAAGATCTGCCGCTAGCATTGTTCAAGACATTAAGTCGCTAAGTTTTTTGTGGTATAGTAATAGATCGAAAGATAGAGATGTTTCTTGGGAAAACTGGATTTCTTTTTCTGTGATGTAATCGGTTTTTGTTTTGTTCGCGGCTGCCCTTGTATTTGAGGGCTTGCCTTTGTAAATAATAGTTACCTTTCAAAAAAAAAAAAAAAACCTTCAACCACTCACTATCTTTTATAACATGGAATAATATTAATTGAAAACAAGATAAGTACATTTTTTATTTGATAATATTTGTTTTGTTTTAAGTTTAAATGTCTTTTAACGCCAACACAAGTCAACACTATTGACCGTTAATCGTCAATAACCTCTGTTAAACATGCAAAGTTCACAAATGACATGTGAAAACTGTATCAAATTTGTAGAAAATGCTCAGGTTTTATCGGATTTAATCTGTTTTGAATCTTACCTGATGAGGAACCAATTATTAATGCGCAAAGAAACTGAAATCCGGCTTAATGTTTTTTTAACGGCCAACAGAATCAACCTAAAGCACTTTCGGGGCACCCACTGGACCAAACGGAGTAATCCGAGTCCACCACCAATTCCGGGAAAACCCAGTAACTCACCCGCCCGTAAGCACGACGGTGAAATTACCGGTAAAACCTGTTTGGCTCAAGGATTGAACCCAGGTTTCCCTAGGTCTTCTATCATTGCCCACCAGTGCCTCACTCTGCACCAAGTGAGAGTTGATCTCTTAGGAGAAATGCAAACCCTTTACCACTTGATCTAGAGATTATTGGCCTGGCTGCATATTCAGACTGCAGTTCAAACAGTTAGTTCAAGTGGCCTACACCACACACCCCTAACTTGTTTCCTTGAATTGAGTTATTTTTATTTTTACTGTTAAAATCTTGTTATAATTCTTGTAATTTCACGTTCAAGACTAAAATAAATAAGTTGAAAACTGAAAAATAATATTTCTATGTTACGAATATTGTTTAAAGGGTGAAACCGTGAAAATTTTTATAGCTTTCTCAAATGAAAGTTTGTGAGACCATTTGGGCTGGACTTACTCTCCAATTTTTCAAAAAAAAAACGTCCAAACAAAGCCCACAGCTACAAAAGGCTCTTTTGCATCCTAATAATTAATAAACCTTTTGTCTCGACCATATATGTTTAAAATATATGAACCGGCTAGTACAATAAACCCCGGTAAACCCTGAATACGGTATTTTCTATGTACTGGTGGTAAATCCGGTTCTACCGGTTTAAACTGTTGAACCAGTTTGTATTATCTTATAAATTGTTTTTTTATTTTAATAAAATACAATATTAAGGTTATACCGACCTTTCACATTTCCGGTAATTAACCTAGTGTCTTTCATTCTAATATTCCATCGTTGTTGACATTGTTACCTATCTCGTCCAATGTAATATTGTTTATAAGTAACAAAAATGCTTAATATTTTAGAAGAACATAGTTGTATTTTATAAAATTATAGGGTCAACTAATAACCTGGTTGAACCGTTCAGTACAACGAGATTCAACCGGTTAAACTATTTCAAAGCTCAACCCGATATGATTTAAAAACCGGTTTTTAAAACATTAATAAAACTCTATAAGGGGATCCTCTCCTCTTTTCTTCCACAACTCACTGCGACAACATCTTCCTCTAGATACCCTTCATGCATACATAATTACTTGTTATGAATATTGATTTAACCGTGGAAGGGTTGTCCGGAAAACTATGATCTCGAACACACCACTATACCTTTGTTTAAGGACCAATCGAGTAGCCTTTTTATTAATAATCATAGAAAGGTTAGAAAGGGTCAAGGTTTTCGGTCTTTCATCTTTGCAACTGGACCATATAGAGATTTGATACAATATCATATTTGGTTAGTTGTGTCAAACGGATAAATTAATCATGGTTCAATAACCATATCATTTCATTCTCAAACTAAACTTATAAGTTGTTACCTTTACACTAACCTTTTACACAAATATTTTAAACAAGTTTTTTTTTTTTTTTTACTTTACTATAATAAAACAAGATATTAGCACTTTTTTATTACTTTATTAATCTATAGTTGAATGGTGAGTAGAGTTGTAAACATGCCAAATTAGTGAATTACGCGTGAGCTACACGAGATCAGCTCTCTAAAAATTTAATAGAGCTAAGTTTGAGCTTGAAAAAAAAGAGTTCAATACTCGAGTTTTGCTTATCGAACTTGAGTAGGTGCGCAACTCTAAACCAACATAATGAATATATAATTTATTTTTACTAAATTTCTCCTTTTATAATAATTTTATTTATATTAAAAATTATAAAGAAAGTAATAAATAATATATATGATGTTAAATTAAAAATATTATAATTAAACAATTTATAAATAATAATAATAATTGTAAACCAATATATTTTTTGAAAAATAAACGAGCGAATATCGAGTTTTCGAATATTGTCCAAAACTAGCCGAGCTTAGGCTCGACTAGTTTACACCCCTAAACTCGTGAGTTATGCTTAAAAAAAGATTTTATCAAATAAGACAAAATAACAATGGGGTTAAGATCCCGTACGAATAACATACTACGTGTACCAAGTGGATGAAACAAAAAATGGCCGTTGACGTAATATTATGTTTGAGTTAAATAAGAATATACTTACATAATTATGCAGGTATATAATTACTCAAGAGCAGGGGCGGACTCAAGGGTGTTTTGAGGGTTCCTGGGAACCTCCCTCAATTTGGAAAAAAAAAATAGTGAAAACCTCGTATGATTTGAAAAAAATTAGTGAGAATTTATCAAAAGTAACCCGATGAAAAAATATTATTGGATCCGCTACGCTCTAGAGTAATTATAATCTAAAGTAATTAGTTGGTTGGCTAGGAACGAATTTTGGTACTTGACCTTTTACACTTCTTGTTGGCTACTATGGAAGACTACGAACAAATTGATTTTTAACGAAAAAGGAAAACGCAAAAACGATCGCAGAACAAGTGAAGAATTTATATATACTCTATTTTACAACAATTCGGTGCAATGAAGTTGGTACATCCTGCTTAGAATGTTGTACTAGCTTTTCCAAACATTTTCATGTTATCTACACGTGGCCTTTTCTACCTGAACATAATCAAGAAACACAGGATCAGATGAGATACAGAGAGAAAGAGAGACTTCAAGAGGGAGAGACCGTAAAGGAGATGGAGCCTCGCAGCGGTGACAGAGAGAAAGAGAGACTTCAAGAGGGAGACACCGTAAAGGAGATGGAGCCTCACAGCGGTGGTTCTTAGGGCGGCGTCGGTTAACTCAAGCGAACGATGATGGCAGTACTAACGGCTAGAGTTCAGATCTGTTACCGGTAAAGGAGATGGAGCCTCGCAGTAGTGGTTCTTAGGGCGGCGTCGGTTAACTCAAGCGAACGATGATGGCGGTACTAGCGGCTAGGGTTCAAATCTGTTTAGGGTTCAGATCTGTTACTGGTAACTAGGGTTTCTACCAGGTCTACGGTTGACTCCATCGTCGATTGAGGTAAGATAAGATTGTTTTAATCACTTAATTTTTGGTTTGATACTGATGTTTAAGGAACCGCAATAGAACAAAGTGTATCCATGTTAAAAATGTATATATGATATTGAATCAAGTCATCATTTTGACTAAGTAAAGTCAAACTGTTAGTAAACCGATAAGTTTTTGGTTTTCATACTATTGCTATAAAATGATGGTATAACCAGCAATGTCCAACCTAATAGATCATTGAAAATTTGAATAGTGTACATTTGTTAATGTAGAGTGCAATGTGTTTATAATCGTTCATGTTTTGCACTTGAATTGAGGGCCAACTGGACACACACATCCTAGATATTTGATGTGGTGGTCATGGTTTATGGCCATCCAATCGTGAACCTGCATTATTCACGGGATAGATAGAGGATCGTCTAAGCCACCTTTAGTGTATTATCTATAATCATCCACTAAGATGTACTTAACTAAGATATATATTTAAACTCAATGGTATTTTAACTATAGCTATTGTCTTTGTGTATATCACGTCGATTTGTGTGATTTATGGATTGAATTGTCCGTTTGACTTTAAAGGTCAACTTTAATTCATCATTTGACTCTGCATGGTCAAACATAACTTAGGCAGGAAACATTAACCAATTTCTGGGCCTAAAAATCTTATATATTACAGACCACGGGGTGTAAACGATAGGGTAGAATAGTCATTTCGTCTTAAACCTGATTCAGGGACTAAAGTTTAAACTTATATAACACAGCGCTTAACGGGGTATCATCAGGTTATTTTGGGTAACTAAGATTTACTTGTATACCAATTCTGGTGGTGAACCCGGCTGCGCACGGCAGCGCCTCTCAATTCCGGTCATGTTACGACCAAGGTCCGATGAACGAACGAAAGTCTACCCTTGTCTTCGATAATAATCTGGGTATAATTTTGTAATGATACATAACTCAACAAATTAGATATAATTTAATCTTCTTTTGAAGAATTGATCATACACAGGTGGTTTATTTCTGGCCTTAAAAATGAAGTTTAAATACTATTATATAATTTAGTTTCACCTAAATTTTTATTGTTCAGTACTTCGTTTTGATTTTGTAATTGATAAACTTGGTGGCATAAATACAAAGAAACCGTCGCCGAGTAATTAAAAAAAATGGTTAGTGGTAAGCTAAGTCGTTTTTGTCCTAATAGTTGGTTTGTACTTGTCTATTGTTAAAGTTATTAAATTTTGGTTAAGAAAAACACGAAGTAATATAACTTAGGGGCTGTTTGGTAGCCTCTTAATTCATTCAGAGGCTGTCTCTTAATGAAATCATTTGTGGCCCTTATGTCTGAATGAATAAGAGGTAACCTTATGTCTGACTGAATAAGAGGTAACATCTGAATGGTAAACCATCACATGTCACATTCTTCTACATTATCTTTGTTAAACTCTTAAATGATTTCATTAAGAGGTAGCCTCTTAATGTCATTCAGATGCTACCAAACAGCCCCTTAGCCAAGGAAAACTTTGCAAACCGAGGATACAAGTGTACAAACAGAAACATTTTCAAAAAATTTTAATCGTGAAAACAGTTGGGCTGGGCTTTATTAACTATGATATAGATGAAATCAATCCCCGCCGCATCGCGGGGTGTGGCGGGTTTTGACATGGCAACTCCGGTTGCAACCGTAGCGGTACTGAGTTGTGCTTTGTTGATTATGGCGACGAGGATGTTTGAATCTGAGCCTCTTTTTTTTCCTTTTTCCAACTTTGGTTTTGACAGTTGTGATGTTACGGTTGTGATGGTTGTGGTGGCTATTGTTGTGATGATTTTGGTGGTTTTAATCTACCATGGAAATAAAAATTTAAACATAGTTACATATATCTAAAAAGTGTGAAGCTACATGGGAAAATGAACTGATGGTATCGTCAAAGGTAAATGAGAAAGAATGATTTATCGTGTAATTATTTGTACAGCTTGCCAGAAAAAAAAATGATCCCTTAATATATTTTAACACCCCGATGCAATAGCTGAATATTTTTCAAGCCCCTGCCGCATCGCGGTGGGGTACTTTTCTAGTTTATCATATAATTTGGATTAAGAACACATCAAAATGGAGAAACATAAGTTGGGAAAAGTGGTGTGAAGCACCAAGAGTTTATTTCTAGATTTCTTATTATCTTAGTGTAATTTTCTGTTTCCAAACTCTATGTTTCTTGCTGAAGTCATAACTCAATTGTCAGCCTTGCAAAAAAATAATAACAATTAAGATACTTATTGTAGAAACGTCAACTGAGATACGTCCCTTAGCTGGGTGATTCGATTGAGAGTGATCCGACCTTTGATCTACAAAACAGAACACCGTTAGGACTCGTTACAGGAATGAGTTATTCCTGTAACCACCCTCTGGCGTGAGAATAAGTATTCATTAGTGGGAGTAAAAGTGGTCTGAGAGAGAATTGTGTACCTTTACCTTGCTATTGCATCTTCTATTTATACTTATTGGTGAATTAGAGTTCTCTCTTAAATCAAAGGTCGGTTATGCAACGTCTCCTACTTTCTCAGATATGCAAATCTTCTATTTGCATGAGAATATTGAAAGATTATTGTAATTAATATCTTTATTTAATGATGGTTTTATCCAACTCGGAATAATCGAGCCAGTACATTCCTCCTCCACAGTTAGGGTCTGTTTGGTATGGGGTAATGGAATGGACGAAGGAATGGAATGGACGAGGTAATGGAATGGACGAGGGAATGCAATGGCTCATTACCATTCCATGTCTTGTTTGGTTACCATGTGTGAATGTAATGAATTATTATTGTGTATTGTTCGGTAGGCAAGAAAAACGGAGTAATAAAATAAGCGGTGAGTGGCGGTGGTGGTCGGTGGTAGTAATTGTGGGTGGTTATAGGTGGCGGTGGTAGGTGTCGGCGGCGGCGATGGGTGGTGGTGGTGGCGGCGAGTGGCGGTGCGGCGGTGACGACGAGTGGTGGTGGTGGCAAGGTGGTCGTTGGTGGTGGGTGGCAGCAGAGGTGGCGGTGGGTGGCGGCGGCAACGGCGGTTGGTGGTTACGGTAGTGGTGATGTCGACGATGGTGGTGGGCGGCGGCGGTGAGTGGCGTTGGCCGTTGGTCGCGGTTGTGGGTGATAACGGTGGCAAGTGGGTGGCGGCGGTGGCGGTGGCTGTCGGGGTGAGGTGGTGGCGGGTGGCGGTGATGGCGTCGGTGGTGGGTGGGTAGTGGTGGTGGTGGGTTTTGGCGAAGGTGGTGGATTGTGGTGTTGTTGATGAATGGTGTAAGAGAGGATGGAATGGAAAAAAAACATGGGGGGTGGAAGGAATGATTTTGAGGGAATGGAATGCCTTTTGGAATGGGTGATTCCATTCCATTGACCAACCAAACACCATTTTGTTCATTCCCTCGTAATCATCCATTCCATTCCACCTTCTATTCCTTCGTACCAAACACTACCTTATGTAATTATATGTTGAATAAATATACATGTAAAGTAATTATTTACATGTAAGTACATAAATACTGTTATTTACAAAAAAAATATATTCACACGTTTTTCACGTAAACTTTATGTGGATGGTGATAAAGATAAGAAAAAGAAAGTACAATTTACAGATAAGGCTCAAAATAAGTAATTAATATTTCCTAAAACAAATATTACTATTTTCAGAAAGTAAAAAACCCATGGCGAGTGGTGGTGACGTGAGAATGACAAATGAATATGGCGTTTATAAAAAAAGCTTAACACATTTGTGAACAATATTTTAAAAACTGGTTCAAACCATTTGTGAGCAATATTTTATACACACCCGACTGAACCACCCGATATACCCAATTAAACTCTTTCTAGAATCTAGACTATCACAACACATTAAATTCCCACTTTTTTTCACTTCAAAACACACATAAAAATGGCTTCAAAATCAAAAAATATCAATCAAACCCAACCTAAGAGGGGTCAGATCAAGCTCAAGATTTTCAAAATGATTGCTGAATCACTCACAAACTTACCACATGGGGTCGCCGGAGTAGAGAACAACATCGCCGTGAAGCCGGTGGAAACCGGCGGAGGGTTTAAATCAGGTTGCAAATATGTGATCAAGAAAAAGGGACCAAAAAGGGGTCAGATTAAAAGCATGATGTTTAAAATGATTGCTAAATCGGTCACAGATTTAGTATTTTGTTTTGCCGGAGGGGAGAATAAAGCTGCCGGAATTGGATGCTTCATCTCGCCGGCGACTGTAATTCCGGTGGAGATCGTCGGAGAGGTGAAGTCGGATTCTACAAGTGAAATCAAGAAAAATTAAGCAAGTATTTTTTATTGGTTTTTGAAGGCGGTGACGGTTGCGGTGGCCGTCGGTGGCGGTGGCGGTAGTTGTATCTTGGTCGCCGGAGCTCTTTTGTTGAAACTGTAACAATTGACAATGCTATGTTTTCTGGTGGGTTTTTTTTTATTGATGAAACAGAAGGTTTTAGGTGGTTCATCTTAGTTCTTACTATAGTAAAAAAGGATTGTTATTGTTTTTTTTATTTATTTATGTAATTTTGTTAGATTAGTGTTGAAATTATATATTTTTTTTGAATGGCTAATTTCTTTAATCATTTGTCGTATGTGAGATTTGAACGCAAGACATTACCCTTTCCAACCTAGGTGTATTTAAAGGCTTTGACTTTGTCAATAGACCACCCTCTCATTGGTTTGAAATTATATATAATTGAGTTAAGGGTGTGACTAAATGCACCTCCACTTTTACTGTTTATACCTCTGTTTCTAAAAATATTAGTTTTAAAATTTTTTAAATTCCACCCTTGTATTTTCTATCTTTTGAAAATAAATCCTTATGTTCTTTGTTCAATCCCTTTTGTATTTTCTTACACCTATAGCTAGCAGCTGATCATACTTTTGCTGGACAAGTAGACAAAGTTTTACTTATTAGTCAACAAATCGCTTTAAGGTCTTATAGAGTTATATACTTATATGCTATGCATTGTGAACTATATCTAGCATAAATATTTTGTTTAGTTTGGTTTCAGCATTTAAATGGGAATCTTTTGTTTTTTTTTTTTTTTTTTTTTTTTTTTTGAATTTTCATGAATTTTAGTTGTTCTTTAAGTACATGTTCAATGCGTGTTCAACGTTGCTGATCAAGGTAAGGATTCCTTGTTTGTGCCCTAACGTAGGGCATGGTAACTTAAAGTGGTAGTTTGATGATGCTTATCACTGGTAGTTTTGTTTTTCAGTCACAACTTATTTTAGATCTTGATGTTGCACAACTAGCCATGAAACTGACATTTAGTTGTATATATTTTTGCTGGCAAGTTTTTGTATGACACTGTAATGTGTCTGATATAAACCCCTAGAAGAAATAGAGATATTTCCTAATACAAATCTTCAAAAATTAGAAAATACAAGGGTTGAATGTATTTATTTACAAACTTCAAGGGAGGAGTGCAACTAGTAAAATTTAAAAAATGAAAGTGTATTTAATAACACCCCCCTTGAGTTAATTGAGTTAACTTAATCTGGGCGAGTAACAAAGGGTGATCTTGTATGTGTGCTGTACTAATCACCAGAGGCGTCTCTGAGAATTTACGTACCCTGTTCGAGATTGAAAAGATGTGCCCTTCTAGTATGTTTTGTTATTATTTAAAAAAGACCAAATCAATATTGGGGTTAATATTGAAAGTGGTATGTGTTTACTATTTTAAAAAAATAACATATACGTATCGGATTTTTTTTAAATCGCATGCCCCTCGAAAATGTGGGCCTTGTGCGGAGGTCCTCCCCGCACACCATCAAAGCCTCCCATGCTAATCACTTTGATTGGTCTGCAACACTGCATGTATTTTTGGTGTGAAATGATAATTTGCCTTAAAAAATTGAGTTAATTGATGACGTGATTATAGAATTTAACTTTAGAATTTTTTTTTTTTTTTTTTTTTTTTTTTTTGTGAATTGTGATTCTAGAATGTTAGCCGTCACAATCTTTTGGATAACAAATTAGCTGGAAGCCAGAATAACTCTTTATTTTTTAGAATTTTGTAATAGTCAAGGGTATCTACAATATAAAAAGTTAGAAACCAAACAATCCTTAAAAGGATTTGGTTGGTATGAGAAAATGAAACAGATGATGGAATTGAATGAATGAGGTAATGGAATAGATAACGAAATAAATAGACCATTTCATTCCATTGTAATGTTTGATTATTCATTTGTAAATAAAATGAATCATTACTTTGTATAGTTTGATAGATAAAAAAGACGAAATAACGAAATACAATTATATTAAAAACGACAAAAATATAATTGTCTCAATAATAATAATAACACAATGGTAAAAAAAACTAATAATAAAATTTTTTATATGTATTAATAATAATAACAACAACAACAATAATAATATGTTTCTTTCCATTCATTGAAGGAATGGAAAAAAAAACACCATCTGACCAAGAAATGAAAATTGTTATATTTGGAAGGAGTTGAATTCATTTGGAATGCTCCATTCCATTATCACATGATAACCAATCATGTTTCTTTTCATTCCATCATAATGATCCATTCTATTCCACATTATGTTCCTTCATACCAAACGCTACCTAATAATAGTGATTTCAATGGATGGGTCTTATATGAAAGAGTGTTTGAAACGCCCAGCCTTTTAAAGCGGTCAAAACCAAATGTTTAAACAATAAAAATTATGACTAAATTTGATAGTTGTACATAATACTAAAACAACTTGCTTTTACATACAAATTAACCATTTAGTCTAGTTGTGAAACATCCAGCATTTACAAAAGTTATGAAACACAAGTCTCGGATAATTTAACAACTAAACTTTCATTACATAACAACCAAAATGTTTTGACCCGTTTGCATAAGTTAAGTACGGAAGCGTGTTGAGAGCAGTTTAGAGTGTGTTCGTTCCGAGCACAGAATGCCATTAAAGGTTGACTTTACCTATATCACAACAACAAGAACCAATATTAAATTAAATGTTTTTACAGTAGGTACTTGATCATAACTCAGATTTTCAAATAAGTTCTCAAACTAAGTATGTGATGACCAAAATGCTTCTACGGTGTATAGTTTGGTCTTAAATCATAAAACTCATACATGTTTGATTACTTACTAATATTATATCATAATTAAAGTATTTTTGCAGAATGAACATGTTCATACTATCAGTTTATACGCAAGTTCTTATTTTATGTCACATAATGACTAAAATGCCCTTAGGAGGCATATTTTGATTTAAAACCTTAATGTGCATATAAGTTGCTAACCTACTGATGTTACAACTTATCTAAAGTATAATGGCATATAGAACTTGTTCATGACTCATCTGGTTACCCGATATCGCCTATATGCGTACGGTTAAGCATATGTAACTAGTTTACGTAAGTTTACCGAAACGAGTCAAATCTTATCACTTTTACTTCAAATTCCAGAATGTATATTGTTTACCCATATTATACAAGTCTTAGCACTTGTTGGGTTTAAACCACATTCTATTCCGATCATTGCTTAATCAAGCGTATCATACCGTTTTCGATATTTTAAGTTAACCGGTCCAAGTCTACGACTTGAATAAGACCCGTTGACATTTTAATTGGTTATTTATACCATCATTCCAGACTAGGGCCTTCCAGTAAATTGCAACCTACCTTAGTTATTTGATTAATGGCTGAGCTATTTATTATTCTTGCATATTAAGACGAGTTTTAGCCTAGGTATATACTCTTAACCTATTTTCCCTATATGGGCTTGGGATATGGTAAATTATTACCTCTTGGTCGGGTATGGGATCATATGTCGGATTGTGACTACAAAATTCCATGATCCATTTTAATCTGTTTTGTCTGATAACTTAAACATTGGGGGTTAACGCAACCGTGTCCTGGATATCCTTGACTCATTTAAGTTTCTAATAGCCATGACCGAGCACGTGGTGTAGGCATACACCTGACAGATGCTAATGCTATTATAAAAAGTTTTTCTTACCCACTAGTTGGGGATAACTCCTTTGTGGGTTTAAGTGGCGTGTCGGTTAATCATGTCTCGGTGTTTAGTACTAGGCCCCATATGTATTGAGAGGCATGTAAAACTGTATACAAGATCATTTTTAACTGTCCCAGGTTATATATAAAATCATGTGCCTTGTGCACTTAAAATGATTTTGAAAATATTTTTAAAATGAGTCGGTTGATTGTATTTAACAGTGTAAACTGACATATTTTCAAAAGACTAAGTTACAGGTTGCAAGGATACATAAATAGACTGGAAGTTGCTCGGTAATGCTAGAAGAGGAATTTGCAACTCCTTTGCATAAAGCCTAGTAGTCTGTTGATCTCACTTTTGTACATTTTACAATTCGCCTATGGATCTTTTATTACAAATCGTCTGTATATTATTTTGAACAGTTGGACACTTGAGTTTGTAATAATATTTTAAATCCAAGACTTCCGCTGTGCTATCTGTGTTTGTGTCTATGATGATACCAATCTTACGTCACGATACACCCCACCCGGGCCCACCGGGATGTGCTGTAAATATCGGGGTGTGATAGAGCGGGGAAATGAAATTTTCGAGGATGACCCACCACATGCTATTCGACCCATTTTTGATCGTTGGTGTGTTTCAACGACTATATTGCCATTTGAGTTTAAATTTTAAAAAAAAAATACTTTTCTTTATTTAAATACCACCGTACACAAACCATTTCTCACAAGTTAAACCATTCACAACCAAAATACAAACCATACACAGAATAGATAAACAAAAAAGGGGTGATGCCAAGAAAAATGGTCTACTAGTCGAGAATCGGGTTCGAACCTGCGGGAATGCGTCTCGCATACGAGGCGAGGCGGTTTGAGTGCACAGTTTCAATCCCCACTCGGGTATACACCACACTCTCAACCTTAACTTTTTAACTCCCAAGCTTCACAGCCGACCTTTTACACCACCCAACCTCAATAAAATTTTTCACCACAAGTATTTTCACACCCACACGGTCCAACAATGGTCGCACCCGGTCAGTACGAATATTCCATGGAAGCGCAAAACTCATTAGAACCATTTGCAATAGGAGCCCACCAATTCAATCACCACGAGAGAATGTCGAATGCTCGCTCCCAATTTACGATGACAACGAGTATGAAGATGTTATGCTCGAAACGCAAGATTTGGGTAAAGATGAAGATCTTGGCGAAGACGAATATGAAGACAAATATGTTGGTGGAGCAAGTGAACCGGAAAGCACGGGAGGAAAGATGGAGTGTCAAAATTGGATGAAAAAAAAAACAAGAAGAGGCGTTAGCCAAGGCATGGGTTTATTGTTCAATAAACAAGAAACAAGGCAATCAACAAACCCGTGACGAGTTTTGGAAACAAATTCTCAAGCATTACAACAAGACAGTTGACAGAAGTACCCAAAACATTCATCAAGTACGTTCAAAACGGCAACCTATGTTAACTAAATTGAACTATTTGAACGGTCTTTGGCAGCAAGCGGTATAATTTTTTTAACTTTATATATTTGTTTATATCTTTAACTTTATATTTGTTTATATCTTTATCATAATATTCTTTATAACTTTATTTTTGTTATTTCAATAAGTTTACATTTATTATATATTATAACAAAAAATGTGCTAGCTTTGAAACATGGGCCGAAGGAAAGAGGAAGACCAAACAAAGTCGCGGTCCAAGCAAAGATAAAGATGCCAAAAAAGATTTACTTTAGCTTCTAGCTCGCGTAGTGTAGGTTGCTTGCAATCCTGACAGCGGGTGTGACGATCTTGACATCATGAAAACGACGTTGTAAGATTTACAATCAAATATCCGAGTGTTTTTCAACATGTTGAGGCGTGGGAGGTGGTTAGAAAACATGACAAATGGGCCAAAGTACCATTGTTGGGTGAAGAAAGTAGTAGTTCGGACTAGAAAAGAAAGTAATCGGATTCGGGTAACTGCCACACGGGTACACCTGGAATTGAATTCAATAATTCTATACCCGATATAAACGAAGACTCCTCTCCAAGAAGACCACAAAGGAAAGATAAGAACGTCGCCACAATGTCCGAAAGCTCAATTGGGTTGCCTGGGAACTTGGAACAGTACACAATGATGAAAGAAGCAAAAGCGTTGGAGTTGGTGGAAATAAGAAAGAAACGAGAGGAAGACACTATAGCATCAGTTACGAAACAACGTGAGACGGTGAGACAATTTATGTATGATCGGGATATTAAGTCGTATATTAAGCCACATCACAATGTTCCACCAAAGATGTTACCATTTACTCTAACTCAAAAACGCGAGATCGCAAAAAAATATAAGAGTAAATTACATGTTTTGTCCTTTATGTTTTCACCAAATTGCAGGCGGTGTCCTTTACCTTTAAAATTGATAGATTTTGTACTTTATGTTTCAAAATCTTACACGTTATGTCCTTTAAAACTAACCCAGTTTATTTTTTCAGTTAAATAAGAACATGTGCAGGTCACATAAGGGTAGATATGTCATTTGTTAATCCATTTATCTTTTCCCCCAATATAAACTATCCTAAACCTAGTTCTTCACATTTCCCCCAAATTGAAAACAGGTCTGCCATAACCTAGTGCCACCACCACCCACCCCACCACCAGTTCATCACCACCAAACATACCACATACCCCAAATTCTTTCCCTAAACCTCATCACCACCAAACGCCTAGTACAACAGACCCCATTGTCTGTTTCTTCCACACTTCTAGCGAGCCCAGAATTTGTTATTTTCGCTCGCATATGCACGTCTAACAACACATTGCTGCTCTTTAAATTTTTGTGAATGTATGGTGGAGTGATAAAATTGTGTAGATAATTCAATGCATCAGCTATATCATGTGCAATTTGAACTCTTTGTTTCAATTCCAAAACTGAATCATATTTCGTGTTCTTGGTGGTCGAGTGCAGCCAGTCGCTAAGCAAACGATTGTCAGCGAACTCATAAACGAGATACGGGTTTCCCTGATGCAAACAGAATCGAGAGAGACTGATTATGTTGGAGTGATTGATTCGTTGAAGTATGTTAATCTCGCCGGAAACATCCCTTTTTATAGTCTTCACCGCTGCAGAATCCCCATTGAAAACTCCCCTATTTTCGTCAAGAGATATAAGTTAGGGTCTATTATAATAAACTCTACCATAATAAAAACATAAGATTAATTTTCTTTGGTGGTGATAGAACCGGTAGTGGTGGATGGTGGGGTGGGTGGTGGTGGTGGCACTAGGTTGTGGCAGTTCTTATTTCAATTTGGGGAAAGTGAAGAACTAATATGGTTTTGGTTTATATTGGGGGAAGAGATAAGTGGATTAACAAATGACATATCTACCCTCATTTGACCTGTATATGTTCTTATTTAACTGAAAAAATAAACTGGGTTAGTCCTAAAGGACATAACGTGTAAGATTTTGAAACATAAAGTACAAAACCTATCAATTTTAAAGATAAAGGACACCGCCTATAATTTGATGTAAATATAAAGGACAAAACTTGTAATTTACTCAAAATATAGTTGTAATGTAATATTATAGTACTTCATCAATGATATGAAGTAACGAGCATATGTTATCATAAGGCAAAAAACATCAAATGATAAATGTTTAGGGTCTAATTTGTTTAGTTTTTTAACCAGTAGAATTTCTGAATTGGTCAAACTTGGCCTCCAAGAAATAATATCATGACTTTGGACTTTATAAAAAGAATTTGGTTCGGGAATCCTACCAACCATGAAATGACATGACTGTGGTTTATCCTCGCCGACATTACAAAAAGAAATACGAGGGACTTTTAATTTTTAAGGTAAAACGAAGTAGAGCTCGTGTATGGTTGTTTACGGTCCTAAATTAATGACTGGTCGATAACTTAAAAGAATTTATCCTCGCCAACATTACAAAAAGAAATACGAAGGAGTTTTAATTTTTAAGGTAAAAGTGTAAAACGAAGTAAAGCTCGTGTCGGTTTGTTTACGATCCTAAATTAATGACTGGCCGAGCTTGACTTAGAATATAACTTAAAACAAGTCAAGCTCGGATTGACTTGTTTACGCCCCTAAATTCATGAGTCATGTTTATAAGAAAATAAAAATTGAAAGGATGTTATCTTTTAAACTAAACCAAAATAACGATAATTAATTATTATGAATGATTACAATATTAAAAGTATAATTGACAGAAAAGTATCTACACAAGTACATAATACATTTATTAAAATAAATATTACTATTTTCAGAAAGTAAAAATAGTCAATTTATATGACGTTTATAATATAAACTGACACAATTGGTATATTTTCATGTTTTAAGTTGGCTTTTGCCGTCTCTAGCCGTTTGCTAGTTTTATGAAATATTGCCGTTCCAAAAGGGGGGGGGGGGGGGTTGGCGTATAATAGTCCCAATTAGACGTCATTGGCCTTTGTCAGTCCCATCTTTTAATATTCCCCATGCCAGTCCCTCTTTCACTTATTTTTCCTCCATCGGTCCTCAGTTAAAAAACTTAACGGAGTTAAGTTATTTTCTGAATTACAAGCTGATGTTTTAGGGCTTTTGATCAGAACGAGTATACGAATCGAATGATGTAAAACTTACCTTGAAATTGTGCTCCAAACGATGAAAACGGTGCTTCAATTCGGGTGTTTAAACTACAATTAACAAAAATCAAGTCGTTTGAAGCACCGTTTCGAGGTAAGTTTTACATCAGTAGACTCGTATCCCTGTTCTGAGAAAAAACCGTAATACGTCAGTTTGTAATTCGAAAAAAAAAACTTAACGTAACTCCGTTAAATTTTTTTAACTGAGGACCGATGGAGAAAAAATTGGTGAAAGATAAGACTGGCATGAGAAATATTCAAAAATGAGACTGACAATGACAAATAACGTGTAATTTTATTAGAGGTGAATTCCAAAAAAAAATAAGACGTTTATAAAAAAGATTAACACGTGTCACGTATACACTTGTCGTGCATAACTCTTTCTAGATTGCCCAACACATTAAAACCCACCTTATTTTTTCACTTCAAACTCAAAACAATATTCATCCAATAAAATATCAATCAAGATTCTCAAAATGATTGCTAAATCAGGTGATAAGAACACTGGCATCGGCGCGACATCGGTGGAAACCGTCGGAATGTTTAAATCAGCTTCCAAACATGTGATCAAGAAAAAGGGACCAAAAAGGGGTCAGATTAAAACCATGATGTTTAAAATGATTGCTAAATCAGTCACAGATTTAGTAATTTCTTTCGCCGGAGGGAAGAAGAAGAAAGCTGCCGGAAATGGATGCTTCACTTCGCCGGCGACTGTAATTCCGGTGGAGATCGTCGGAGAGATGAAGTCGGACTCTACAAGTGAAATCAAGAAAATTTAAGCAAGGATTTTTTTTTATTGGTTTTTGAAGGCCGTGACGGTGGCGTTTGCGGCGACGGTGGTGGTTGTTGTATCTTTGCCGCCGAGCTCTTTTGTTGAATTGTGAAAACTGACAATGCTCTGTTTTCCGGTGGGTTTTTTTTTTTTTTTTCTTAGTACTACTAAAAAAGTTGTTTTTGTTTTTCTGTTTATGTAATTTTGTTAAAATTACTAAATTAGTGTTGAATTGTATATAAAATTATTGATGATATAGTTATAGAATTTAACTTTGAGTTAATTGTCAAAATCGTCCTTAAGGTTTGGACATATTTGTCAGTTTTATACAAAACAACTTATTTTTTTACACATCGCCTTTCACTTTTGAGATTTTTTGTCATTTTTATCGAAACGTCTATTTTGCTTTATTTTTTCTGTCAGACATTTGGATGAAAATTGTAAAAATCTCATGGACGTTTTTGGTAAAAAAAAAGTTAGACGATTGGTTGAAAATGACAAAAAATCCAAAAAATGTAAGGCAATACAGTACAAAAAAAGTTGTTTTAGATGAAGGTAGGGGTGTAAACGAGCCGAGCGGCTCGCGAGCTACTCGAGATCGGCTCGAGAAAAAGCTCGAAACGAGTCGAGCCTTATCGAGCCCGAGACCGAGCCGAGCTTAAGCCTAAAATAAAGCTCGTTTGTTTATCGAGCCCGAGCTCGAGCCTTGCATGTGAAGCTCGTTAAGCTTGTCGAGCCTTATCAAGCGTTAGTGTAAACGAGCTGAGCTTATTTAAACTTATTTACAAGCCGACCTGACGACCTCGAATTAAAAATAAGTTTATTTAGTAAACGAGCCCGAGCCCGAGCTTCACTTATCGAGCTTGCGAGCCTAAAAAGTCTATTATTTATATTAGTTTTATTTAATATACTAATTAATACATAATAAACGAGCCGATCCCGAGTCGAGCTCGAGCTTGAGAAAATACAGACGAGCCGAGCTCGAGCTTTGAAAATAAAGCTTGAATCGAGCCGAGCTCTCATAAGTTAATCGAACTCGAGCTCAAGCCTGGTCGAACTCAGGCTCGACTCGGTGCATTTGCACCCCTAGATGAAAGTGATAAATATGATCAAACTTTATGAACAATTTTGTCAATTTACTCTTTTAACTTTTAAATAAGGCTCTAACTATCTGCACACCATGTTTGCCTATCTGCACACTTAGGGCTTACCTACGCAACGTATTGGTCAATACGCAGCGTATAGGGTTAACCCTATACGCTGCGTATAGACCTAGGGTTAACCCTATACGCTGCGTGTAGACCTATACTCAGCGTAAATAAACCATGGATTTCAGAGCCTTATCAGCAATCATTGCACAGAAAACAAGGGTTTATATACGCTGCGTATGGACCTATACGCAGCGTATATAAAACTCAATTTTTGTATTTTTTTTATGTATTCCTTTATTTATTTATTGAAAAAGAAAATTATTTATAAAAAAACAATATTATTGGTAAATAATACAAATATAAATTATAAAAAATAAAAAAATACAACTATTATAAATTATAAAAATTAAAAATTATTTATAAAAAAAATATTATTGGTAAATAATACAAATATAAATTATAAAAATTAAAAATAATACAACTACTATTAATTATAAGAACTAAAAAAGAAAATTATTTATAAAAAATAATATTATTGGTAAATAATACAAATATAAAATATAAAAATTAAAAATAATACAACTACTATTAATTATAAAAATTAAAAAAGAAAATTATTTAAAAAACAATATTATTGGTAAATAATACAAATATAAATTATAAAAATTAAAAATAATACAACTATTATGAATTATAAAAATTAAAAAAGAAAATTATTTATAAAAAAACAATATTATTGGTAAATAATACAAATATATTATACGATACGATGCAACACGATACGCTACTACTCCGCCACTTGTAACACCTCGAATCTTTTCGCCCAATAATGTATTGACACGTGTCTTGGGTTTACACGTGGTGTTAAATACTAAATAAAGGACTAAAGTTGACAAACATTGAAAGTATGTAAATTCGAGGGTTAAAAATGTCAACGAGGGATAAATGTACTGTGCAGTAACCCTAGATGATGCTCGTACCTTCAAACGGATAAATCATGGATCGTACGGAACGAAATACGGAAGAAAGTGAGAGATTACAAACTACAGGGGTTAATTGTGTCAACATGTTTAAGTAATACTCTGAGTGACCCTTTAACATACCCGAGGCTTTGTAACAGTAAATTACGCTTACTAGAATATACGATATAAATTTCACGAAGTTCCGTTTTGAAACGAGAAAGTTATGATCAATTCCGTATGCGAGGGGTTAGAAGCGTCAACAATGAAAGATAAGGCTTTTCGGATAGTAATTAAACTAACCAGGGACTTAACAGCGCGGGTAAAAGTCACGGGGCCCTTATTCGTAAATAATCGAGGCCCAAACCGCAAAGTTACCCCTTCGAAACCGAAAGGTCAGGCTAATAATGGCAAAAGATTTGAAAATCTTGAATTTCAGGCCTCATGCGGCCCGCATTAGAGAAACAAGGAAGTTCAGGCGGGCCGCGAGCCATATGAAGATACGGTTTCTGACATAAGGATTCAGGCGGCCCGCGTGAGCCCAGCCTGAACCTTGATGCGGGCCGCGTCAAGTCCCCAGAAGCAGAAAACTCACACAGATTCAATGTTTGAGCTTGTAACCGACCTTGGATGCATTAATTGAAGCATGGGCGCCCCCTACATGTCCCCTAGCACTCAGGGACAGCTGCTGATCGTCCATGAGCAATTATAGGTTGAGTTGTAATGATCTTGTGCCCAAAATTTCACTATAAAAGGCAATGTGGTGCACCATTGTTCATCACACCTTCAAACAACTCATCTGCTCATTTCTAGAGCTCAAAAGCATTCTTCTAACATCTCTAGTCGTGCACCAAGCTTCTGTAAGTATGCCTAACCCTTTGTGGCTTAGTTTTTGCTTAGTTATAGCCTAAAAGTCAAACCGTCGTAATTAACGGTTGACTTGGCGATAAATCACAAATGGTCCAGTGGTTTATCGAATCAAAAGTAGTTATATGTTGGTAATCATGTGGGCATTAAACCCCAAAAAGGGCACCCTCTGATTCCCACTCTAACTAGTCCGAATGTCGAGTCAAACTTGCTTAGAAAAAGTCAACAGAATGCTATTTTGCGATTTTAAGCATAATCAGTAATGTAGATAGCGTGTAATTTGTTTTAACACTCATAAAACATGATAACAAGTATATTAACTAGTCTAAGCTTGTTTGATCCGACCATTTACTGTTTTGACCCGGTTCGGAGCCGAAAGTCGCAAAACATTGACTTTTGCTTTGACTTCAGTTCCAACCCGTTAAAGTATGTTTTAGATATGCCTTAGGACTCTCTTAGGACCAGGTTACATGATGGTATAACCCTCTGTGACCGGTTCGTTGTTTGTCCGAGTCTTTTACACCTTTCCGTTAAATGCTTAAAAGTTGACCGTAACGCCCTTTTTAATTTAAAACGAGAATTTCAGACACGTGAAAGAACCATAACCTTAGTTACTGATTTCTAAGCATGTCCCTAAAATTTCACGTCAATCCGAGGTCCAGAATAGGAGTTATGCTAAATAGCGCAATTACGGAAACTTTAGTAATTAAATGGCGCAATTAACATACGCCTATCTAAACCCAGATTTCGACACCAAACCTTTTACACACTGATGTAAAATAATATTTGGAGATTTTTAAAGATTTTTAATGATTTTTAACCTGCTCATAACCTGCGGTTATGGCATCGGTTCGGTAAATACCGAATATACCCTTTTCGAGCATAACTTGAGTTCTACAAGGTCTTTTGACCCGATTCCAGTTGCTACTGATTTTAAATAATAAATAGAGTATTTTGAACTTTATAAACTGTTCGGAAAACTCAGATTTCCTGTAGAACTCAGAAACCTTTTTTATAATCTTTAAAAAGACCGAAATACCCCTACGGGGCATAAAATGGATTTAAACTCGTTACGGGCATTATGGAAGGTATCCTACTAATACCACAACCTCTTTAAAGCATATTGACTTAGGAAACTTGTGTAGGACTCTTACGGTTACCCGTTACGCCTTTTGCGCGCACGGTTCGGCTTATGTAACTAGTTTACATAAATTAGCCGAAACGGGTCAAACCTTATTGTTTTGACCTCAAAATCCAGAGTGTGATTATATTACCCATATAAAACAAGTCTTCAAACTTGTCGGGTCTGAATCACATTTCATTCCCGGTTTTCGCCTTTCACGCGATTAAACCGTAAATATCCTTTGAAACTGACCGGTCTAAGCTAAGGCTAAATTAAAGACCCGTTAGGATTCTAATAGGTTGATTTAAACCTTCGTTCCAGAATAGGAGACCAGTAAAAGAAACTTGCATTGTTTATTAAGGATTTATACTTGCTCAGGTATTTATACTTGCGGTATTTAAAGAAACTTGGCCACGACCTCGACACACGGGTGTAGGCGTACACCCGTAATGTGTCTATATTATTAAAGGTATAACCGTTGGTTTTCCCGCCATGGCTTTATGCTTAGTGGCGTGTCTATTAACCTTTAACCCGGCACGACCCGGGCGACCGAACGCATAGTAACATGTAATTCTTTTACAAGATTTAATTATAAATTATCCCAAGTTATAAAGAGTTTGTGCCTTGTGCATTCAAATCAATTTTATTAAACATTTTACAAAAGTGTCGGTTGAATGTATTTACCAGTGTAAACTGACGTATTTTCCCTAAAAAGATTAAATGCAGGTTCTAAGCGTAATTGGCTGGATATTTCTCCTTAGCCTACGTCTGTTGAACAATACCTATATCTTAATTTGATCCCCTGTGGATTTTATTTCAACAATTGTGATACTTTGATATTACATTCAAAGGTTGAAATATATTTATCTTTATGCTTCCGCTGTGCTTTTATATATTGTGTGGTTTGACTATATTGTTGCCAACTACGTCACGGTAATCCCCCACCGGGCCCACCGGTGAAACACGTGGAAATCGGGGTGTGACACCACTGGTGTGGTTTAGGTTCCGTGTAGGCCTATAGGTGTATACAAGACCTACATAGAACCTATGCAAGACCTACATGGAACCTATACGCTACTACACTTTACAATACGATGCAACATGATACGCTACTATACGATACGATATAACACTCGTATAGGTCTATAGGTGTATATATGTCCCGTATAGGCCTATAGGTATGGTTTAGGTCCCGTGTAGGCCTATAGGCATATACAAGACCTACATGGAACCTATACGAGACTTATACTATACACTATACGATACGATGCAACACGATATTGACTTCGTATAAGCCTATAAGTGTGATATTGTATCGTATAGCGTCGTATAGGTCACGTATTGACCTCGTATAAGCCTATAAGTGTGATATCGTGTCGTATAGGTGTAGTATAGGTCACGTATTGACCTCGTATAAGCCTACAAGTATGATATCGTATCGTATAACGTAGTATAGGTCACGTATTGACCTCGTATAAGCCTATAAGTGTTATATCGTATCGTATAGCGTCGTATAGGTCACGTATTGACCTCGTACAAGCCTATAAGTGTGATATCGTATCGTATAGCGGCGTATAGGTAAAGTATTGACCTCGTATAAGCCTATAAGTGTGATATCATTTCATATAACGTAGTATAGGTCACGTATTG
This sequence comes from Helianthus annuus, assembly GCF_002127325.2. Lineage (NCBI taxonomy): Eukaryota > Viridiplantae > Streptophyta > Magnoliopsida > Asterales > Asteraceae > Helianthus > Helianthus annuus. The sequence goes on from NC_035440.2 coordinate 87,111,866, forward strand.
ACCTCGTATAAGCCTATAAGTGTGATATTGTATCGTATAGGTGTGTTTTAGCTCACGTATTAACCTCGTATAAGCCTATAAGTGTGATATCGTATCGTATAGGTGTGGTTTAGGTCCCGTCTAATCCTATATGCATATACAAGACCTATAGGAAACGTATACGAGACTTATACTACACTATACGATACGATACTATACTATACAATAACACCCGTATAGGCCTCTATACGAGACTTATATACTATACACTATACGATACGATTTGATGCAATACGATACGATAGGATACGATACGATGCAATACGATAAGATAATTTAATTTAAACGATAACAATATAATATATTTGTATTATTTACGAATAATATTGTTTTTTTTATAAATAATTCTCTTTTTTTATAAATAAACAATGGAATACGATAATTTAATTTAAACGATAACAAAACAATATATTTGTATTATTTACCAATAATATTGTTTTTTTTATAAATAATTTTCTTTTTTAATTTTTATAATTCATAATATTTATATTATTTTTTATTTCTATAATTTATATTTGTATTATTTACCAATAATATTGTTTTTTTATAAATAATTTTCTTTTTTTAATTTTTATAATTCATCATATTTATATTATTTTTTATTTTTATAATTTATATTTGTATTATTTACCAATAATATTGTTTTTTTATAAATAATTTTCTTTTTTTTATAAATAAACAAAGGAATACACAATAAAAAAAATACAAAAATGGAGCTTTATATACGCTCCTTAGAGGTCCCTACGCAGCGTATGAGACAAAAATGACACAACTACCCTTGTATTTGGCTTCGTATAGCCTCAACACAAGGGTATAAAAGACATTTTCAGACCTTTATATACGCTACTTAGAGGTCAATACGCAGCGTATTTAAACTTTGTGAAAAAATGATCCCTCAAACCTACCAAAATGACCAAAAAAAATCTAATGGTTTATATACGCTGCGTATAATGACCCTTGTTTTCTGTGCAATGATTAGTTATCAGACACTGAGATCCATGGTTTATCTACGCAGCGTATTGGTCAATACGCAGCATAGAGGGTTAACCCTATACGCTGCGTATTGACCAATACGTTGCGTAGATAAACCCTAATTTTGATAGGGTTTGATGTGCCAATAGGCACACCCTTAAATAAATATCGAGATTCTAGAACATTAGCCGTCACTCCGTCACAATGTTTTGGATAGATGCATATGTGTACAAAACAGCATGGATAACACATTAGCTGGCAGCCAGGGTAACTGTTTTTTTCACTTTTGTAATAGCCAAGGACTCAAAGGTATCTGCAATAAAAACCAAACAATCCTTTAAATGTTTCTAGTGATCTAACGCAATAATGCCACACATTATAGGCTCGTAGGGGCGGATTTAGCCCATATTTGTGTATTATTACGAACCTAGTCCGTTTAGAAAAAAATAGTGAGAACCAGTGGTGAAGCTTGAGATTTCCAACTGGGGGTCGAAAACGTACACACCAAAAAATTTCTATAAAACGGGGGGGGGGGGGGGGTCGAAAACGTATATACCAAAAAAATTCTATACGAAAACTACATACTCTCCACTGCTGAGCGAAAAATTCGAGGGGTCGGCCGCCCCCTCCCTCCACCACTATCCTACGCCCTTGGTGAGAACTTTATAGAATTTAGAAAAAAAAAACTAAGAATTAAGAAGAATTCACAAAAAAAAACCATCAGAATAAAATTCTGGATCCGTCATTGTAAGCTAGTATAGTTAAAGATTTACTCCTGGTAAACCCATTACATGAAACCTATGTTAAACTCATCTAAAATTTGACTTCACATATCAAATACTCAATTACTTCTTTCAATTCTATAACTTTAGTAGTTTCAAATTTTCCAAAATCTCATTATTATTTATTATATTTTTTTAAGATTTTATGATACATTAGTGTATTCACTTTTAGTGGAGTTTTCTTTGGGGGGTTTTGTTGGGTTTGAGTTATTTTGTTATCTCAGAAGCGTTTTTACACTTTTCATATAATCACTAGCCTTTTCATTTATTTTTTGTAACGTGTTTTTTTCTTTGAATGACTATTTAGCTTTTAATGCCGTATACTATCATATATATATATTTTATTTTGTAATTTCAGTTGAAAACAAGATAAATAATAAATTAAACCCAACCAACCTCACACCCAAGTGGAGACGTTGGTTCGATTCTCACTTGAGCCATTTTTAAGGGACATCTGGGTGAATGGACAAATTGGGGCTTTAATCCCGGGTTCGAACCTGACGGGAGGCGAGGGTTTACGGATTCCATTCGGTTCCCGTGCATCGGGGGCACGGTCTCATGGCGGTCAAGGAGTCGACCTTGGACATAGCCCCAAACAGGGTGGGTTTACACGTGAAATTCTTTCCCGTTAAAAAAACAATCCAACATCCGTATACACATTATTACCATGTTTTGCACACCGAGAAGGCGGAACAAAATTATTAAATAGGATCAACAACTAACAACATTATAAATATTTGATAAATTTAACTTGTTAACTCTTGTATTAAGGTTATTTTGATTTTATGATGATAAACAAGTGATCAAATTACATGAAAAAGTTATGTGACTTATGGGTTCAATACGAAATTGATGGATTCAGAAAATTTAAAATAAAAATACTATGGTAAATAGTATAGATATCACATGGAAATAAGTAGTTCAGTTAATATTAAACTTTCTATCGATCCGACAAGCCTATGGATGAAAATATAGATCTCACTTGATTCATTTGGAGGAAGAGCCTTATAAAAATAGTATCAATTCTTATGAAGATAAACATCATTAATCGAGTCCGTAAAAATATGACTACTAGACGGTAAGCAATTAGGTAAACTAAATGATGCAAATAGTAAAAATTAAACGAACCTTAGACCAACTCTAATCATCAAGCCCTTAGACACCTTTGGACTGATGTGAAAGAGAGAGATGGGTGGGGAGGATGTGGTGAGGAGAACGGTGTTTAATGAATTCTTCTCCACACCAAGGCTCAGTAGAAGCCGAGCATGTCGGCGTGGAGCCAGGTAGAGACAACCCTTCACCTAAAGTTAGAGATGGTACAAAACTACAAATAATAACATGGTTTTAAAGTATTGTTTGAATTTCCAAAATTTAGTTAATAATGATTGACGTAGTCAAGCGTGGCTTCCAAGTAACATAGGAATTAAAAGTACAATCTTGGTGACCAAGCGTCACTTATAGATATGTTGACAAATGACCATAAAATTAATTAATGGGAAAATCTCTAAAATAGCCATTAACCGGTTAAAATATCACAAATAGTCAAATATAGCGGCTTAATGAGCCGTTTCAATCTCGTGTAAGGGTTTGAAAATTTCTTTCAAGTCAACCAATCCATGATTACCACGTGTCTGATAGTCGTCATTCAGTTAAAGGTTGTTAGCCGGTTGAAAGATCTTAGCTGAGTACTTTCAACACGGCTTAAGCCGTTTCAAATTAATCTTTCCTTAGCTTGGCTCAAGATATTTCAGTGTAGCGGCTTGGCTTGGCTTAAGATCTTTCTTTGGCTTAAGGAGCTTAGATTTAAAATATTACCTTTTTAAGATATAACTTTTTTTATAATTTGATATATAAAAATACATTTATTCAATCCGTGTAATACCCCTTATTTTTTAAAGATATAACTTTTTATTATTACGATACAAAATTACATTTATTCAACCCGTGTAATACACTGGGTTATTAAGATATAATTTTTTTTTATTATTTGGTATATAACATTAGATTTATTCAACTCGTACAATACACGAGTTTTCCAAAGATATTACTTTTTGTATTATTTAGTATACAAAATTACATTTATTTAACCCGTGTAACACACAGAGTTTTTAAAGGTATAACTTTTTTTTAATTATTTGGTATATACAATTACATTTATTCAACTCGTACAATACATGAGATTCTTAAATATATAACTTTTTTATTACTTAATATATAAAATTACATTTATTCAACTCGTGTAATAAACGAGGTTTTTTATACCCGTCAGACAGTTATATTGTTATATCAAATTATACCGTGTTAAACAAATATAATTGTTTCTTATATCAAATTATATTGTTTTAAACTTTAAAACCTCGTTTATTACACGAGTTGAATAAATGTAATTTTATATATTAAGTAATAAAAAAGTTATATATTTAAGCCAAGGAAAGATTAATCTGAAACGGCTTGAGCTGTGTTGAAAGTACTCGGCTAAGATCCTTCAACCGGCTCTAAGGAACAAGCCAATTGAAACGGCTCGGTTAAGAACCTTCAACCGAATGACGGTTGTCGAACACGTGGCAATCATGGGTTGCTTGACTTGAAAGGATTTTTCAAGCCCTTACACGATATTGAAACTGATGGTTGAAGATTTTCCCTTATAATTTATTTATGTTCATCTAGTTGTAATTTAATTTTGTTTTCAATAAAAAAAATCTAAAATGATTATTTCATATCAGCTTTAGTGAAGTGTTCATATTCGTTACAAATTGTCAATAAGTTAACAAAATCCATAACTTTTTATAAATATAAACTAGTCTAAGTTCCCGTGTGTTACACGGGTGGCTTCACAAAAAATATTATTCAACATTGTTGACATAAAATTTTTAATGAGAGAAACGTTACAGTACTAACATAATATAGAATTACACATAATTGAAATACATGAATACGGAATGTGAATTGAACGTAATAGAATTTGCTTGATTTTTTGTCCAGATTAATGCACTTTGGTCATTTTTTATACGTGCTACGCAATGTGACTTGGACATTATGTCTTCGGCTTGTCGGGTTTATTTTGTTTACGCGTTACACGGCCATGCCCGTTTGCCACAGATTGGTATATAAGCTGTCATAGTTAACAGCCAGCAAACTAATAGACTACATCATTGCACAAGTTTATATAAATAAACAATTATAAGTTTTTTTTCTTACATAGCAAAAATATGTATTATTTTTTTTCCTTATAATGGACATGAATTATTTTTTTATCTCAAGACACTACAATGTAAAAAGTCATGTCCATAAATAGAAAGCATATAGCAACAAATTGCAACCACTAACCTCATCTATATATCAGTTAAAAACAGCTTACAACCTGTAATAATTATAACCTAAGGAAAATATGTAACAAATTGCCTACAAAACATCTACATAGGAACCAAAGGAAGGCACCACGATGATACTCCAGTGGTCCGTCAGTCATCCAAATTTGCCGTTCAAAAAAAAAAAAAAAACAGAGGCTTCCTTAAAGACCATCCGTACAATACTTTCCTGGAATAACTAATGAAATAGTAAAAACATAATGAAATTGAAAATAATAAAAATGAAAAAACCTAAATGAATTACCATAGCTTACAAAATAAACATGACTACAACAGGTTAACTTACGGCGCCAACCCGCTAATTAAAAAACCCCTTCGAGTATTCCTTTTACTCTCGATTTGAACCCAATGAACACATTTTCACTCAACTGTCAGTGGTCCGTCAGTGATCCAAATTTACGGTTCAAAAAAAAAAAAGCAAAGGCTTCCTTAAAGACCATCCGTACAATACTTTCCTGGAATAACTAATGAAATAGTAAAAACATAATGAAACTGAAAATAATAAAAATGAAAAAACCTAAATGAATTACCATAGCTTACAAAATAGACATGACTACAACAGGTTAACAACTTACGACGCCAACCCGCTAATTAAAAAACCCCTTCGAGTATTCCTTTTACTCTTGATTTGAACCCAATGAACACATTTTCACCCAACCATTGATCTATTTCTTTTGTTCTACTTCCACCTTTCACTACAAAAAAAAAAAAAAAAAAAAACGCTCTTACACGATACGATTAACACCAAATGAAGAATTGGAAAATAATATTATCTTGAACAGCCAAGTTGAGCATCTTTCAAACCAAAATCCTACAACTACAATGTATACCATTTACACAAGTGCAGATTATATATAAATGTTTGAAAATTAATTTTAAACAGTAAATTAATGTCTATTAGTTATACAATTGATTAAATTGTATGTAAATACACCAGTTAAATTATATAACCAAAAAATGGATTTACCTCCATACAGTTAATAAATCTTTTAAACTTTGCATAACCATCAATCGTTACACAATAAGTTATACACATTAAAGTATCTCTACACATATGGAACTAAAATATTAACACAAATTTCCACAAATAACTTTGCACCAGCTTTGGTCCAGCTACGAGTCCATATGCCTTTGAAGCCCATATGCCTTCATTTAATTCCGGCCTGGAAAGCTGGCGTTTCTGCAAACCTGAAACACATAAGGCAAAATAAAAACGGATTATTAGTGAATTAGCATAGGTATGAAGAGATTTGCGTTTTTCGTTTCCTAGGGTGAGTAGTAGAAAAAGAGCCATTGTTCTTTTTGTTAGTGATATTTTCCTTCTTTTAAGAAAGAGAGTGAACATGTGACTCCAATGAGTACCTGTAAGGAGCTAGGAGCTGGTGATTCTTTTTACGATCCGTAGGACGTAGGACGGAAAGACTTTCATAATCTCTTAAATCAAAGTAAAAGCGGGGAATAACATCAGTTTCAGGTGTGGAAGTGTTCATTGAAGGCTGGCCTTTTCGCATAAAGGTGTTGTCGTTGACAATTTTCATGTACAAATCGGTCGGAGCTTACATAATTGCTATTTTAATGTCTGCAGTTTACCTGGTTAGGCAAGACATCTCCAGTATATTAGTTAACTTGATTGTTTTCAAATTCAAAAATTAAAGACTCCATTGAATCCTTCCACTACAAAACAACCAACAATAATCTTATTTCTTAACCGACAACAATAAAAAAAACTAAATCATAAACACTGTAAACTTTCTATACTACCTCTGCTAACAGAAGGGAGTCCAAAAAACAAAAGGGAATCCTATATTTGCCACACAATTCAACTGTACCTAATTAGACTTATTTCAGTCTACATAATCTGCTCCATTGGCAACCACATTCTCGAATAACTTATCCTGCTTCCTATAAGAGCACAAGATTCGAGCATCACCACTTCAGTTTTGGACTCATGTTGTTTTTGTTATAAAAAACATATACCTGCTTCCTAATGCTTTTATCAGCAATATTCTTGCTTTAAGATGCCTGTTGTTTAGTACCTTCAAATCAGTTCTTATTTCCTCTACATACTATTCCTATATGACCAAACAGGGACCATCAGTGTACTTTACTCTTAAATTTTTACATACAAAAACCATTTGAAATAGGTCAAAAGACCCGAATACATTTTAAATTGTTCCTTATAACCAAACACACTTTCAAATTGTCAAATAAGCTAAAGATGCCCTGTTCTTTATGACCAAAATATATCTCAAACAGGCCATACTCGCAAATTCTGTAAATTGAGAGAATGAAAAGCTTGAATTGAATTATTCCCAAAATGATACAAGCCCTAATTATATACAGACAAAAACTAACTAACTAACTGTTCTCTAACTTCCTAACTAACAATAAACAGAATAATTAAAGGGTAAAATAGTAATTTGACTTTATTAAGTCAACAAATTCATAATAAGAGAATGAGAATTCCAACATAAGTCACGACAGATAAATATGTACCACGATGGGACTTTCAAGCTGCATCAACGTCACCGCAGGCAAAATTTTTTCCTTGAATCTTTGCACACTGAGACAACACAATGACGCACGCACATACACATACTTTAATGATTCAATATGAAGAACAAATGTATTGAATAACACTAATGAAAGTCACTTGTACAGGATACACGACGGACCTTGATGAATAGATGCATCACCGATAGGAACAGCTTTGACAGATTCATGTAGTAGATTGGATAACGATGTAGACCGTGAGCGAAGAAGATGAAAAGATGAATTTACCCATAAACCCACCTTCTTAAGCTTGTTCATTGCTGGACATGGATTACAATAGAAATGAAACACATATTTTTAAAAAAAATTATAATTTAGACTAAACTAAATGCAATATAGTAATTCTAAAAATTATATAGGTTATATATTAAGACTAAATTAAATTGCATAGAGTACAAATCGATGATGCATTGCTTGGTTGGTAATATATATTATATAAATCAAAACAGGCGGGTCGGGTCAAGTAATGGGTCAAAGGGCAAAACATGTGAGTCGAGTAACAGGTCAAAGGTCAACACTCCATTTGAAACCTACTCATCAAAGACAATATGTACAAACTTTGCAATCCGGGATTTTGTTACAATCAAATCACTTTGTTCTATGCATTTATTGGTATGTGTATATATTCCTCCAAGCATGCATCTGTATCCACTGTCTTGTTTTCTAGGTTGGCTTTCTAACAAAATGTAATGAATTTTTTCACACCATGCTATTTTTAACAGGGAACAACTTATATGCACAGACATGAGGCTAAAGACTGATTAAGAGGTAAAGACTTATTAAGGTCTACTGAACCTAAAATTAACAAATTCAATTAGGTTGTGACACATTATTAGTGAGAAACCTAGTTATAAGCATCTGCTATTTTATTTTTATGTTTATATCAGCTCTTCATCAATACCATCTTCTTCCTGCAGTTGTGGAAAGCCAAAAAAAATGAAAAACTTTCACATACACACAGTACACAGTACATACACAACCGATTGTTCAGATTCTGTTTGAAATAGGAATAAATCGAAAGCATTACCTACTATGTGAAGAAAGGATGTTAAACAATCTTTTTTGACATCTCAAATAAAAATATAAATTAAAATGAGAATAAAGTCAAATAGTGCTACAACCTTGAAGTAAGCCTTAGAGTTGTAAACTGGAATAAAATGTTAAATCTTAAACCAAATTATCTGATGACCCACTGCAATTTACATTGCTACACTAAACTTTAGAAATCTATAGTCATCCACATTATTATCTTTTTACTAAATGTCATAAAGGATATAAATAATCAAATACGTATGATATAAAATATTTAAAAAGTTAATATGTATTAAAATCTTGCAGTCCGGTTCGGTTTTATCTTGTTTTAAAAATTTTGAAACCACAAACCAAACCGTTCATTACGGTTTGAGAACTTCGAAACCGATCAACAGAAAGATATTAAAAAACCGACCGTGAAACCAAACCGATGACCGGTTTAGACGGTTTCACGGGTTTAAACCAAACCGTGAACACCTCAACACCCCTAGTTCCAAGTAAACATATCCCTATACCTCTAAACAGAAACGTTAAAAAAGGTGAAGTTTAAAAAAAAAACATAAACATGACACCCGTATCTACACACATACTCAACAGCCAAACAACATCCACAAATACCAAATGCTTAAAAATACAACAACATTAGTCTAACTAAACTTGACACAACAAAAAACAATGTATGTTATGGAAAGCCTACAACCAAGTAAACTTTTTGAACATTTTTCTTATTCCCAAAATTCCGTCATTGATATAAATAAAAGAAGATATTAAGAAAACTACTTTTTCTCGATGAAATAAGGACTCGAAACTTTAAAAATTTACCTGTTTAACACTTACCATAATTAAAAAATGTTGAGCAACCTCCTCAAATAGTGCCTCCTCAAACATCGCTAGTTCACTCCAACAGACAACCACAATAAAAAAACCTGGAAAAAAAATAAAAAAAACCCAAGAAAAATATCAACACAAATCTTGGAAAATCAGGAACCAAACAAATACACCGCAGAAATAGATAGTAACCAAATTTCACACATACCACCAACAACTGAATCAGAGAACGAAGACAATAGCGAAGACGAAATCAAACCAAATCGCAAGAACCTACACAAAAACATCTTTAAAGACGAAATAGCTACAGCAAAAACAAAACAAAAATAGAAACAAATTCATATGCTACTGACCAAATGATACAATGAAACCTTTCCGTCGTTACCTCACCTACCCTCACTATCTTTCTTCACTTTCCTCATATCCCCAATAGCAGAACTTTGCAACAGCTGCAAAAACCGCCAATAATCCGTATAAATTCTTGTAGGGTGTTCTTCAGTGGGCTTCATACTGAACTGTTGTATCAGATGACCAATGAATTAACAATTGCAGCAGAGCCCTGCAACTGATGCAAAAACCTCCAACACCTGCTCTACACACAAAGTCACAAACGAATTTCTAAACATGATCAGTATTACCAGACCAAATTTTAAAGTTGGTTTAACAAACATCAATCACAAACAAAAAGGAAAAATACAGAAGTTTCAAAGAGAGAACTACTTGAGCGAGTTGATAAAGCATCTCAGGTTACGCAACAAAGACAACCGTTTCCGGCGATAATTCTGAACCACAAAGAGATAATATAAAAGAGATGAACAAATTGAAGTCAAGGAAATGGAAAGATTTTGAGCAAAAACTTATTACCATTCGATGTTTGGGAGTATTGTAGAATGAAAAATTGCTCCAATTTCAGTTGAATCTTGTTCTCCAACCCAGATTCACATGCCCACAAACCCTAAAATTGAGATTTGGTTGCGGCCTAAATGGTGATTGAACGACAAAATAAAAAACGATTCCACAAATCTATACATATATCAACAATTAAAATATTAAACAGTGATTAAAGCTAAGGAATCAAAGGATTATCATATTACATCATCAAACATCGAAGAAAACAACATACCTTGATGATAGTTCGTATATTTGAGATTTAGAGATTTCTGAAGTGGGTACAGGTAAAATCACCAGAGATGAAGCCGCAGATAGTATTAGGGTTAGTGAATGTGAGGTAGGTGAAAGAAAAGATTGATGCATACTCGATGAAGAGAAATCAATTTGCCTGGAGAATGATTTTCAAATTGAAGAAGAGCGTAACTGATTGAGAGAATTGATTAGGTTTCCAAATTGAAGAAGAGCGTAGGTAAGAAGAAGGAAAATGCCGCCCAAAATTCCCAATTCTCTGGCCAAATAGAATAGCCACATCATGGTCAAATGGTCAACCACTATTTTGCTTTAGTATAAGAGATAGATAAATCTTAAAACATGACTGTTCACGTTTCAGGGCCATTTTATAACACAAAATTGTACCATTAATTGTAGGTTTAAAAAAGGCCAAGCATTTACCTCCATTATATATTTGAAAGTTTAGTAAAATTGTAGGTTTAAAAAAGGCCAAGCATTTACCTTTTAATTATTAAAAAGTTTACAAAAAAGTGTAAAATCAGTTAAATTAACAATAAATATGCGTTGTAACTATAAACACATACATGTAATATAATTTTTTAGAGTCCTATACGTTGAAAAATAGTTTATTTATATAAACTTATACAAATTAAAAGATTTTGATTTTTTTTTTATTATTTCGGCCATTTCCAAAGTGTAAACCGTAATTCAAATGTGAAAAGTTGTTTTTCAAATCATAAACCAAACTGGTTTACTCCTAACCCCACCAAAACAGAAGATTTCGCTCACTTTTGACGTTGTCTCAACGCTTCCTAATTTTCGGAATTTGTCACTTCAACGGCCTTTGATGGTTATACGGGTATCCAAAATACAAACGAGATGGATGTTTGTTGTCACAACTATTCTTTTAATCCCAAGCCTGCTAAAGAAAAGGATAATTTATAACAAAGTTTTAATATTGTTGATTCCTAGGTGTAGTACTTCTTCCCCTCTACCGCCTATTGGTATTGAGGCTCCTTTAATCGAGGATACACGACAGAAGTAATTGTTCTATTTCCAAACTTTACTTTCAACATGCGCATTTTTTTTGTTTTCTATTTATCCCCATCACGAATCATGTGTATTTCTCGTAAGATAAGAGTAATAAAAAATCAAATTGCACCATCTCTGTAATAGATAAACGCCTTTTTTCTCATCAAGTTGTCGGAATTATTCGTATTAAGATATTGGCTACAGTTTACCTACTTTCCATTGTTTTTTTAGAATAAGAATAAGCAAAATTAATCCTTAAAGATTGAACTGTCAAATGTCTACTATTATTAAATTTTACCTTTTATTACATATGTCTCTACGTACGCATATGTATTGTTGGATCAGTTCTGTTTACTCATGAAGGAAAACAAGTGAACATACCTTTGATTGCATCAGTACAGGCCAGCAGAGAATCCAGATGTAGATGCAGCAATAGTGTTTGACATAGTTGTCAATATGGTCTGGTTCCTCCTTAGGGTGCAATCTAATGATGGTGACTAAGAAAACCGAAAAGGGTATCGGCCGTAGGAGAGGGAGGTCGAACATTATGATGTTATGGTTAATAGGGTGTCTGATTGTGTAACTGTCTAACCCCTTAACCTCCACATAAGTCTCCTTATATAAGCACCCAGGAGGAAACCTAATTAGTTAATAAGGGTAATATGGTCCATCAACAATTACCAACTAATTATTAATAGATTGTTATATATATTTTGATCTATATAATGTAAATGATTATAATGGCTACTAGATTAAATATTAAATCATAATATATTTAATCTTACATTCTCCCACTTAGCCAAATAATCATTTACTGTGAGTATTAGATAAGCCTGATCAGGAGTTAACACTCATTTTAGCCTTAAACAAGTACTATAGCAGAGAAATACAGCCGTTGAATCATTATGCGACTCAGGACCCCCATTAATCATACTATAGCCTTAATTTAAAACCTAATCGTTATGATCAAAATACGCGTAAGCCCTTTGTTTGATTTGTAACTATATTTGTCTATATGCCATTATGCTAGCTTGACATATTCTTAGAGACATACAAAATCAAACTGATGAGGAAAATTAACTAATACTTAGTCATTCATAGTACGATATGCAATTGCGCACGACTATTAATTAACCCGTCTATGAGCTCTCTTAATAAGACTTATGGGTAATAGCCCTTCAGTTATAGGATCCTTAAGCATATCATGAATGTATTCGATACAAAACTTAGTTTCCTCAATTCGTTCATAAACGAATAATTAATTGCGTATCGAAACTTAATGCAGCACCTCTTGAACTGTTACTGTTCAAGGAGTCATGGTAGCTGACTTTATCACACTAATTCTTCAAAACATTAATTATATGGAGTTAATAAACTTATGAGTCCACTGATAAATTTCCAACAACATTTAGTGACTATATTATGTCGTTATAACTTAGGTTGTTAATATCAGTGCATCATGACTCCTCCATGAAATAGGTTTTATCTGCTGACATAAAGATATACCCGAAATTACATTTTATAATCTTTGAATATCACAAAGTTAGAGTAATAAACCGGTTTTAATTCTCACTTCTTCTTTAAATTGTAGTCTCTCGTTTCTTTTAAAGATATTGTAATACTCCATTAGATGCTACAAATTAATCTAGACATATCTAGTGTGTTGCAATGTGAGTAATATCTAAACGAGTATAAACTTAAACTTACATAAGGCTTCGAATTAATGAAGCATAAGGAAACAATCTCATTTATCCTATTATCCTCTAAAGGAGAGCAGTATTTTGTTACATATGTAAGGACCCATTTAACGTTAAACTTATCAAACGAAACTATTGTCCCATTGGGTCTATCTCGGTACGTTATGATATCTATTACATAAGAGACATCTCTGAGATCTATTATATCAAAGTTTGTGTTAACAATGCTTTGACTTTTGTAACATATACTTGTCAAAAGAATATCATCTATATAGACAAGTTTATCTTAGTTGCTCCCACTCATTTTGAGGTAGGTTCATTAATCCACTTGATTCTTGATGAAAATAATTACTTTAGCTTTTCATCACATTATGATGTTTGCATTAACCCATACATGGATTTTATTGGCTTACAAATAAAGTGTTGTTTAACCTTCAGTTTGGAACTTTCAGGTTGTTTTATGAACATGTAACTGTGTCAGCCATTTGTTAGGGAAAATCGTTTTAATGTTCATCTAATGTAGCTTAAAACTATTATAAGCTACTAGAACAGTGATGATCCTCAAAGAAATCTTTTGTTAGATATGTAATAAAGATTCTTTAATAATTTATCTCTTCCTGAGTACAACCTTTGACAACCAATCATGCCTCTTTGTGTCTTAACGCTTATATTAGGATTTGATTTAGTTATAAACACTCTTAGGTAATTCAATCAAATCCCAAACGTTATATGAACACATAAAATCAGTTTTACTAGAAAACAGTTTTATTCCATTCAAATGATTGATTTACGCTAATGGCGTGATTTTAAGAGATAGGATCATTAAACATTTCCAAAAGCCATTTCAACTTTATTAGGGAGGGTATGTAATCATCAAAGTTAGTAGGCTTTTAAACCTAGATGACCTCCTGAGTTGATTATTGGGTTTGTTAGAAGTTTCAGTTTTATGGATTAGCTCTTGGTTAGGTTGCTATCATTTTCATTCTAAGTTTGTAAGTGTTGGTGCAGTATGGTGTACAAGAGGTGTAATCGGAGTTAAATTCGGAGTGAAATTTAATGACACTCTTCCCCCGCCTCTTGTATTCCTTGCAAGTCATGATAAGGACTTTGACTGCTCCTACTGACCTTAGAAATCTTTAGGAACTCAGCATACTTAGGGTCAATATTTAACGACCAACAAATTCTAATAGAGAAAAAAAAATTAATGACGTTAGTCGTTGTGATTTCTCTTGTTGAGGATTATGTTAGTTTAGGTAAGAAATCTAAGTGTGCCCACAATTAAGCAACAATGAACCTTTTGTAAGAGTAGCATTAGATTTTAAGGAGACAAGTATTGATGGAACAGTGTCATGATAGAGCAGTGTCTTGTACAAGAGGTGCAAATTTAGGTAATGTAAAATTTTCACTCCCCCACCTCTTGCAACTATTGCAAGTTATTATTAAGACACTTAATGCTCCCACTGATCTTTAATATCTCTAGAATGCTACAAGAGAAGTTTCAATGAGCTACGTGACGTGGGAACTTATCACATATACGTTAGACTTTATTTGATTCTTTAATGTCCAGATATCATAAGAAACTTTAGGGACATATTTAATAGAAATCTTATAAAGTATATATTTCTTCTAAGACCGTGTGCCATATGCGACAAAATTTAGATACAAGTTGATAGTCTGTTAAATGATAAATGAATTATGTCTGAATATTCCATTTAGAATAAGTTCCATGAATGTCAATGAATGACTTATGATGGACCCATAATTATTCCTTAAGCCAAGTCATATTTTAGGGCTTTAACGTCATGATTTAAAATCACTTAAAATGAGATTAGATGAAAAATCATCCTCAGTAACCATGTTATGATTTCTCATGAATTTTGGTTCTAATGGATGAAATTTATAAGTCTCATTTTCTTTTTGTCAAATTCTCATTTGCATGATGACAAAAGTTGTGAAAAAATAAGGTATCATCTAGTTTCATCTTAGTAATGTTTCTATCCAGATATTTAGAACAAATAAGAGGAGAGTTTAAGATAAGTGTGACTTTATGATGACCATGCAAACCTCACAATCTTCATAACATTGCTTAATCATGATACTATATTCTGATTAATCTTCAGAATATATAAGGTATCGAAAGGCGTTGTTAGAAGACTGCTTATTATGGTTCTTATAGCGTTAACAATTAATTTTGTCACTAACTCTCATGTTAGTTATTTGTCGAATCCTGGTAAGGAAACGTATGGAACTAGAGTCAACTAATCATGTGTTAATTGGAATATTAAAAAATTATCAGACTTAAATATCATTAGGAAATGACTACATAATTAACTTATCCAACTGTTCTTTAGAATAATGGATAGTCTCGTTGCTTATGCCTAGTCTAATGGCATAATTATGCAGTGAGATCTTTCCCTTGAAGAACCTTAGAGGTGGAATTAACACTTGTAATTTGTCTATGGACCTTAGAACAATCCTCTTTTAAAGTTTTAGTGGTTGTAAGGTGAATAACATCTTATTTTCCAGTTTCAAACATTTATTTCTATGTACATATGTTGTTTATCAACACACTCGTTATACTTTGGTACTTTTGAGTGTTATAGCTGATTTATAATGCATCAAATTGTACAAATGAAAAACTTAGTATGTAATGTACTGGAAAATGTACTTATTTCCATGCGTAAGCCCTTAACTTTATGGGTCATGGTATTGTACATTATAATGTATTCACATATACCACTTAACCTTATAATTTATAATTTTAAATGAAGGCATGCATCTTAGGAGTTCTAGTGATTATTCCACAATTATAGATGAGTCTTAGGAAAGACCTAATCTGGAATAACCTTTTTAGTGACAACACTTATGTTACATAGTTCTTGATTATCATAAGAGACATCATGTTTGATTTGTCCTATTCATCATGCTCTACTTTTCTTCTGTAGTGCTTTATCAGAAGAGGGCAATAGGATTATCGTGTCTTAAGAGATAATCAAGAATTTAATTTAAGAGCTAATTCTTATAGAAACTTTAAGCAAAACATATTAGATTTAGGAATTAGAGTAGATGAGATATAGATTTATAGAAGAATTTTATAGTGAGTAAAATTATGGGTACTAAGAATAAGGCAGACAAAATGATCACAAAAATTAATTGAGGATCATTAATATAAGGATCATTATGTGAAGAGGTTGTGATACGTCTATTACTAACATCAAAATAATAGACTACTTAAAGTTCTACTTAAATGAAAACAAAACAGCTTTGGCCAGAAGTGTAATCATTTAAGCATATGTGCAAAGTGGTTGTAACAAATCAGCTTTGGCCAGAAATTGAGACAATCACTTTAGTTATGCACTTGTTAAGTATGCCATCTATGAAGGAATTAAATCAGCTTTGGCCAGATATTAAAACATTCATGCTTATGATGCATACTTAACATAGCTTTCGTAATACTTGAACGATAAGTAGATGTATCAAGTCAGCTTTGGCCAGAAATGATATATAAAAAACTCATTCAAGTTAAGCATTTTGGTTTTGTAAAACATTATTTGATCCTCATTAATTAACTAAGTGATTACAAAACCAATTGTTTAATAGCAAACCACCCGTTAGCGCGGATCGAACTGAGTTATGAGATCTCGAGTCAGTTATGAGGTCTCGAGTCGCAACTTTGTTGTCACGAGTCGGAACCATGGTCTCGACTACTATATCTTATGAGATCTCGAGTCATGATGAGGTCTCGAGTCGCAACCATGGTCTCGAGTCGCAACCTTATGGTCTCGAGTTATGACGTTATGGTCTCGAGTCGAGACCTTTGTCTCGAGTTGTAGACCTTTAAGCCCTTATGATTTCGAGTCGAGACCTTATGGTCTCGAGTCGAGACCTTATGGTCTCGAGTCGAGACTGATGGTCTCTAGTCGTAATCTGATGATCTCGAAGCTTCCTGTTGACAGCTGTTTATTGTGATAACATAACTGAAAATTCGTAAATTAAGAATTGTGATAGAGTTTCCTATCATAACATTGATCTAATTTTATCACAAAATTTCGAAAATCATAATCTGTTTATCTCATTAACAGATTTCGAAAAAACTTATTAGATAAAATAAGATCAAAAATTAGGAAAACATTCCACAATTCAAATCACATTCCAAAACATAAAGGAAATTTCGAATTTCATCTAAGAACATGATGAACCCTAAAAATTAACCTTAACCTTATATCCGAAATATGGAAAATTTATCAATCATTTAATCAATTCTAGAACATTATGATTTCGGAACAGTAATATTTGATGAAAACATATGATCCGATATAGTTTGAACAGATCCGAGATGGGGTTTCGGATGAAAAATCCGAAATTTATTTAGGGTTTTCAAATTCCGTTTTCCATTTTTATTCCAGATTTATGGATACAAAACAGAACTAACTAATCAACATACGCTCTGATACCACATGTTGAATCAGTTCTGTTTACTCATGAAAGAAAACAAATGAACATACCTTTGATTGCATCAGTACAGGCCAGCAGAGAATCCAGATGTAGATGCAGCAATAGTGTTTGACATAGTTGTCAATTTGGTCTGGTTCCTCCTTAGGGTGCAATCTAATGATGGTGACTAAGAAAACCGAAAAGGGTATCGGCCGTAGGAGAGAGAGGTCGAACATTATGATGTTATGGCTAATAGGGTGTCTGATTGTGTAACTGTCTAACCCCTTAACCTCCACATAAGTCTCTTTATATAAGCACCGAGGAGGAAACCTAATTAGTTAATAAGGGTAATATGGTCCATCCACAATTACCAACTAATTATTAATAGGTTGTTATATATTTTGATCCATATAATGTAAATGATTATAATGGCTACTAGATTAAATATTAAATCATAATATATTTAATCTTACATGTATAACTAGTTTTATTGGTCTACAATACTTTTTATATAAAAAAATAATAAAAGAAGTAAACATCATGTATATTAATATCGACTTCACATACATAACTAAATTTAGATATAGGACTAACATAATGTGTCTAGATGACTATGAAAATAACGTTGTGTGTGAAATTTGCATATCAAAGTTAGGTTCTTAAAATCCAATTTTTTATATATTAAAAAAGGTATTTTTCTATAGACAAAACTTAGGAATGTTAGACAAGCAAGCTCACTAGACGTATTTTCAAAGAAATGAAATACTTGTATATTCAAGAATCCATTTACCGTAGAAAAGGACACCAAACACACATCTATATTCTATATATATATATATATATAAATGAGATGGATTTGGGCTATGTGGCATTTGTCTTTGGCCATGTAAGCTGATGTGGCAATTTGGTTTGGGAGGGAAATCCTATTTTGCTTTCTACATTCACAATTTCTATAGAAAAGAGGCGGGATCCGTTTTATGTATTGGGTCGGGTTTTTTTTTTCCGGAATACATTCGGATCATATAAAACCTATGTGAATTGTCATAACAATCATACATACCTACCACAACTTTACTCTTTTCTCTCTTCTCTTTCTTCTAGAATCGTCATCTTCTCACCGGATTTTCAACATTGAATCAAGATAAAGGTAAATACACCAAATCGAAGTTAAATCTTTGTTATTATATGTTCTGAATGAAGATCGGATGTTGATTTTATGTTATTCCGTACACCAAATCGAACTTAAATCTTCGTTATTATATGTTCCGAATGAAGATCTGATGTTGAATTTATGTTATTCCTTTGTATTTAAAGGTATGTTCAATCTTTGTTCTTTCTACTTCTATTAACCTTTTTTTTCCTGATTTTTTGTAGATCCGCCTATATATCTTGAAGGTATGTTGTTTTACTCTGTTGTTTATGTAGTATTCATCTTTAATCTAAGCGATTGAACATGTTTATTTTTTTTTTAACTATATTAACCTCTTTTTTTTCTGATTTTGTAGATCAGACCATAAATCTTGAAGGTATGTTGTTTTACTCGGTTGTTTATGTAGTATACATCTTTAATCTAAGAGATTGAACATGTTTATTTTTTTCTTAAACCAAAATCTACATCAGATGTTTTTTGTTGATTTTTGTTATGTATAAAATCAAGTTTCCGGGTTTTTCTTAATCATCTATTCCACATTTATCGCAGTTAATGATTTTGGTTGTTGTATTTTTTCATGTGATCCTTACATCCGTTATAACAATCTGAATACCACCATTCGTCAAGCAACAGATGTTAGTTTATCATATTTTTTTTGATATATATAGTGTGTTTTATTCTAATTAAATTATCAATGTTTTGAAGTTCATATTCTTTGATTTTTCAGTTATCATTTGTTCAATTTAGCTTTAAAGAAACATTTAATTTCTTTTTAAAATTTATTTTTTTCCTATAAATAGACCACTGTTTTTTAAGGTTAATTTTTGAAATTTGAATTATAAGTCTGTTTCTTTAATTAGACATTGTTTCTATAAATATGTTACGGTTATATTTTTTTAAAAATTGCTTACTTCCTTTGCAGTTATAGATATTTATTTCTGAACAGAGTCTGTCCTCCATAGTTTTTTCTGATATGAGTATTTTTTATGTGAGTATTTCTGATTTGATATTTTGTTCGAATTATTATAGTTACTTATGTATTTTTTTCATACGAATGTTAGTTTTATATATTTTTATTAAAAAATACAACAATTGAATATATATCTTACACACGATAAAACATAACAGTCAAATTACCAAATAAGTTGATGTTTGAATTTGTATGTTGACTTATTTCTAGATGTATATCTTATATTTTTATTAACTTATTATTAATTTTAGGAAACTTATAAATATTTATAATAATTAACAAAACAATGAAAATTTATTTATGTTAAATTATTTGGTCGATTTTGTCTATTCGTAATTTCCAAAGTTTTGTAAAGTAATATTTCCATTTATAATGCAATAACATATCAAAGTTATTTTAGATAAATTTGTTTCTTTATTAATTAACAATCATATTTAAGTAAAATGGAAACTACAATAGAATGACAAATAATTTTGATGTAGATAATTTATTTTTTTATCAAAATATATATAATATTTGTTTTCTTATATGGTATTACACTTTTAATTAATTATTTAACGATCATTTGTTGAGTACTAATAAAAAAATCCTTATTTTGATTGTCACAGTTTTCTATTTGCAATTGAGGTTTTGTTTTGATCAAAGTTGGGTTATGCAAGGTAAGTGTTCAATCTCATGTTAATTTGAAAATGGCTCAATCTTAAGCTTCAATATTTCGAGTAAATGTGATGTATATTTATGTTACTTAATAATAGGTAAATGGGGGATATCTACAAATTTTGATGGTACACGGCTTTTCATTTAACGACAATTTTGATCAGATACTGACATTTAAGGAAAAGTGAGCAAAATTTATTATTTTAATTTTTCTAATTTTATCAACTAAATTTTTGTTTATATTTTCTTGTTCATTTTAAATTATGGTTTCATTTATATTTAAACTACTATCAGAATCTTAATACGGTTTCATTTATATTTTAACTACTATCAGAATCTTAATACAATGTTGGGTAGAAGATGCTGGAGAATGAACTTAAGCGTAATTTGGATGCCGTTTATGATGTGGATTTATGTTCTTCTCAGTCTTCCACTAAACCGCGTATGGGTGATTGTGAGAACAATGAAGGTTTGTATTTGAAAGCAAAGCTGGAAAAGTAGTCTCAGGATTTAATAGTCATTTCAGATTTTTCAAAGATTTTATGATGTTTTTATTTTGTTTAATCTTTCTACTTCTATTAACCTTTTTTTCCTGATTTTTTGTAGATCCGCCTATATATATCTTGAAGGTATGTTGTTTTACTCTGTTGTTTATGTAGTATTCATCTTTAATCTAAGCGATTGAACATGTTTAATTTTTTTTAACTATATTAACTTCTTTTTTTCTGATTTTGTAGATCAGACCATAAATCTTGAAGGTATGTTGTTTTACTCGGTTGTTTATGTAGTATACATCTTTAATCTAAGAGATTGAACATGTTTATTTTTTTTCTTAAACCAAAATCTACATCAGATGTTTTTTGTTGATTTTTGTTATGTATAAAATCAAGTTTTCGGGTTTTTCTTAATCATCTATTCCACATTTATCGCAGTTAATGATTTTGGTTGTTGTATTTTTTCATGTGATTCCTTACATCCGTTATAACAATCTGAATCCCACCATTCGTCAAGTAACAGAGGTTAGTTTATCATATTTTTTTTTTATATATATAGTGTGTTTTATTCTTATTAAATTATCAACGTTTTGAAGTTCATATTCTTTGATTTTTCAGTTATCATTTGTT
This sequence comes from Helianthus annuus, assembly GCF_002127325.2. NCBI lineage: Eukaryota > Viridiplantae > Streptophyta > Magnoliopsida > Asterales > Asteraceae > Helianthus > Helianthus annuus. The sequence continues at coordinate 87,133,626 of NC_035440.2, forward strand.
CAATTTAGCTTTAAAGAAACATTTAATTTCTTTTTAAAATTTATTTTTTTCCTATAAATAGACCACTGTTTTTTAAGGTTAATTTTTGAAATTTGAATTACAAGTCTGTTTCTTTAATTAGACATTGTTTCTATAAATATGTTACAGTTATATTTTTTTAAAAAATTGCTTACTTCCTTTGCAGTTATAGATATTTATTTCTGAACCGAGTCTGTCCTCCATAGTTTTTTCTGATGTGAGTATTTCTGATTTGATATTTTGTTCGAATTATGATAGTTACTTATGTATTTTTTTCAATACGAATGTTAGTTTTATACATTTTTATTAAAAAATACAACAATTGAATATATCTTACACACGATAAAACATAACAGTCAAATTACCAAATAAGTAGATGTTTGAATTTGTATGTTGATTTATTTCTAGATGTATATCTTATATTTTTATTAACTTATTATTAATTTTAGGAAACTTATAAAATTTATAATAATTAACAAAACAATGATAATTTATTTATGTTAAATTATTTGGTCGATTTTGTCTATTCGTAATTTCCAAAGTTTTCTAAAGTAATATTTCCATTTATAATGCAATAACATATCAAAGTTATTTTAGATAAATTTGTTTCTTTATTAATTAACAATCATATTTAAGTAAAATGAAAACTACAATAGAATGAGAAATAATTTTGATGTATATAATTTATTTATTTTTATCAAAATATATATAATATTTGTTTTCTTATATGGTATTACACTTTTAATTAATTATTTAACGATCATTTGTTGAGTACTAATAAAAAAATCCTTATTTTGATTGTCACAGTTTAAATTTCGTTAATGATTTTTTTTTTTTGAAACCTCAAATTCAAATTTTAGTGATTTATTTTTAGTATGATAATTTTTCTGGAATTAAGGTTTCTATTTAAATTTTAAATTTAAAAGTTTTCCATTAATGTGTTTCATTTTAAATTTCGAATCTGTAAATTAAATTTAAATTTGAAAGTTTAGACTTTCCTAATAAGTTTGCTTGATTTACGGGCTTGGATATTAGTGATTTGATTTTCAGATTTTAAATTTTAAATTTTGAAGTCAATCATTATTTTAAATTTAAATTTTGAATTAACCATTATTATGTTTGATTTTAAATTTTGTATGCTTTGAAATCTTGATGTTTTTTTATGAGATGCTTTGATTATATTATTTGTAACTTTAGGGATGCTTCGAGTCTTTGACTATTGTTTTTGTACTCGAGTTGCATATCTCACAAACTTTTTGTGTTTTGTAATTTTAGGTGAAGAGCTTCTTTCAGACTCCTTCCCCTACAAGGAACTATTGAATGGGTTCCTATGAGAAGTTGAAGGAAAGGTATATCTTGCACTGTTTTGTGAGTTATAATTTTTGTATTTAATTAGTTTTTAATTCTTTAAAGATGTCTTTAATTTTTTTTAAATCTGTTTTTGTTTCTATAAATAGATTAGTGTTGTTAAAGATGATTTTTGTATTCGAAATTATGATTCGGTTTCTGTAAATAGACTTTGTTTCTATAAATAGATTACCGTTATATTTTTTTTAAACAATGGTTACTTCGTTTGCAGTTATGGATAATGAAAACAATGCTCCTTCGTTATTAAAGTCGATTGAGGACTATGATCCTATATTTTTCGAATTGTTCGTCGACCAAAAACAGGTTAGTTTAGTTTTGTTGGTGTTGTTTGTTTTTTGATATGTATAGTCTTTCTTTTTTATTTTTGTCTTTAGGTGTTAATTTGAAATTTTATGTGATTATCTTTTGAAGTTCTTATGGTTTGTTTTGTGAGTTATAATTTTTTTGTATTTAGTTATGATTTTTGTACTTAGTTAATTGTTAATTCTTTAAAGATGTCTTTAATTTCTTTTTAAAGTTGTTTTTGTTTCTATAAATAGATTAGTGTTGTTAAAGATGATTTTTGTATTCGAAATTATGATTCGGTTTATGTAAATAGACTTTGTTTCTATAAATAGATTACCGTTATATTTTTTTTTAAACAGTGGTTACTTCCATTGCAGTTATGGATCATGAAAACAACGCTCCTTCGTTGTTAAAGTTGATTGGGGACTATGATCCTATATTTTTGGTATGTTTCTTAAGTTTTCAGTTTTGTGCACACAATAAGTTATTGCAACTTATATGTTTTTTTTTTTGTTTCGATTGATAGGAAATACCATATGATTTTGCAACCTTATTGTGGGGAGAACAACTTCCATATGTCAATGTCTTAAAATTATTGATGATGATTTATCGTGAGTCATTGAGTTATAAATTTTGTATTTAGTTAGTTGTTAATTCTTTAAAGATGCCTTTGATTTCAATTTTAAAGTTGTTTTTGTTTCTATAAACAGATTATTGTTGTTAAAGATTATTTTTGTATTCGGAATTATGATTCGGTTTCTGTAAATAGTCTTTGTTTCTATAAATATATTACCATTATATATTTTTTAAAACAATGGTTACTTCATTTGCAGTTATGGATCCTAAAAACAACTCTCATTCGTTGTTAAAGTTTATTGAGTAATATGATCCTATATTTTTGGTATGTTTCCTTAGTGATTTGATTTTTAAATTTTAAATTTTGAAATCAATCATTATTTTAAATTTAAATTTGAAAGTTTTCCATTAATGTGTTTGATTTTAAATTTCAAATCTGTAAATTGAATTTAAATTTGAAAGGTTAGACTTTCCTAATAAGTTTGCTTGATTTATGGGATTGGATATTAGTGATTTGATTTTCAGATTTTAAATTTTAAATTTTGAAGTCAATCATTATTTTAAATTTAAATTTTGAAGTAAACCATTATTGTGTTTGATTTTAAATTTTGAATGCTTTGAAATCCTGATGTTTTTTATGAGATGCTTTGACTATATTATTTGTAATTTTAGGGATGTGCTTTTATTTTGATTCATTAGGTGTTTATTTTGGATGGCCCGGAGTTTTTGGCTGCAACTATGTTGGACAGAGATATGCTTGCTATTGCTATAAATTGGTACCATGTCGGTTGGTTTTGATTCGTAAGGTTAGACTTTCCTAATAAGTTTGATTGATTTACGGGATTAGATATTAGTGATTTGATTTTCAGATTTTAAATTTTAAATTTTGAAGTTAATCATTAATCTAAATTTAAATTTTGAAATAAACCATTATTGTGTTTGATTTTAAATTTTCAATTTCGAAGTCAATTATTATGTTAAATTTAAATTTGAAAGTTTGCCATTAATGTGTTTGATTTTAAATTTCGAATCTGTAAATTGAATTTAAATTTGAAAAGTTAGTCTTTCCTAATAAGTTTGCTTGATTTACGGGATTGGATATTAGTATACTTTGTTTATTTGGTTTTAACTAATAATTTGATTGACTCGGTTGCTAGATTTGTGACGATGCGTCGGACAAACAACATTGGGAAAATATACAGCCTTGATCCTTGGTAAGTTAACACATTAGTTAAGGTTATGATGTTTTTTCATGGCACCAACACATTATTGAGTAGTAGCGCATTAGGTTAGTGATATTAAAATTTGTGCCTTGAGAAATTTTGTATATTGATTGATGTTTGAAATTGATTGTGAGGTATTTGATTGTGCATTGTATCGCTGATTGATGTATGAGATTTTGTTGATTGGCATAAGGTATTAGATAAGATGTGTTTGAAGTTGTGAAGATGAATAAGTGAGACATGTGTAGCAGATATTAGTGAGTGCACAACACATTAGTTAGGGTTTTGAATTATTGCTACAGGTTAGTGATGTTAGGGATTGTGTTATGAGAAATGTGTAGATTGAATTATGTCTGTGTTTGATTGTGACACCTTTGATTGTGTATGAAATTGCTGGTTATATGAGATTTTGTTGATTGTAGACAAATAAGTTTGAACATAACTTATTAGATTTGAAAGTTTGCCATTAATGTGTTTGATTTTAAATTTCGAAACTGTAAATTGAATTTAAATTTTAAAGGTTAGACTTTCCTAATAAGTTTGCTTGATTTACGGGATTGGATATTAGTGATTTGATTTTCAGATTTTAAATTTTAAATTTTGAACTCAATCATTATTTTAAATTTAAATTTTGAAGTAATGGCAATCTGAGTCTGATTTTTTTCGTGATTAATATCCGCTTGAGTAACCCAATCTGAGTCTGATTTTTTTCGCTAACAATTCTGGTAAACTTTCCCGATTTGGGTTTTCTGCAAGGCTAATCATCTAAATTAATTTGTTATTTTTATGGTTTACCATTGCATAAGTTAGTATAATTTGTTGATAAAGTTTTATTTTGTGGGATAGTAGTCATAAATTGAGTAATATTCAAGGTTTATGTGTTTTTATTTTGATTCATTAAATAAGATGTGTTTGAGTAATATTCAAGGTTTATGTATATATGAGATTTTGTTGATTGGCATAAGGTGTTAGATAAGATGTGTTTGAAGTTGTGAAGATGAATAAGTGAGACATGTGTAGCAGATATTAGTGAGTGCACAACACATTAGTTAGGGTTTTGAATTATTGCTACAGGTTAGTGATGTTAGAGATTGTGTTTTGAGAAATGTGTAGATTGAATTATGTTTGTGTTTGATTGTGACACCTTTGATTGTGCATGAAATTGCTGGTTATATGAGATTTTGTTGATTGTAGACAAATAAGTTTGAACAATTAGATTCACATTTAAGTATAAAAAATGAGAGGTTGTTATAATCTGAATTATATTCTGAACAAAAAACTGAAAGGAAAAGGAAAAAAAGAATAATTTAACACACAGAAAAGAGGATAGAGAGAGAGTTGCCACTTCTAAATCTAATTAAATGAGTTTGTTTTGCAGGTTCGAACAACTTCATGTGTATATTTTATTATAAAAATAAAAGTTTTTTTTTTGTTTCATGGGTCGTTCAGAGATGCAAGTTTCTGCCTCCGGTTCTTGCCCGAAGTTTCTGACCTTACTCGCAACCCATTGACTACAACTTTCAATTCAAAACAATTATAAAAAAATTACGTTTGAAAACATGTATTTTATTTTATTTAATGACATAACTCGATTAATATAAAGTAAATTTTTCTACCCACGAAGTTCACGGGTGATAACCTAGTGAGCTATAAACAGAAACTAACTTCATAAATAACCAGGTAAGTGTTATACTCTTTGTAAAGAAAAAAGTTACAAAAATTGTTTCAAAATAAAATATACACACACCCCTTTTTACATGTATGCTATAAATTGTGTATTGATTACTAAAATTTTATAATGTTAAATTTAATTTTGAAATTTATTTGGAAATATATGGAAGAGGTTGATATTTATTTGGTAAAGAAGTGTGAGGCACTAAGGTGGTTCCAGGAAGCATCATGCCAATCAAGAAATTATGCTTAACCATGAAGATTTATAGGATTTTATTTGTTCTTTTTTATTTGTAATTTAGTCACTAAAATATACGTAACCTTTTGCTTCAATTGATTTGTTCTGATACAGAAAAGTGGGCCCTATAATTCAATGGTTTGTGATATGTCAATGTGGTTGTAACATTTAATTTTATAAATTTTAAAATATATTAGTATCTCACAAAAAGGTTAAAAATAATATACGTCGTGGGAGATTGTTCACGGGTTTATATCTTCGATAATACAAGTAAATATTGTTTCATATTGAAAACTTACCTATTCATTCAATTCAATACTTACTATTCACATAAGCGGCAATAATGACCGTCCCCAATTGACTGTAATGGGTGGCAAACTAAAAAGTGATAGACGACTATCTGACACTTCTTTATTGGCCTAACAAATTTATAATTTTATCCCGTTTTAAAATGACGATTTTGCCATGAGTATAAAATTATGTTTTTGCTACCACTTAAAAATAAATTTGTGCTTTTACTCCCAGCTAAAAATTTCGATTTTGCCCTCAGTTAAAAATTACGATTTTGCCCCGTTTAAATTTATACGTTTGCCATTAGTTTTTTTCCTTAAAATTACGATTTTGCCATCAGTTTAAAATTATGTTTTTACCCCCACTTAAAAATAAATTTGCGCTTTTGCTCCTAGCTAAAAATTTCGATTTTGCCCTCGGTTAAAAATTTTGATTTTGCCCCGTTTAAATTTACACTTTTACTATGGGTGTTAAACGGGTCGTGTTCGCGGGTTGACGGGTTCAACCCGACCCGAACCCGAAAATTTTAGACGAACCCGAACCCGAAAATTGTGTCATACATATGAACCCGAACCCGACCCGAATATTCTCAGGCTGACCCGAACCCGACCCATTCAACCCGAAATTTTTATTTTTTGATTTTTTTTTCAGCAAATTAATATATTAAAATTAACATCTACTACAGAAAACACAAATTTATATAATAAAATTACATTAAAATCATAAAATATTATGTCAATTTCCCTTTTTAAGTTATATTTTTGACATAAAATTACACACCTAATCAAACTATGACATAAAATATATAGTAAAAATATAATTTTAATATAAATGGGTTAAACGGGTTAACCCGCCAACCCGACCAGGTTGACCCGAACCTGACCCTAACCCATTTAGACTAAACCCAAACCCAAACCCGTGAATTTCGTGTTAGGTTCGTGTTGGAAATTCACACCCCTAACTTTTACCATTAGTTTTTTTTCCTTGAATTACGATTTTGCCATCAGTTTAAAATTATGTTTTTACCCCCCACTTAAAAATAAATGTACGCTTTTGCTCCCAGATAAAAATTTCACTTTTGCCCTCGGTTAAGAATTATGATTTTGCCCCGTTTAAATTTAAAGTTTTGCCACTAGTTTTTTTCTCATAGCCAAGTTACGATTTTTCCCTCAACTTAAATTTACATTTTCTCCATCTTTTTTGTTTGTTTTCCTGGTTAAATTACAATTTTGCCCCCAGTGTAAAATTGCAGTCATGCCAACCGGTGCCTGCCACTCCCCCATTGGTCCTTTTAATTTACGATTTCATCCCTGAATTAAAATTACCATCTCACCGTCGGTTCAAAATTACGCTTTTCCCATCATTTTATTGTTTTTAGCAAAACTATAAAAGTTTTTTATTTTAATTGATTTACTCCATTTACTTTTTTTTCGTGTCAAAGAGCTGCCTAACACTCGCTAATTAGTCCTGAAAAATTACAGTTTTGCCCTGAGCCGAAAATTACGGTCTTATCATCGTTTTAGTTTTTTCCTAGCAAAATTATATATATATATATATATATATATATATATATAGGGAGGGGCTCATGCGAGAACCACCCTTATTGTGAGAACCTTGAGAACCAATGTGAACACAACCTAAAATAGCTAAAAAAACCTAACCCCCACCCTCCCCCCCCCCACCAAAAACCTAAACCCCCCACCCCCCCCCCCCAAAAAAAAAACCTAACCCCCCCCCCAAAAAAAAAAACCTAAACCCCCCTCCCCCCCCCCCAAGCTATATGCTAAAAAAAACCTAACACCACCCCCCCCCCCCAAAAACCTAAACCCCCTCCCCCACCCCCCAAAAACCTAAACCCCCCCCCCCCCCACCCCCTACCCCCAAGCTAAAATGCTAAAAACTAAATCCCCAAAAAAACCTAAAAAAATCTAAAAAAATCAGAAAAAAATCTAAAATTTTTTTTTTGAATTTTTTAATATTTTTTATGTTAAAATCGCTACTTTTAGAAGCAAAAAGAAATTTTTTTTTTAAAAAAAAATTAAAAAAAATTTTTTTTTTTAAAAAAAAAATTAAAAAAAAATTTTTTTTTGGCTTCGAAAAGTAGCGATTTTTTTATAAAAAATATTAAAAAATTCAAAAAAAAAATTTTTGTGTGATTTTTAGCTATTTTTAGGCATTTTTTGTGTGTTCACATTTGGTTCTCGCGGTTCTCACAATAAGAGGTGGTTCTCGCATGATCTTCTCCCTATATATATTTATGGAACCTATTAAGTCTAACCACCATTCAAGTCAATATCCACCATTGGATTTGGCTGAGATTAAATCTTAGCCACTTAAACTCATAAAAATAACCTCTGTTGGCAGTTCAAAGAAGTTTCCTGTTTCCTGCCCATGTTCTCCCCAAATCACGGTATGTTGGCGGTTCTTAGCGGTATGTTGTCGGTTCTTAGCGGTTTTGAAGGCGAAGTACCTAAATTCATCCTTATAAACCCCCTTTACCACATGAATCAATGCGTCATCTGGCTCCTTCTTCCCATTCGAAGAATCTTTTCTCTCTCATCCAAGCATCTCAACATCATCTGGTATCCATTGCCCAAATTTGAAAAATTAGGAGCCACCAGTGTTCACCGCCACTACCACGGTTTACGATTACGAGAAGTGGGCACCGCCATTCAACCACAATCTGGTAATCCGTTCTCTCCGGTCTTGGTTGTTCTCCTGCCATGGCTTCGAGCACAGTCCATCTCTCTCACTCTTGGTAGTCCGTTATGTTTCTCAAAGCCCTAATTAAAGAGAATTTGTTAGATGTCTGTTTGTTTTGATGATGTCTTTATATTGTTGATTACAGTTTAGGGTTACACCGCTGAATTTCTTAAGTTTCAGTTTGCTTGATCTGTTTCTATTTTAAATTTGTTGGTCACTGTGGAAATTGATGGGATGTGTATAGAATTTATGTCTGTTGTACAACTAAATACTGACAAACAATTGATCATGCAGGGATTGTGGGTAACAAGTTTATCTAGGTAAGCAATTAAGGTTACCGAATTGGCGAATTTGCACTGGGTTCGCTCGGTTTTGCTAATTAAACTTGTATAGGATTCTGTTGTTTGACCAATAGCTGAACTATTTGTTTTTGTTTGATTGTCTGTGATTGGTTTTGTAGGTGGATTTGACACTGCACATGCTGCCGCAAGGTAACTAACTATCCGTTTTATTTTTTTTTTGTTTTTCTATTTGAACTTACATTATCAAGTGAAGCATTCCGTATGAGTTTGACGTTTTTGTTGTAGGGCATATGATCACGTTGCGATTAAGTTTCGTGGACTTGATGCCGATATTAATTTCAACATAAGTGATTACGAGGAAGACCTTAAACAGGTTTGGCTGAAGTTACTTAAATATTAACACCATTTAAGTGTGTTTGTGCCATTTTATTCATTTATCTTATGTAACTTGTGCAGATAAAAAACTTGAGCAAAGAAGAGTTTGTTCACATTCTTCGCCGTCAAAGCACTAGGTTCTCTAGAGGAAGCTCAAAATACCGGGGTGTTACCCTGTACAAATGTGGTCGATGGGAAGCTCGGATGGGGCAGTTTCTTGGGAAAAAGTGAGAACTTATAGAACTATATCTGAAAATTAGAGTAAAGTACACGGATTGGTCCCTGTGGTTTTCACTTTGTAATGCACTTAGTCCTCCAACAAATCTAAAGGATTCAGCAGGTCCAAGTTAGGGACTAAATGCGTACGAAGTGCAAACCATAGAGACCATCCATGTGACTTTTGGAAAGCTAGGGACCAAATCCAAAATTTTGATAAACCACATGGACCATCCATGTACTTTAATCAAATTATTAAGAACCTGTTTTTTTTACCTTGATTTTGGGGAATGTGAATCAATTTGTGTACGTTTCATGTGACTGAATTGGTGACACTTTGTTTGCCTTAGGTACATCTATCTTGGATTGTTTGACACTGAAATAGAAGCTGCAAGGTTAGCACAAATATTCTCTCCAGCCTCTTATCGTTTTTCATTCTTAAATGGATCTGTTCTTATACACTTATCATGTCGTATTATTATGATTATCAATAACTTAGGGCCTATGACAAGGCTGCTATAAAATGCAACGGAAGAGAAGCGATCACCAACTTTGAACCCAGTTCGTATGAGGGGTCGTTAAGTTCCGAGACTGAAAACGGAGGTATTAAACTATTAATCAACTTCTTCAATAGTAACATGCTAAATTACCTTACTGTAATACATGTATTTTGAAAGTATCGGTCATGATTTGTATCTTTTTTATTACAGATTACAACCAATCCATAGATTTGAATCTTGGTATTGGTAACCCTTTATCTAAACAGGAAGACGGGATAGCATTTTGTAAACGGGTTAGCCGGTTATAAATGAGCCATCGTCAAATTGTAAACATGTTAAATGGGCAGGAAAGTTGTAATAATATGGGTTCTAAAACCGACTACCATATGGTGCTTAAAGTTGTGTCAAAAACTGATCAATTTCGTGCCATGATTAAGGTTGTGTCACTAATTGTCATCTCTATCTATGATTAATTTATAATTTTGTTTCAATTTGTGCAGGCTTTTGAAGGAGAAAGTGTGTGTGTCAACTGTTCACAAGCAACCATTCTTCTCTCAAGCTCCATGGGCCCATGGGATGGGAAAAAGCGTAGCGTTTCGGATTCGAACTTGGAGAATGGTAATACTTTATTTTTAGAACATTTATCTTAAATCTTTGAATGTTATAACTTATATATTTGTTTGTTTCTAGGGGATTTGAGAATAACTTGAGCGTGAAAAAGCCTCGGGGTTGGTATACACCTCCATCTACTAAGTTTTATGATGACAAAAGGTCAATGTACCATTTGGAACGTGTGTTCTTGTATTGGTTTCCTATGTGATAGGTACAAATCAAACTCTCTAAATAGAAATTTAATAATTACTCCTTAAGGGAATGGTCCAGTGATAAAGACTTAATATTAAATTGAACTACTGGACTGTGGACTGTCTACTGAGTTAACATATATTTCTTTCTAATCAAATAATGTTCATTATTTTCTTTAGAATGTCATATGCATACCCTACTTCAAATCTAATGAACTAACATATATTTCTTTTACAAACAAATAATATTTTTGTTTAGAATGAAAAAAAATATCTATGTTATTATGACATTAGAGCAGGCTGCATCGATTATGGAAGCAGGGCTGTCAATATGACTGTTATGCCCCTCATTGGCTGAGAAATAGTTTTTTAACAAGGTTGGTAATTTTGATGTGGAAAAACATGATGATATGGTGTGTCTTGATGATCTGCTCTAATGCGGTGTTGTTATTGGATCTTGGTTCATTGGTCGCACTAATTTCAAGGACTGCCAAGAACTGGTTACATCATTTGCGACAACAGAGCAGTCAAAATGACCATGCTACCCCTCACAACTCGAGACGCAAAATCATGACTGGTCACAATTTTAGTAACATAATTGTTAAGCTGTTATCTGGGATGTTGCTGTTAAAAGGCCAAAATGGTTATGATGCTACGTTTTTTATGCCGGTGAAGCCGCACAACTATGGGTACATGAAGGGCATTTTGGGAAGTTGCACGAATATTATAATTCTATCGCAGTTAAGAAATGGTTGTTTACTGATGAATAGGCCTTGGTACTGGAACAATTTGTTGCCTGATTGTAGGATCTGGAACTTATTCCCGAACTTAAAAGCCCACATCTAAATTCTGTTGTTGGTTCTGTTTTAGGTTAAGGCGGGGGCCCAGGTTATAAGGTATAAACCAGGTCTATTGCTGGATTGGAAGGCCCAGTTAAAGGGTGGGATGCTGATGGATAGCTGCTACTCCTGGGCGCTAAATCAGCTGCATCAGGCCCAGATTTGGTGGAATTTCAGTGGGTTGGGCTCAGGTAATAAGTGGAGGTCGAAGGCCCATCACCCGGGTGGATATCCTAGCTGTTTTACGCGGGTTTTCAAAAAGGAGACGGAAAAGAAGAAAAGGAGAAGCAAACCGAAACACCATCAATATACATTATCTTTGTTTGTTACGTTGTTAGCGTAACCCGTCCACCGGACGGGTATTAAACTAGTTATAGTTGTGCTTTTTTAGTTGATTGAGAATTAGCGAGTGTTAGGCAGCTCTTTGAACCGAAAATTACGGTCTTATCATCGCCCCGCAACACGGGCGGGGCATCAACTAGTAGATTAAAAAAGCGGAATGCAAGTAGTGATCATGATATGGTCTAAAAGAAACTCGTTATACAAAACACGAGTTTTTTTATTTTATATTATACATCAAGTAACTATTAGAACTTACCTATTGATTAAAAGCGGAATGCAAGTGGTGATCATGATATGGTATAAAAGAAAGTCGTTATACAAAACACGAGTTTAATTTTTCATTTTATTTTATTTTATTTTGAGAAAAGTGCCTGGATAGTTCATGTGGTTTGCTCTGATTTCACCTTTAGTCTCTATATTTTTAAAATTACAGCTATAGTCCCCAACATTGACAAATTCGTTCTCTAATAGTCCCTGGCGTGAATGGGGGTTAGTTTTCTCAGTTATATTAGTGTGAAATGACTACAATACCCTTAATATAAAATAAAATTACAAGTATCATATATACCCTTACAAAGTAGTTGAAATATCATATATACCCAATCCATTAAATACAATTTAATAAATGGCAATTTTACCCTTATTTTTCTAGAGCTTTGAGATCTCATATATGACCTTTAACTTCAAATATCATATTTACTTTTTTCTAGCTTAATTTATTTAGCTTAAATATTATATATGAAGAATACTATGATTTATGAAAAAAAAATTAAAAATAAAAAGGGGTAAAAATGAATTTATTCTTAAAACGTGTTATATAAAAATATGAAGTTAAAAGATGAGCGAATATAAAAACTTTAAGTTAAAAAATAAGGGTAAAATGATATTTATTAGATTGTTTTTACGAAATTGAGTATATTTGATATTTTAACTAATTTGTATGGGCATATATGATATTTTTAGTTTATTTTGGGTATCTATGAAATTTTTCAAGTTTATAAGAGTATATATGAAACTAATCCTAATATTTAACGGACAAATGATAGTTAGAAATCATCGAACAGTTGGTGGGTGTATTACTAAACAAATAAAACTCTTACAAATCTCTTGTAAGAATACATGAAGTGGTAGACAATGGTAACGGGTAGAATCCTGTCACGTAGGCGTCACCTAGACTTCGAGGGGTTTTACCCTCCAAAGCATAAAAGGGATGAAGTGATGAAAAACAAGGGGCTAAAAAAGTCAAGTGGGGAGAGTGAAGGAAAGAGACAACGTCGAACAAGATTATGCCTTTGAGGAGGGACAACGTCCACATGAAGGATGGACGGAGTGGTGTGAGCGGCATAAATGGCATGGAGGGGATTGTCCTCCTCTCTACACGCCCGTATAAAATCAAAGTTGTAATCCATTTATGTCATTGAAAAAAAACTAGAGTGCGGTTAAAAAGGTAAATTAAGGCAGGGGAATTTTGTAAAGCTAATATGTCATGGGATCAAACCATTCTTTTGATTTGGTCAAACGTGGCGTCCAAGTATGAACAAGGGACATACAAGATTTAGCTATAGATCCTATAATAAAATCGGTACTTCAAAGGTCACACGTGCATGGCTTCAAGCTTGAAGTGACATTGATACTAATGTGGGCCCACGCGCATTCTGACAATTTAACAACCTGTAGCCCATTTATTCTTTTCTTTTATGATTACAAGTGAATTTAAGTTCACTAGTGTTTTTCAATATGCGCGCGTTGCGCGAAAGGCATTGGGGCTTTCAAAATGTTGTCTTGAGAGCGATTCTAGCATGATAGCTCCCAAGTCATATACATGGTCATGATCATTATCCTAAATGTCAAACCTGAGAAAATGTATATTAACATTAGGGAGACATATTATGAGCATTGACCTCGGAAAAGTCAAACTATTCTATTTACCTTTTGCTAAGAGTTTCACTTGATTTGGTGATAGAATGCCCAGCCACCTGTAGTAAAAAACCTTATAATATTGCAACTTGCATTTAGAGAAGTGTTACTTGAATTAAGAAGAAACTACATACCTTAGATTCTGCTTGAATTAAGAGAAAAGTTCACCTAAAACTTTGATCCAACAAAACATCAGTTATTTTAACGTTGTTTGGGCTGAATTCCTTTTGAAATCCCGATAGCCGCCACAAATCTCTGTGCCCGCCCAGGAGAGTTTATGTCCAGCTATCAATTTAAATTTAAGGTATGTTAAACTCTTGGAGATTGTTTGTTTGACTTATGGAGTCAAACCGACCGATATTTAACTTTCAAGTTGCTAGTAACCTTTTGAATTCCAGAAAAGTTTTAATAATCATACCAAGTTATAACAAAAGACTATTAAGGGTGTGCGTTTATGGTTCGTCAATCGGATTAATGGAAACGCTCCTTGTAGAAGTCGTCGTATTTATCTGGTAGGGTGGTGGTGGTCATCAGCTAAAAGAATCCAAAATCCTAGTGGTGTTAATAGCCACTCTTTCACTCTTTCATTTTATCTCGCCAAGTGTACTCATAAAGCCAACAAAAGCTTACATGGGTAAAACAATCGGCGTCATTTTAGCTCGAAAAATGTGCCCCAATTGCCACCCAAAGAAACATCATATTGTTTTAATTATTATTTTTTTTGTATATCAAATGGGTATTGGGCTATATAAAGCTAATGGGCTAACTTCTAAAACTTAAGAAATTGTTTTGTAATAGGCCTATCAATAACTTGGACTTTGTATAGGTATACTATCTAAAAAAATATAACATATATATCGGATTTTTTTTAAATGTGCCCCTCATAATCACGGGCCCTGGCCGGTGGGCCTCCCCGCCCACCCCCAGGGCCGCCCATAATATATCAAATGTATCGTGATAAGAGCTACTTTCTATCAGAAAACTAATACTCCCTATGGAATGTTTTATATGTAAAAGGTCAAAATTTAATTGAACAATCTCCAAAAAGTTGACTAAACTATGTGTGAGTTCCTGGTGGTGAAAGGGGAGCATCCAGAATCATAAAGTTAGGCTGCTTTATTAGAATAGAAGACAATACGGGTCAGTTTTTTTGTACACCATTTTTTTTTCTATTTTACTTATTGTAGTCCAGATTACCCTCTTATACTATGACTATCTTACAGCACACCTACTTCACAAAAAGTTGCAAAAAACATAGTGGAGAATGAAAAATAAACAAAGCGATACTCTTGTATATTAGTAACTTATAAGAAACTTGTAATAACGAACAAAAACCAAGCAGAAGAACACTTTAAACAGAAAATTACCAGAAGAAAGCTAAGCGTGAACAACTTCAAAACCCTGCAATTCGTTAAAGTTCATCCATGGCTTGACTCAAACATTCGCTTCACACATCTTCTTCTTCTCACCTCCATCATTCGCTTCTAGTGTGATATAGTAGTACATTGTCACTACAACCAAGAATGACCCACAAATAAAAAGAAATCCTTAAGAATACACGAAATACTTTTATGTACATACACATTGTACTTAAATCAGATATTGCAAATTAGATTTCATTTGTAATAGGTTGTTGTATTGTAACTGACATATTGTGTAATGTAATCATTCGTTAACTTATATAATGAAAACATCATATTTGATGAATTTATATTTCACACAAACTTGTTAATATTATATTATAGTTTTATTATTACAAAACATCCAAACACCCCCTAAATCATAAAGTAAATAAAACAGGGAACAAATAACCTAAACCAACAACAACACTCGTTTAGGTGAGTCCAATATCACGGAAAAAAACATAGCCAAAACTAAGCGGAGGAACCTGAGGTACTTACCTTACTGAAGGTATCTTGGGAGTAACCAATCTGCAGTAATGCCGGAGACTTCACCAAAAATTCACTCGCTAGCGGTTCTGATTAAGAACACACCGCCGAAAAAAGCAGGACCTTGGCCACCGGAAAGACTACTATCGGCGCGTGGGTCAACCATCTCCATCATCATCAACATCATCGCCCATCATCATCGTCTCCCTTATATCAGATCTATCTGTCTTTATAGTATAGTTGCAATCAGAACATGAAGAAGAGGCGTGAAGGATGAAGTTAAACATGGACGTTAGGGTTTTAGTGGGTGTTGTACTTGTGGGAGTGCCAAATAAGAACGCATGCTTGGTGATGAATCTATCACCGCCCAAATCAGACAATGAATTCCGTCTCGAGAATCGACCGATTGAAGTTACCGGTACCGCCGCCGGAACCCTAGAACCCCCGGCCATCAAGTTCCCATTCAGCGACGATCGACAACATTACCGTCGGCCGGAGACCACAGTCGGTTCCTCCACCACCGCCGCGCCTCTCTCTATCTTACTCTGCCTCCGTCGCGCGCTCTCTCTCCCCTCCGTCGGGCAATCTCTCTGTATCTCTTCTACCGTCAGAATGGGAAGCGGTCTGTGCGGAGGTTTTTTTTATGTGTCAAAAAGAGCCCTTGAACACCCTGGAGTTTACTGTTCATTCGTTTCGTTTATTAATATATAGGGTAATTCCTCCACTCACTTCTCTAGTACCGGAGGGTATGGAGAGCTTATTCCCATGAGACCATTTGTAGTGGGGCATAGTTTTTAAAAAATTTTCAAAAAAAGCGCCAGATAACGTCCCCACCCCATTACACCCAGCGTTTTCGGGCGTTATTTTCGAAAAAAAATCAAAATGACGTTTTATTTAAAACGCTTTGCTCGATTTGACCGGACCAATCAAAAGTCTCCAACGGCTAGATAACGGCTACTTGTTTAATTTTTTTTAACCTTTTACCTATATATATATATATATAAACTCATTCATTTTCAACCAAAACTATCTCAAAAACTCTCTAAAAAACCCAACCATTTTATAAAAAAACTTGATGGATTCTCCTAGTTCTTCATCCATGGTAAATTTTTACTACAACGAGTATTTTGCGGATGCGATGGTTCCACCAATGAGGAGGTTGAGCAAGAGGCGGTTACGAGTGCTTGTCAACTAGCGGTGAGATATGTCAACCATTGTCGTCGCCCCCAAGCAGAAAAAAATAAAAGAGGTTATATTGAACGAGACCGACGCGCGGCACACGATCGTTTGATGAAAGATTATTTTGATGAGGCGCCGACATTTTCGAACGAATTGTTTAGGCGTCGTTTCCGAATGAGTAAGCGGTTGTTTCTACGCATAGTCGACGACTTGGAAGCCAACTACGATTATTTAAAAAAAAAACGGATGCGAGAGGGGCACTTGGATTTACCGGTATCCAAAAGTGTATGTCGGCGTTACGAATCCTTGCTTATGGAAACACTACCGACATCAACGACGAGTATCTAAAAATGGCGGAGAAAACAACGCGAGACAGCTTGGAGCATTTTTGTCGCGGTACAATTCCTATACTTTACTTTTAAAAAAAACGACCAGTATGTTTACAATTTTTTTTTGAAGCTTATGTTTGTCTATGTTTTTTTATAAAGGTATAAGTGATGTGTACGGTGCGCGTTATCTTAGAACGCCCACATGGGACGACCTTCAAAAGATCTACGAGGTACATAATGCTGAGCATGGTTTGCCTGGTATGATCAGGAGCATAGATTGCATGCATTGGTGTTGGGATAACTGCCCGACTGCATGGCGAGGCCAACACACACGTGGTGACCAAAAAGGACCCACTATTATTCTTCAGGCGGTTGCTTCACAGGACCTTTGGGTTTGGTCGGCTTACTTTGGCGTTGTCGGGTCATGCAATGATATCAATGTTTTTGAATAATCTCCGTTGTTAGAGGAGTGGATTTCTGGCAAAGCTCCAAAAGCGTCGTTTTACGCAAATGGAAACTACTACCCTCATGGATATTATTTGAGCGACGGAATTTATCCTATGTATTCGATTTTCGTGAAGACGTATAGTGATCCTATTGATGAAAAAAGAGCATACTTTAAAAAGGATCAAGAGTCTTCACGAAAAGACATTGAGAGATGCTTTGGGATTCTTAAACAACGCTGGCAATATTTGAGAAATCCTTGTCGTGCATGGAGCAAGCAAAAAATGAGAGATGCTATGTACGCTTGTATAATCATGCACAACATGATTTTGGAAGACGAAGAAAAGGCGATATGCCAGAATTATGTGCCAGAAACCGTTCAAGAGGAGCATCCACAGGCGTCAATGGAAGAAAGAGTGAATAATGCGCGAGAGTTGCGTTACGAACCGTACCATTCCCAGTTAATGTTGATTTGGTACACCACGCATGGTCGGTTCGGTATGTACCACCTGAGGGAGAGGAAGAAACGGAGGACGAGGAAGACGAAGTTGGCGAGGGTGAAGAAAGCGAAGATGAAAACTAGTGTTTTTTTTAATTTAATCGGATTTTAATATTTTTATTTCTAGTATTGTTTTTTTTTTAATTTAATGAAGTATTTAAAGTTTAAAAAAAATAATTGTGAAATGATTGCATGGGCGTTATTGGAATAATGCCCCACTACACCACTTTATGCTATAATGCCCCATGCTGACTGGGATGACACGTGTCGAATAATGCCCCATGGTGGGGGCATTATTTTGATTTACCACTACACATGGTCTGAGTATGGTCGCTACGTAGGCGTCACATCACTATCCCATGGAGGATGACCCTTCTTGCATTTTGAGGGGGTGGAGGATGGGCCTACCCCACATAATTTTATTTATTTTTATTGTTTAATTTATTTTATTTGTTTAACTTTTATTATTTAATTTTTATTGTTTAACTTTTTTATTTGTTTAACTTTTTAAAACCAATTCAAAATTTAAATAAAAACAAGACATAAAAGAAGATGATAAAATCCATTACATAACATAAATAAAAATTACATAACCTATATAAAATTACACTACCTAAAATTTATGAAAAAGAGTAGATTTAAAAATTTATAAAAATTACACTACTCACTATCGTCTTCGTCACCGTCCCCGCCGTTTGCTTTTTTCCATATATGTTCTACCAAATCCTGTTGAAGGTTTGCATGCGTGAAGTCGTTGGTTAGCGAGAACGAGTTTAAATCAAGTTGCGCCGGATCTACCGGGACAGTATTCCCGATAGATGCATTCTCATCATACTCACAAATCGCCCGACCTTCGTCTTCAATAATCATGTTGTGGAGCAAAATGCAAGCGTACATACAAAGGCGCAACCTCTTCGGTGTGAACGCACGTGCCGTTGTTCAATGATGGCCCATATTTTTTTTGTAAAACACCAAAACAACGTTCGATGTCTTTTCTTGCGGCTTCTTGACGCTTGACAATTTTTTTCTTTTTTCGTCCTCGGGATATGGAATAGTCTTGACAATTGTAGACCAAGACGGATATATTCCGTCAGCAAGATAATACCCTCGTCTATACTCAACCCCAGAAACTATAAAAGTGGTGTCCGGACCTGTAACAGCCCAGCGTAACCGCACCATGATATTGTCCGCTTTGGCAGCCAGCACGCTCTCAGCGTCCGCCCCTCACGGCTTTAAAACGCGTCATGATGGTGAAGGTATCAAGCCCCTTATAAGGAAGCCTCCGTTTCCCTTCACAACCGATGTGGGATATCACAGGACCGGTTCCATTAACAACATCGCTAAAGATCGCCGATTGGTATAGCACCGTTGAGGTTGTTGAGTGAACCAGGGAGACCAAAGAAAGAATGCCAGATCTACAAATCTTGTGAGGCCACGGCCTCAAGTATTAAGGTTGGATGGCCATGATCACCTCGCGTATATTGGCCTCGCCACGCATTCGGGTAGTTATGCCACGTCCAATGCATACAATCAATGCTACCGAGCATTCCCGGAAACCCGTACCGTGCTTCATGAGCTTGGTACAACTGTTGAAGATCATACGCGTTTGGGTTACGCAAATATTTTTTTGCTATACAGTTTCACCACATTATGGAAAAACCGATACAAACATTCCCGCGTAGTTCTTGCCGACATCTGTAAGTACTCGTCCAAAGCGTCGGCCACTGTCCCGTACGCCAGTTGGCGAATGGCCGCAGTACACTTTTGTAACATGCTGAACCCTTCATAATTCCGAGCATCGGGTCGTTGCGTGAAAAACGGGTCTAGCCCCGCCAAATTATCAGCAATCCGTGTGAATAACCGGCGACTCATTCGGAACCTGCGTCTAAAAATCTCGGCATTGTAAAGGAGTGCATCCAAAAAATAATCGTTCACCAATTTCTCGTACGCTCTTGTCGTAAAAATATATATAAATACGAGGAAATAAGGAATAAGGATAATAAAATTTATTAATGATAAACCTTGGCGGTCTCTGTTAATCCGTATTCGTCTGGTAATAACGCTTTCAGACGAGACGTCTTCCTCTTTCTCCTCCATAAGAATTTGTGCCGCCCTTAGCATAGCGTTTGCGCAAAACATCTCCTCTTCCTCCTCCGAATACGAGGACCACCAAGAATTAGATGGCATTGTGGATGAAAAGATATTTTTTTTATAAAAGAATGGTATAAAAATGAGAGTGTTTTGAGTTGAAAGTGAGGAGAAAATGATGAAAAATGGTATAAAATGAGAGTGTTTTAAAGAAAAGAGGGAATTTTTTTTATTAAATATTATAGCCGTTATAACGGCTACTTTTTGAATTCAAGCCCCGTCATGAGCGTCGAGTGGGAGCCGGTTGGGACGAGCCGGGCCGGGCCGAGGGGGGCGGTGTGGGGGACCGGCGCCGGGCCAGGCCGAGCCTAAACCGGACCCCATACCTTCCAGTCTAATGTTAAAATGGTCTTCGAGGTTTATTCATTTTTAGTTTAGTTAAAAACTCAAATCTTTTGAATTTAGGTTCTTATGCTTTCAATTTTATTATCATTTTTATCTAAAATCAAAATTTGGTAAGATTTTTTAGTTAAAATTCAGTTTTTTTTTTTTTGTCTTTTTTTTTTCTCCCTTTTAATGAAGGACAAATGGTCTTTTAACGTTTTATTATAACAAATTATAAAAATTTGACCATTTTGCTCTTCATTATAAGGGAAGAAAAAGACAAAAAAAAAACAGGATTTTAACTGAAAAATCTGACCAGATTTTGATTTTGGATGAAAATGACAACAAAATTAAACCCACAAGGACCCAGATTCAAAAGGTCTGAGTTTTGGACTAAAGTGGTAAATGTGACTAAACCTCAGGGACCATTTTGGCAGTTTACTCAAACATAAATTATAGGTTTAAATTCGGTTTAAGTTTGATAGTTTATAAGGAAAAGTAAGTAGAGCTGATCACTATAGCTCGTACTGACTTTTTGACACCTTTTTAGTTGGAACAATGCTTGAAGATGTCAATCTAAGGGATGGATCGACAACTACACCGAGTCCTTCGCTTTTGTCGTTGTCCATATACCGATTGAAGTTGCAACGTCGTGTTGCCTTATGGCCCTTATGAGATTGATGTTCCCATGTTTGAAATAACACACGATATAAGGCGTCCACTGTTTCCTTTTGAAAAAATTAATAAAACTTTCAACCAAAAGATATAGACATTATATAAAGTAGATGGGATAGAAGTCGACCCACTAAAACACTCTCTCGAGACCACGATTTTGCTTATAGTAGTAAGTGTTATTTCACATTGCTAATTGGGATAATTTCACATTGCTAATTATAATTATAAACTATATAAAAAAGCAACATATATATGCATATGCAAGTTGTACCATATGTTGTGGGAGTTTTTCAAAAAAATTTGAATTTTTTCCTTTCTAACCCTAAAGTTTAAATCTTTGGCAAATTAAGCTTATAGTTTCATTCTTTGTAATTTGAAACCCTTATTTTTTCCTTTCTAACCCTAAAGTTTAAATCTTTGGCAAATTAAGCTTATAGTTTCATTCTTTGTAATTTGAAACCCTTAGTTTGATTTTTCATTTATAATTCAAAAGTTTATATCTTTTGCAATTTAATCACTTTGATTTTTTTTTTTTTTTTTACTTTTAACTCAAAGTTTTACATCATTTGCAATTTAACCCTAACATTTTTTAACATTCAACATTGGTCTCTTATACTTTTCATCTTTCGCAAGTTTTCCGTTTAACGTTTCGTTCTAAATTTTCCGAGTTAACACGCCGCAACGTGCGTCTGCGGTTTCAACGTTTTTTCATCTATTTTTTCCCGTTTGACAGGCCTTTCGCAACGCATCTATTTTCCCCGTTTGATAAGTCTGTCGCAACGCGCGAGTCAGAGATCAACTTAGTTATTCTTTTTATGTTTTACACACAGGTTCACGGTCATTTAAGAAATATTTGACTTTTATCTCATTTGATATATAACTAATGAATCCCTGCCGCATTGCGGCGGGTGGTAATTCTAATTATTCCATATATAAATTATCAACTTCCTTGTGCATCATCACTTGTACTCTATGCTTGGGGAATTTTTCAAAAAAAAAAAAAAACTTGATTTTCCACTTTCAACCTTAAAGTTTTATCTTTTACATGTTGATCCATTCCTTAATTTTCCACTTTCAACCTAAAAGTTTTATCTTTTACATTTTAACCCATTTGAAAATTTCACTTTTGACTCAAACTTTTTCATCTTTTCTAATTTACCACAACACTTTATTATTTACAACTTTGGTCCTCCATACTTTTTATCTTTCGCAAGTTTTTCGTTTTACGTTTCGTGCTAAATTTTGCGAGTTAACTTGTCGTAGCGTGCATGTGAAGTTCAACGTTTTTGCTCTATTTCTCCATATTTGACAGATCCGTCGCAACGCGTCCATTTTTTCCCTTTTGAAAACTTTGCCGCAATGGGCGGGTCTTAGATCGACTAAGTTATTATTTTCTACGTTTTACGTTTCTGATTAATTTCTTCGCATTAACACACTGTAACGGGTGTGCGTGGTTCAACGATTTTTGTCTCCTTTTCGTTCAGTGTAGTTTTTACCATTTTATCTATTTTATTTTTACAATGTTGAGAGTCGATGTCGTTGTCGCATTGGAGCTACTTGGCATGGTTTTACGAACGTTTATAACCTATTAAATTTTTTACTAATATTTTGTTTCGGTTTACCCCTATACTTCCTTTACTTAAAAACTATTTTTTATTTGCATATTTTATGTACGAGTATGTATAAATATTATTTCTTCTGCATTCCGACGTAAACTTTTTTTATAGACGAGTCAGGTCAAATATAATACGTCTTCATTTAAAGAAACCATTTTTACGTGCATATTTTTATGTATGTTTCGTATAAATTCAAGTTATTGTTTGATATGAATTTCATTTACTTTACGTTTGATCCAATGACAATGTTTATACAAGTTACATTGAGTTTAACTGGATTCGTCGAAATGTGTGTTTTCATATGGTTAATGCATCATATAATGTTTGGACTAATCCATTCAATGTTTACGATGTACCCGCGCCGCAACGCGGGCGGATCTTAACCCTAGTTGGGATAAAATAAGAAAATAAATCCATAAATATATAAATGAGTGAGTCATGAGTGGATATTTCATATAACGTATTTACTTTCAGAAATCAGAACTCTAAAAATGAGGTCCAAGTGTCCAACCGTGTTCTTGCCTATGGTATTTCTCCCTTAAAATAATAATAATAATAATAATAATAATAATAATAATAATAATAATAATAATAATAAATAAAAATGTGACATGTGATTTGTTCCCACATATATTCCCATTCATGAACATCAAATTGAACGTAGTGGGCGTTAAGGAGAGTCCGCTGTGTTTGGTGTTTAACACTAGTGATGAACTTGGTATCAACACGTACCAAAAATCTCTATAATTAGGTACTGGTCTCTAAAAATACATGGTGTGGTACGACTTGGTATCGGTATTTGAAGGTAAAAACCCGTAAATACCATTACCGAACCTGAAATCGCCAAAAGTGGGTATCGAAAAATATTTTAGTTCAAGAAATTCGGTACCGGTATCCGGTGTCATTTTCTCATCTCATTTAACACCACTCTGTGGTTATGACTAGCTTAAAAAATTTGCTCATCTCATTTAACATTAAAAGGTGTGAGGAAGAGGTGTGTAAGTAACTTTTTTAACCAATCACACCATAACAATTGTTACTTAATTTTAATTAAATCATTACCCACTTTTAAAAATTTTAGTTAGCTAAAGTCGAGGTTTTTTCCCATAATAGTGTTGGTAGAAAAATTATTTACCAAAATAGTGTTAGAAAAATATTTACCAAAATAGTGTTTTTGAAGATTTTTTTTTGTTTCTCACTCCTATTCTAATTGGATAAATCCAATTCATTAAATAACTATTGATCTAATCATATTTTTAAAGAATATAAAAAAACAAATTTTTTTTATAAAACCTACTTTGAAACAAAAACATATTTTTTTGATATAAAAAAGGATTTTTAGTCACTTATTTCGTTGATACCTTATTTATTTATTTTTTTTCAAAAATCAAGTTTTCAAGCTCTTAGTTTGATCATTTTTATTCAATCCATTAACTAGGTTCGGATCCGTCCTTACTTTCTTCATTAATTAATACATGTTATAAAGAGTTAGTAGGTTCGAACCTACTATCTCTTTCGTGTGTTCGAACATTTTTTTTTGAACGGCAAATTTGGATCACTGATGAACAACTGGAGTATCATTGTGCCACTAGCGAAACCACCCGATCGTATCCATCTCCACTAGGTATAATGGCTATATACAAATTCAGGAGGAAACCCAATAAATATGGCAAAACCTCCCTTGTAGGAATCGAACTCAGGACCTATTGGTCCCAAAGCTTTAACCCACCCTCAAGTTGCCACTAAGCTATAAAGTCATGAGCTCGTGTATTCGAACATGAAATACATAATTTCTATGTGGGTTTTTCTTAAAGAATACTTTACTTAAACAAAATTTAGACTTTTAAATTTTTATCAGTTAGTAATTAAATCTACAAACTTTGTTTTTGTAAAAATAAAAAAAAAGAAAATAATAAAGAAAAGCTTTTTTATTTACCGGTTAAACTAACAGTTTTACAAATTTATTTAATATATTATGTTTAATATAACTATATATAAAATAATTAGTTAACGGAATAAAATATTAGTCAACAGAAATATATCGATGACAAAATTGAGTGAATTTTCACTTTTTTTCGTTGAATAACTTAAACTTGAATATGAGGGGGTAACTTTAACGAATAACTTAAACATGAATAGGAAGAAAGTTATAAGAATTACAATGGAGCTTCTTTTCTTTTCTTTTTTTTTTAATCAAATACAGTTTCTTCGACCTATAAAATATGTTTTTGTTTCAAAGTAGGTTTAAGAAAAAAAAGTGATTTTCTTTTTAGATTCTAGAAAAAACATGATTAGATCAATAGCTATTTAATGAATTGGATTTATCCAATTAGAATAGGAGTGAGTAACAAAAAAAAAAAAAAAATCTTTAAAAACACTATTTTGGTAAATAGTTTTGTAAAAACACTATTTTAGTAAATATTTTTTCCACCAACACTATTATGGGAAAAAACTCAGCTAAAGTCGCACTTTCTATTTAACAATCACATACTAATATAGAAACTTTTACTTTCATTTAAACCACCATAGATGGTGTCAGGGACGGACCCATATTGAGCGGATCGGGGCCCCTGGACCCCAATCTTTTTAAAAAAAATAAGAGAAGCGGCATATTAAATTTTTTACGGACTCCCATAAAATACATTAGCTGGACACCATTACAATAACTGTGAACGTAGTGTAGTGGTGAACTCCGTGTTTAGGGGAGGAGGGGTGGTCACTAGTGATAAAATTTCATCACTCACAATATCCAATCATGTTCCGCCATGTCAGCAACCATTTTTCCATCACTCACAACCTTTTTTTTAGTGGGGGTGGTCATCACTCACCACCATACCCAACAATTTTCCCCCAACCAACAACTACCCTCACAAAATCAATTCATCACGGCGTTGAAAATATCACGGAATCGAGAAACCGTGATACAATAACGCGTTATAAATTAAGCGGCGGTGGAAAAACAAAACCCATAACTCGTTATAAATGCCATCACGGGAACCACCCCGTGTGGCCTTACAAATGAAAAGTCTCGGGTCCGATCCCTGTTAAACTCTTTTTATGTTTTTCTTTCTTCTTAAATCTAGTTTTTAACTAGGGTTTTTACACCCCTTCAAAACATAAAGAGGCAAAGTTTTTTATACTCAATACGTACAAAGGCAAAAGCAAAACATTCTCCCTGTTCCTTCAAGAATTCAGTAACTGTCCATACTCCACAACCCTTATGCCGCCTTCCTCCGCCCTTCCGCCTGTGCGCCGCCGTCTTCCGCCTGTCCGCCCGTCCGCCGCCCTCTCCGCCCATCGGCCATCTGCTGCGTTCCTCTCCACACAGGTAAGAACTATTTTTTTTTTGTTTTAGTTTTGTTACTTGAATTTTGTTACTTGTCTAGTTGTTAAGGCATTACACGATGTGAATCTTTGTATGATTTGAATTTAGAATTTGTAGCTTATTAACTTAAAACTTGATTGTTTGGGAAAATCATGCAAGAATCATTGAAAAGAAAGTTTGATGCCTAATAGTCTTCAAGTAATACTGGTATGAAAATTGATTTGGAAGACCTTCCATGGTATTGTATTTTATTATTGTGTGTTTTCCATTTCGAATGACATCATATTTTTATTATTTTTATTGTGTGTTTTTTGATGAGTAATGATTATATAATTTTGTTATGATATTGTATTTTATTATATTTCTCGCCCCGACCCGACTCAAACGACGACGATCTGAAAATTTTAACGTTTGTTTGTGAAAAATGTGTACACTGAATAAAGGTGGACCCAATTAGAAAAAATTATAGGTCCAGTACTGGATGGTGTTGTGATGATAATAATGGTTTACGTGGCTACCAGCAAGCACCCTTTTATAAAGAATTTTCTTATAGCAAAATTTTAATTACTTTTTGAATATGCAAAAAGCTCAAATATAATATACGTAGACCCTAAACCATCATTAGTGCTCTAGTGATGGCCACGAGTATTTAAGTTCCATTTATGGTGGGTCCGGGTGAGTTTTCCCCTCAAGGTCTTAAGTTCGAGTCTTGGTGATAGGGGTTTCTCATTTAGGGGTTTAAATTGGGGATCTATTGTGCGAGGGGGCTCTCTAGCGCGGGCCCGGTTAAGACAACGTATGCTAGACCTCCCGACATTCGTGAATAATTCACACCTTTGAAAAAAAAATATACGTAGACCCTAGCTTGTAGAAGATTGTGACATAGGTGTGTTTAAGAGCAGTAGCTCACCCACTGGCGTGTTAGAGAGGGCGAGAAGGAGATTGATTCCATCTTTGGAGGAGAGAGAAAGATAGAAATATCTTTTTTATAAAAAAATGTTTGATAAAAACCAAAGAGAAATAGATAAACTGAATTCTCATTATTTAACATTACAATATATAGATGAACATAGCTATAAACCCTAAAGCCCATAAGTAATGTGTTGGGTCTAAATGTCTGGTTTATAACACTCCCCCTCAGACATTTAGAATTATACACAGTTTAACAACGTACTTCAGGATGATGTTAATAGGTACTTCAGGACCTGAACAAATAAACTGATACTACTGGATCAGCTATGCTGCCTCATTAAAAACTTATTAAGAAAACCCAGTGGGACAAAACTTAGTTAAGGGAAAAAGAGTACAGCGTGCATAATTCTCCCCCTGAATTCGGCAAACATCTTTCAATCTACGAAGACCGATCTTGTGTGATAGCTGCTCGAAACTGCTTCTAGGTAAAGATTTCGTGAACAGGTCAGCTAGATTTTCACTTGACTTAATCTGGCGAACATCAATTTCCCCATCTTTTTGCAAGTCACATGTTGAGAAAAATTTTGGTGAGATGTGCTTTGTTCGATCACCCTTGATATAACCTTCTCTGACCTGAGCTAGGCAAGCAACATTGTCTTCATAAATAATTGTCGGCTCCTTCTTGATCTGTTCTAATCCGCATGCTTCTTGTATGTGATTAATCATTGATCTCAACCGCATGCATTCTCGGCCAGCATCATATAGTGCTATCAATTCGGCATGGTTTGATGATGTTGCTGTAAGTGTTTGCTTAGTTGACTTCCAAGAAATTGCTATGCCACCATATGTGAATACGTAACCTGTCTGAGATTTTGCTTTTTGAGGATCTGATAGATATCCGGCATCAGCATACCCAACAAGCTGGGACTTTTGATCTCTCTGATAGAAAAGACCTAAGTCTTGTGTCCCGCAAATATACCGGAATATATGTTTTACGCCATTCCAGTGTCTACGTGTTGGATTCGAACTGTATCTCGCTAGTACATGTACTGCAAATGCAATGTCAGGTCTTGTGTTATTTGCGAGATACATAAGGGCACCGATCGTGCTTAAGTACGGTACTTCTGGACCAAGTACTTCTTCGCCTTCTTCTTGAGGGCGATAATGATCCTTGTGTGGATCTAGCAGTCGGACAACCATAGGTATGCTAAACGGATGTGCTTTATCCATATTGAAACATACTAACATCTTCTTGATGTAGTTTGATTGATGGACAAATGTGTCATTGCATAGATACTCAAATTGTAGTCCAATGCATAAATTTGTCATACCAAGACTTTCATTTCAAATTCCTTCTTTAACAACTGAGCAGCTTTCTCTATCTCTTCAGGAGATCCGATGATGTTGATATCATCAACATAAACTGCTATTATAGTGAAATTTGAGAGTGATCTTTTTATAAAGACACATGGACTAATTACATCAGACTTGTATCCTTCTTTTTCGAGATATTCACTAAGTCGATTGTACTATATACGACCAGATTGTTTGAGACCATATAAAGATCTCTGGAGCTTTATAGAACACATATCTCGAGGTGTTGATTTTAATGCTTCAGGCAATTTTAATCCTTTAGGGATTTTCATGTAGATGTCATTTTCAAGTGTCCCGTATAAGTATGCGGTGACGACATCCATTAGTCTTATATGAAGTCCTTCAGAGATTGTGAGGCCGATTAGAAACCTAAGGGTTATCGCATCCACTACAGGGGAATACGTTTCCTCATAATCAACTCATGGGATTTGGGAAAACCCTTGTGCTACAAGTCGAGCCTTATATCGTACAATCTCATTGTTTTCATTTCTCTTTATTGCAAACACCCATTTATAACCTACTGGCCAATCATTTCTGTGCATGCACTCTTCTAAAGTTTTAGGTACGTAATCATTTTCATTGATTACATCCGTTGCTATAGCATATGCGAATATATCATCAACACGTGTTTTATTCCGGTTCCACATTGTACTATCTTATACATAATTAATAGAGATCTCATTTTCATTCGGTATCGGTGTTTCTTCTGAAACTTCATTTTCCTCTGGATTCATAGTTGTCTCTTCTGGGACATTTACCTCTACCGGGGTTTTACTTATATTCTTTTGTGAGTTTTCACCAACTGCGTTACTTTGCTCTTTTCGTTTCCGTGGGTTTTTGTCTTTGGAACCGATTGGTCTCCCATGCTTTCGTTGTATAGTAATCGCTTATGGGATTACTTCAATTCGAGCAGGTGCGTTTGATGCTGGTACATGTGACTTTGTCACTCTATTCGTGTCTGTGAATGCATCTGGTAATTCATTCGCTATTCTTTGCAAATGTATAATCTTTTGGACTTCATATTCACATTGACCAGTTCGGGGGTCGAGATTTGATAGCGATGATGCATTCCATGTTATTTCTTGTGTTACCAGTCTTTCTTTGTCCTTATCTCCCCCTAAGACTGGGAACATCGTTTCATCAAAATGACACTCAGCATACCGTGCTGTAAACACGTCTCCTATCATTGGTTCTAAGTATCTAATAATGGACGGGGAGTTAAAACCAATATAGATACCCAGTCTTCTTTGGGGTCCCATTTTAGTACGTTGTGGTGGCGATATTGGTACATATACCGCACAACCAAAAATTCTAAGGTGGGACAAACTTGGTTCTCGTCCGGAGACCAGTTGCAATGGGGAGTATTCGTGATCAGCAGTTGGTCTCAATCTAATTAGTGTAGCGGCATGCAAAATAGCATGACCCCATGCAAAAGATGGTAATTTACATCTCATTAAGAGTGGTCTAGCGATTATTTGTAATCGTTTAATCAGAGATTCAGCTAAACCATTTTGTGTGTGAACATGAGGTAGTGAATGTTCAACATTGATCCCAATTGACATACAATAGTCATTAAAAGCTTGAGATGTGAACTCTCCCGCATTATCCATCCGGATATTTTTAATTTGATTATCGGGGAAATTTGCTCTCAATTGTATGATTTGAGCTAAAAGTCGGGCAAATGCTACATTTTGAGTAGCTAAAAGGCTCACATGTGACCACCTTGAGGATGCGTCTATTAAGATCAAGAAATAGCGGAATGGTCCACACGGAGGATGAATAGGCCCACAAATAGCCCCTTGGATTCTTTCTAAAAATGATGGGGTTTTATGTACCAGTTTAGTTTATGAGGGCCGAGTTATAAGTTTGCCCAGAGAGCATGCTGCACATGATAAATCTTGTGGTAGCAAAATTTTAAGTTTTTGAGAGGGTGCCCGGTTGCACTTTTGATTATTCGTCTCATCATTATGCTACCAGGGTGACCTAGACGGTCATGCCATATATTGAATGTGTCTTTATCTAACAGCTTTTGGTTACTCACGATGTATGATTCGATAGGATTGATATTAGTACAATATAATCCGGAGGATAAGGCTTCTAATTGTTCAACTATTGTTTCATGGCCATTTTTGTTTGAAGTAATTTGAAGATATTCAATATTATTTTTCAGATATTGTTTTTAGGTGGTAACCATTTTTTCAAATATCTTTAAAACTAAGTAAATTTCTTCTAGATTTACTAGAATATAATGCATTATCAATAGTTAATTTGGTACCCGAAGATAATGTTATGTGTGCTCTGTCGGAGCCTTCGATAAGGTTACTGACACCAGATATAGTACTAATTGGTGTCTCTTCCGGAGACAACTCAGAGGAAAAGTTTCATATCTTTGAGAATAGTGTTAGTACTACCGCTATCTACCGGACATTCATCACCAATAATAGCTCTACTGGAGCTAGTATACATATTTCTTCTGGAAATAATAAAACACGTTAAGTATAAGAAATTGCATGTTTGAGTATGATAAAAACATCATACAACTATAAATAAAACATCACTAGGTTTTAAATGAAATCATAATAATAGTTCAAAACATAAAATACCACTAGAGTTGAAATAAAATATAGTCTAAAAAAACATCACATAACACGCATTTAATGATTTTGTAGTATGAGCTTGTTGTTTTGTTCCACGACCAACAAACATGATATTAGCTCAGAATATTTTGTAAAATTATGTTCCCTGTACTGCTGCGCCAGGAGCATGTTGGATAAATGGAACGTTGAGATAGTTTGCTCAATCATGTCTTTTTCGGTGATTTGTTCACCACATAATTTAAGCTCAGAGGTGATGCGAAGAAAGGCAGAGTTGTACTCACTAACAGTCTTATGATCTCGTAGCCTTAAATGAACCCACCTGTAGCGAGTTTTAGAGAGTAAGACCAACTTCAGGTGGTCAAATCTTTCTTGAATGTTTTTCCATAACTCAAGAGGGTCCTCGACAGTACGGTTTTCCCTCTTTAGGTCTTCATGAAGATGAAGG
Organism: Helianthus annuus; assembly: GCF_002127325.2. Lineage (NCBI taxonomy): Eukaryota > Viridiplantae > Streptophyta > Magnoliopsida > Asterales > Asteraceae > Helianthus > Helianthus annuus. Next base: position 87,165,049 of record NC_035440.2, read on the forward strand.
CGAAGGAATGCCATAGCTTTAGTTTTTTCTTGAAGGGACGTTTTATTCCCATCAATGATTGTCTCCCCCAGACTCATTGCTTCCAGATGGGTTTTAGCATCAAAAGCCCACGAGGGGTAGTTGTTGCCCGAGATTTCAAGTGCAGTGAATTCAAACTTTGATAAATTCGACATTTTATCTATAAATGAAAGAATTATGGATTTAAAATTGAGCCGTAATATAAAATATATATTATAGGAGAACTTCAGGTTCTCTATAGGTAGAACTGCAGGTTCTATACTTTACGTCTTTTTAATAATAGAGTAGGAATTTAGAAACTCTTGTATGATTTCGTATTGTAAATATAAATTGTTTTTTGATAATTTAAGTAAATATTAAAATCTATACTATATAATAAAAGAAACCTGTTTTGGGACACTTGTCATTCTCTCATTTAATTGATTAAAATTATTAATAATACTAATAATAATAATATTTAATCTAAATTAATACAAATTTTTATTATTAATAATATTTAATCAAATCTAAAATCTAATCTAATACAAATTTTTATTATCAATAATATTTAATCAAATCTAATAAGAATTCATACGAATTCCAAAGTTGATATTAACTTTTAAATAATTAAAAAAAATCTACCTAACATCACAAAATGTTCATGTTAATTCGATTAATTAATTTGTTCAACAATCACTATTATCTTCATCATTCAGTACGGTTAACCGATTTATCATCATACAACTTCCCACCTATTCAATCATGTGATTTTTCAATCTTATATTAACTAAATAAATAAAGATTAATATTCAATCTTATCCTACTTTAAATATAAAAAAAATCCGTTAGTTCAGATTAATATTCAATCTTATCCTACTTTAAATATAAAAAAAATCCGTTAGTTTTTTTAAATATTTTTTTTTATTATTTAGTATATAAAATCATATTTATTCAACCCATGTAATACACGAGTGTTTTTAAAAATATAACTTTTTTATTATTTGGTAAACAATATTACATTTATTCAACCCGTGTAATACAATGGTTTTAAAGATATATTTTCTTTTTATTATTTGGTATATAATGTTACATTTATTCAACCCGTACAATACATATGGTTCTTATAGATATAACTTATTTTATTATTTAATATATAAAATTACATTTCTTCAACCCGTGCAATAAAGAAGGCTTTTAAAAAGATAATGTTTTATTATTTGGTATATAAAATTCATTTATTCAACCCGTATAATACACAGGGTTATAACCTAATATAATAAAATATATGAAACTTTGAATGATGGGATACAACCGTTAGCAGCTGCATTTATTGTAAATAGTTTATTATTAAAGAATAAAAACACATATTTTTAAAACGATTTGTAAATCTTAGCATTTTATCTTAAATCCATGTTTTTTCTTTTTTCTTTCGATGGGATACAACTTTTGGGTACCGGTTCATGTTTTATTCATTAAACAACCAACCCCATTTTGTGAATCTACCGCAAATCATAGCACAAGCAAAGGATGAACAAGGTAAACACTTTTTAAAACGATTTGATTTATGGATTTGAATCTTCGATAAACAGATATGATTTATTTTATTTTTTTTATTTGCGAAACACTGATCTTTTAGACCAAATATTTTGGGATGATTGGTTAATCCTGTAATAAATCCTGTTTCTGTCATCAGATCTCGCAAAGGAAGCGGTATCTACATACGTCGGTGATATAGAAGCGTCTCTACGCCGGATTGCGGTTGAGTACAGTCGCCGGAGAAGTTTTCGGGTCAGAATACTATGTATTGTGGGATGTTAATATGTTCTTTTTAGTTGTTTGTGTGTGACGGTAGTGACCGCTACTACAGAAATTGTACGAAAAAAAGGAGAACTTCAAAGTTTAAGATTCCGACGAATAATCCGGTAGAAACCGTCGTTAACCGGCACCGGAGAAAAGTTTTCAGGTCAGTTTTTTTTTCGTTGTTTATTTTTCGGTTTGTTGTACGGGAAGTACATGTATTCGGCGGTAGTGACCGCCGTTGTGCCGGTTGGCGATTGAGGACAGTCACCGGAGAGTTATAAAGTTCACATAAAAAAATCCTATTTCTATTGATCCAAAGAGTGATATCTACAAAGTAATTCGATTAAAAAAATAGAGGAAACAAAATTGTTTGCATCCTTTTCTATATGTGAATAAAATATCGCTAAGCATACAAAATATATCCCTTTTCAGTTATCACTTTGTGAAATTTAAAATTGTGCATCTTACTTTTGAAATACAGGTATATAGATATTATCTAGTAGATCGGGAAATTTATATATCATATTGTGGAGAATGGATGTGTACCCGGGTTATGAGAATCGAAGATGTTCGAATCCAAGAACGATGTTGATGCGGATTGCCGGTTAATCCCAGTGGAGAATCTTCGTGCTGATAACGTGATAAAAACCAAAGAGAAATAGATAAACTGAATTCTCATTATTTAACATTACAATATATAGATGAACATAGCTATAAACCCTAAAGCCCATAAGTAATGAGTTGGGCCTAAATATCTGGTTTATAACAATGTTAAGTTTTTTCAATAAAAGAAAACATCTTTGCTATTTTAACGTTTTCTAGAAACTTAGAGAAAATATAATTAATATAAATAAAAAATACAAAGATATAGTTGGGTTGAAAAAATTTTACTAATCAATTTGGTAATAACATTCTTTTTCCTATTTTTAAAGTGGGTAAGGGTAAAAAGCAAGATATAATTAGTTATATATCATCTTAGATGAAAGATAAATATTTTTTTACATTATCGTGAGCCTGTGTAAAATATAGAAAAGAATAACTAAGTCGATTTTTGATCTGCACGTTGTGACAGACCTATCAAACGGGGGAAAATAGATGCGCTACAATGGACATATCAAACGAGAAAAAATAGATGAAAAAACGTTGAACCACACATGCACATTGCGACATGTTAACTCGGAAAATTTAAAATGAAACGTTAAACGAAAAACTTGCGAAAGATGAAAAGTATAAGAGATCAAAGTTGAAAGTAAAAAAGTGTTGGATTTAAATTGCCAAATATGAGAAACTTTTTGTTAAAAGTAAAAAAAAAAAAAAAAGGAAATCCAAGAGGTTAAATTGCAAAAGATAGAAACTTTTGAATTAGAAGTGAAAAATCAAATTAATCAAAGGAGTTAAATTATCAAATATTGAAACTTTAGACTTAAATCGACAAACATTAAAACTTTAAAGTTAGAAAGGAAAAATCCAATTTTTTAATTTGAAAAACTCCCAGAGCCAAAGCCAAAGGTACAACAACCTTAAGCACAAATATGTTGCATATTTATTTTAAAAAACTCCCAAAGCCAAAGATACAACAACCATAAACACAAATATATTGCTTATTTATAGTTTTTAATTAAATTTAAATAGTTCTTTAATATTAACCGATGTTAAAAAATCATATTTGTAAAAGTCATAAAACAATATATGTACAAAAAAAAAAAGTCCTTATCTCTCACACAATGTTAGTCTGATACCTTTGTAGATATCACCTCTCATTACCAAGATCCCCTTCTAATATATTTTCTCCATACAGCACTTTCAATACTTCACATCATGGGTGCAAGATAGAAGGGGTCGGGGCGTCTAACCCTCCGAACTTTTTGCTCAGTAGTGTCCGGTATGTAGTTTTCGTATATAATTTTTTAGATATATACGTTTTCGACCCCTTGGTTTTATAATTCTTTTAGGTATATACATTTTCGATCCCCGGTCGGAAATCTCAAACTTCGTCACTACTTGACATGAAAAAGAGTCGAACCGGTTTGCCCAATCCAAAATCCGATCTTCTAGCTTCGTTGTACCAACATGTTTTAAGTGAGATTTTACTTTATTCACCCATCAATTGATTCGTATATTCAACGAAAACTATTATTTCATAACATAAGTATGAGAGAGAAAAATACTATTCTAGCATTTTTAGAAATTTATGACAATTTTTCTTTCAATATTCCCTTTCCATAAATCATTATCAATTGTATATTCTAAATTCACCAATTGTTGGATATTCTCTTGGATTTTCATAATCAACTTTTGTACTTTTTTAAATTTTATAATCATAACAGATGCTTGGGATTGGTTGCACCTGTCTCTCTGTCTCTACATATATTCCATTCACATGCACTTCCATTCTCACTCAAAAAAACATCTTCTATTCACACCTTAGGTTTTAAACACAAAAACCATACAAACATGGCCACTAATGCTCCCAAATTCACATTGAAATGTAGCCAACCAAAGAGGGGTCAGATCAAGATCAAGATTATCAAGATCATTGGTAAATCACTCAAAGACTTAGCAATTGGGCTCGCCCGAAAAACGACAAAAGCTGCCTTAGATGAAGGAGGCATCCGCGGGTGCTTTAGTTTTTCGGCTACTGTATATCCACTCGTAGCCACCAAAATACTAATTGGAGATAAAAATCACAAAATCATCAAGGTTGCAGAATTTGGAGGAGAAATCGAGGGGCGGGTGATGGCGGTAGCAACGGGTGGCTTCGCTTGACTGCCGGATTTGTTCTACCTGTAAGAAGGTTGTTAATAAAACGAAACATTTTCATATGATTTTCTTTTTATCTCTTTTTATGCTTGTATTAAATTTAATTTAGTTTTTGTAATTTTATCTCTTTTTATGCTTGTATTAAATTTAATTTAGTTTTTATAAAAAGAATATGTTTGGGTTAAAATGCGCATGTTCATGCAGTCTGAACATTTTTCATTTATGTTCGTTACTTGCATCTAAAAATAACTAATGTAAGTTGTGTTGCTAGTTTACATTAAAAACTAAATTAACGTATGTTTGAAATAAATAAATAAAATTAACATATGTTATCATTTTATGTGAAATAAACAAAAAAATTCCAATAGAGTGTAAGTGTACAACTATATATTCCAATAGTTGGTTGCATCACATTTTAAGTTGAAGGTTTAAGTATCGTATTTCTCTACTTAAACTTGATTTTATATCCAATATCGCTCTAGTTACCCGAATATAATAATACATGTTTACTTTTTTTCTAAAAAGTGAGAAAAAAAAAAAAAAACTTTTAGTAGGATCAAACTAAGTTAATGGGCTAATTAGTTAACCAAAAAACCGAAACAGATCGAATTGATTCAACCCTTCGATATACAGGTTGGAGATACAATAGGAAGTTTATTTGGCTAGGAAGTGATCTTGACCATCCATTTAGTTAATCAAGGGCTAATATTAAATGAATAAAATTGAAGCCAAAAAAAGAGACACGTGGGTTTGTTAAGGGCATTCTAGTCAATCCAGCACAATAGTTTCTCTCTCCTCCAATTCCCCCCCATTTTTTAAACGTTAATAACTTTTTCATACGACATTATTTTTTTTATAGAAATTGCACCAAAAAAACGAGCGTTTTTTATCTTTAAAACGAGTATAATATTGCTATATTTTCGAATTTTTTTTTTTAAAACCCAGTTGCGTAAAACGCAATGGAGAAAACCCAGTTGGGTAAAACGCAATGAAAAAAAACATAAAAAATGACTTTTTCTAAAACGCAACGCACAAAAAACACAAAGAAATGTCTTATTTCTAAAACGCAATGGCCAGAAAACACAAATAAATGTCTTATTTCTAAAACGTAATAGCCTAAAAACACAAAAGAAAATGTACTTTTTAAAATGCAACGGACTGAATGTGTTTTACCTAAAACGCAATGCACCCAAAACACTTAAAAATGTCTTATTTCTAAAACGCAATGGCCAGAAAACACTTAAAAATGTCTTATTTCTAAAACGCAATGGCCAGGAAACACTTAAAAATGTCTTATTTCTAAAACGCAATGCCTAGAAAACACATAAAAATGTCTTATTTCTAAAACGCAATGGCCTAAAAACACAAAAGAAACTGTTCTCTCTAAAACGCAATGAACTGAATACACATAAAAATGTGTTTACCTAAAACGCAATGAGTAAAAACACTTCAAAAATGTTTTATTTCACTACTAGAAAATCGGCCTAATGCAACCTTTTAGAAGCAACCTTTTTCAAATGAGTTGCATTTGACTCTAATGCAACTTCATTGAACATAAAGGTTGCATTAGAAGATCTAATGCAACCTTTTTTATAAAAAGTTGCAAAATCATATGAAATTTGCAACCTTTTTGTTGAAGGGTTGCATATTTTCTTGAATTTTGCAACTTTTTTTAGAAAGGTTGCATTGCGAAAATTTAAATATAACTCTTATTTTAAAAGGTTGCATTGTTAAAAATCAAATGCAATTCTTATTTTAAAATGTTACATTGTTAAAAGTTAAATGCGGCTATTATTTTTAAGGTTACACGTATATGTTATTTTATCACAATTATATTAAAAATGCATATATGTAAGTTCTCAGTTTTACATGCTTTGATTATTTGTATAATCCACTAATGCACGTATAACCACTTTAATATGAAGGGGGGGGGGGGGGCAGGGCCTTGTCTTCGGGTATCCCTTACTCGTAGGCTGCACATCGCCGCTAGTCCTACGGCTAGTACTCGACGGGTAAACAACACTTGTATAATATTTTAAGATTTTATTTACATATGTCTATTTCTGTGGTTTAGTACATAATTTATGTACGTCACTCATTGCAAACTGTGTCCTTTATCTTCAATAATTACAAAAAACATACTCGATGTTTACAAAACCTTGCAAGTTATGTCATTTATCCCTAAATCAGTTAATTTTTTGTGGTCAAATCTGACCAAATGGACCCCACATGTGTGTATTTTGGTCATTTTACTCTCATGTGGGGTCCATTTGGTTAGATTTAACCACAAAAATTAAATGAGTTAGAGCTAAAGGACATAACTTGTATGGGTTTGCAAACATCAAGTACGTTTTCTGTAATTATTGAAGACAAAGAACAAAATTTGCAATAAGTAACATATATAAAGGATGATTTTTGTAATTTACTCTTTAATTAATTTACATAAACAACACTTCTAAGTTATGTTAGCTTTTTTGATGTTTTAAAAGAAAACATGATATAAAATTTTTTAACTAAATATAATTAGAAGTATATTATATTAGTTAAGTTTGAAAAAATAAATCATTTCCCCTTATCTAAATTTCCATTGTCTCCCAAATTTATCTTTTCCCTCTTAATCTAAAATCTCAAACTTTCCTTTTTCTCTTTTCCCTCTTCTTGCTTTTATTCGGTTTCTCAAATTCCCGCTTCTTCCCCATCCCATTTCCTATGTCCCTGGAGATGCCCTTCTGAAACATTTAGAAACCACCATCACACACCATAATGAAGAAATGAGGTAGCGAAATATGGCAAGTGCAGGGTCAACCTTAAGCTTCGGGAAGTAAAGCCCTAGATTAGGGCTCCAAATACTTTTAGATCTACCCAACGTTAGGGTTAATGCTTCAAATTTAAAATAGATTTGAGGTCTTGCCCAATCATTCATTAACAGGTATGTAGAATTAACTGCGTGAGAAGTGCAGGGGAGAAAGGCTGTGAGTTTCCTACTTTCTAGTTGTTTTTTGTTGTCACTCGCTTAGAAAAGTATTTTGATTGTTGCAGCTCCTAATTTGTGTTGTTCTTGACTGGGAATTCTTGTTATGTCCTTGAAATGCCTTTTTATTTTTCTTGGTTTTATTCGATGCGAGAACATTCATAATGCTTAACTAATATGCATGATAGATTTTGTGCACTTGATAAAGCACGCCAGGTGTTCGATGCCATGCCGAAGAGAGGCGCTTTCAATTTTACGCATGCCAGCAAGATTATATGTAACGTTAAGTATACACAATTAAGAAAGTGTGCAGAAATTGATTAATTTCTCTCTTCTTACAAGTATTTTTAATCTTTTTGTTAGGACTTGGGAGTTTAGTGGAAGAGTGAAAGGTAAAAGCTGGATATTGTAGACACAACAAGTGCTCAAGAATCAAGATGCTTTTCTAGCTGGAGTATCATCAAAACAGTAATGCATTAAAACAGTCTATCTATACTCAATCGTTCTTAAAAGGTTTATTTTCTTTCTAATTTATGTTTTGACTTGAACATTTGCTTTAGGATTGAAGTTTTTTTTTTCTGATTGATGTTAATTACATTCGCTGAATGAATTCGTCCATGAAACAAGCCTAAATCAGGTGTCACAATTTTGGGCTTTGTCATACGTAGTTCTTCTAGTTATACGAAGTAGACTTTGTTTGTTGTTTGCAAGGATTGGAACTTGATAAAATGTAAACATAGAATTAATGTCATATTATAGAACCCTGCTATTAGCCTATCACTTGATACATGTGTAGTAGCTCATGTTGTTAAATATGTATAACTTGATCGCTGTAGTTTAAAGTCCTTAACATCTTTTTTCACGCCCATTATGCTGAACTATTTTGGTTTTTTTATTTATTTATAATTTACATCACACAGTTCTATTACACAATAATCTTGATATTTGTGTGTTGATATGTTTTAATTTTGTCACAGTTCTTTGTAATCCTTTATTCCTTGTACATTTTGTTTTTATAATTGCTCATATTACTAATTTATTTGTATAGCTGTACTTGATGATACTATGTATTTCCACAACTTGTGAGGTTGAATTTATAAGCAGCGCTTTTTGGTCTAGGAGATAGTTTAATACGCCTGCTTGGTGTTTGATGGGTTTATAATTTTATATAAATAATGTTTGCTTATTTTGGCAAGTTTGATTCCTACTGATCATTACATTTGCAATAGTTTTGGGGGCATTGTGCTGAAAATTCTGTCTGTTGTGTAGAATTTTTAGGATGATATGGTCCAAGAGTACTTGGATGCACCTTTAAGACATTCTCTAACTCGTGTGCCTGTGGCATCTAAAGTCTTTTTTATGGGGTTACCATCTTGGGTTCGTTCGAAATTTAGACATCTCTTGTTTTTATATTTCTAGACCCCTTAAAACAAATATACGAGCATGCTTCTATATTTGTTACATTTTGACTTAAGTTAATGAATTATGTGAAGTTGTAAACCATGTAATAAGACTCAAAGTTTGTTTAAACTATGTTCCTTCACGTGTAGGGTAGTGAATGAACCACTTGAAAGTATATGATATCCTATGTTCTTGGTTTAGATGGGAATAGCATGGCAAAAGGTATGCTTTTATTTATTATTATATTAAATGTCAATCTTTTTCTTATTATTTGCATTTGGGCAGTGTTTTATGAGCTTTGTACAGTGTAATTGAGGGTGTCTTGGTGGCGTCTTTGTTCGGTCTTAGTTCAATGGTTGGATTGCTGATGAATCTAGGCGTTGTTTTGCCTATTGTCTTTAATGATTCAAAGTATATTCACTATGAGGGTAAGTCTTTATGACATCCCAAATTACTTACATCAGTGTTACCGTTGTGCTTCAAGAAGGGGTCATACCATTTCTTGTATAAAATATTTTTATTGTTTCCAAATTATATACTTCTATAAGGTGTCATTGTTTTTATGAAGTTTTGAGTTGTTCACTATTATATTATTAGGATAAAACACATTTTTTCGTTTTCTATTATTTAGTAGGAATGAGCAAATAGTATCGGGTACCGGTACTGAACCGGTACCGAATTTACCGAACCGGGTACATTTTTGGTATCGATTCGGTACCAACTTTTGACATTTTCGGTACCGGTTCGGTACTGGTATTTACCGGTTTTTACACTAAAATACCGGTACCATACGGTACCGAACCGGTACCGAATTTACCGAACCGGGTACATTTTCGGTACCGATTCGGTACCAACTTTTGACATTTTCGGTACCGGTTCGGTACTGGTATTTACCGGTTTTTACACTAAAATACCGGTACCGTACGGTACCGAACCGTACCGTACGGTACAGTACGAGGTATATTCGGTACCGGTACCCACTTTTGATGATTTTCAGTACCGGTTCGGTACGGAACGGGTACCATGCTCATCCCTATTATTTAGTGTAATTTTTTTTACTTCTGATACCTATTTTGTTTGCTTGATTAGACTGCATTTAAACTTGATTTATGTTGATAATTTTATAGTAAGTGATGTATAGAATTTCCCTATTGCTCTTGACTCGCTTTATCAATGTTGTTTTGCCATTATAGGTGCTAAGGTTTAAACCAAGCGTCCGCTAAGTATTGAAGAGGGCCACTTAAGGGAAAAAATGAGCTAAAAGCTTTACGAAAAGATTTTGAAGGCCAATGAGCAAACTTTGAAGCTACGGTGTGAAATATTATGAAAATGCTACACATTTAAGTATTTCGGGAATTAGATTAGATTAATAGGATGTTTATTGAAAACTATATTTATTTATTACATTGTTATTTTGAGATTGGACACATGTAGAATTACCGGAACAATTATATATTGTGTTAGTGTGTTATGGTAGTGTAATTGGATCTTGTTGTATATTAATAAAAAAATTAATTACTTTAAACAATGATGTTATAGAGTTGCATTTGATGTTTAAAAAGGTTTTTTTTTCTACTAAGAATATAAAAAGGGTTGCATTTGAGTGTAGCAAAGGTTGCATTTGAGGTAGTAAAGGTTGCATTTAAGTGTTCGAAAAAAGTTGCATTTAGTGTAAAAAAGTTGCATTAGCTTGTAAAAGGGGTTGCATTTTAGAAAGGTTGCATTTGAATAGTAAATGCAACCTTTTTTAAAAAGGTTGCATTATCTAACAAAAAAGTTGCATTAGGTCTAATGCAACTCCATCTAATGCAGCTTTTGATAAAAGGTTGCATTAGGCCTATTGCAACCTTTTCAAGACCTAATGCAACATTTTATCGGGGTTGCATTAGCTCCATTTTCTTGTAGTGTTTCTAAAACGCAATGACCAGAAACTGTTGTTCACAGAACCAGAAACTGTCTAAAACGCAATGACCAGAAACTGTTGTTCACAGAACCAGAATCTAACTAAAACGCAATGACCAGAACCTGTTGTTTACAGAACCAGAAACACTGTCTACGAATGCAGTTTTGTATGTGAATTATCTGAACCAGGAAGCAGGAGATAAAAAACTGTCTACGAATGCAGTTTTCCAGAGGCAATTTACAAAAAATTAAATTTTCTGATGCATTTTTATTACAACAATTTAATCAGCTCAACCCCAGCCAGGGGCTGCCGCCCCTGGGACCCCGCTACCAGGGGCGCTGCCCTCGGACCCCCGCCAATATCGTAAAACGCAATGAATAAATAAAAAACCCAGATCGTAAAAATGAAATTAAAGAATTTCTTACATGGATCGAAGTGATTTCTTCAACAATTGACGAAGTTTGAATGATTGAAACACTTATCAACGCTCGAATTGAACGAATCGAGTGATTATCTCCAAAATCACCGGAAAAACGAGATTTTTTTATGAAATTAAACTGGGTTCTCTACAAAAAAGCTGAAGAAACACGTTGATCGGGTGTTTGAATCATTGATTGGTGACGAAAATCGCACTATAATGTAGTGATTATTGAGATAGAAAGTGAAGAGATGGTTGAAGATGGTTGATTTTGAAAATGGTGGGTTTTGAAAATGGTGGGTTTTGAAGTTACTGGTTTTTGAAAAGGAAGAAGAAATGGTTGGATTGACTAAAATACTCTTTTTCTTTATTTTAAATGTTGTCACATGTCCTAATCCTATTGCTTCCTACACTTCCTAGCCAAAATAAACTTCCTATTTGATCTTTTCCCTCGATATACATACATTTAGATATACAAAAATGGGTGTTAAGTTGGTTGAGCCCAATCTAGTGCATTTTCTCAGCCCAAAAATGGTCAACCCAAATGGCTTAAATTGACAACAATGATTTTTTTTTATTGGATTTGACGAGTTGTGGCAAAAGATCAAAAAGATCCAAACTCGAAGGACTTAATATGCCAATAATGCAATCTAATAATATTAGAGTAAACAATAACTTGAGTCTCTGTGGTTGACACATTTTCGCATGATGAGCCCCTAACCTTTTTTTTTGTAATCTGAATCCCCATACTGACACTTTGTTGCACCATGAGTCCTTTTGTGAACTTACTGTTTATTAACCACTAGTTGACTGGTGAAATGTCTAAAATTCCCCACCACAAATTCTACTTCTTCCTACCAAAATTCGTCAACATCCACAACCAACCTTCAACACTAAAAAACAAATGTCTAAAATTACCGTTTGTTATTGCCATCTACAATCTCAACATTTGAAAAGCGCTACGCTTTAGAATTTTCTGTTAGTTGACCGTCACATTGACTGGTACAAAAACTATTTTGCCCTTTATTCATATCAATACACGTACCAATAGTTTAAACTTATCCTCATATTACAACCCTGCGTTTTACCAAAAATATTTTCCTTTCAAATTCAAATCCGTATAACCATACAGACACTCAGACAATATATAAAATTCGTATAACCATACGATCACCCGGACAATATATATTCTATACAATATTCAGGGGTTGTTTGGCAACCTCTACGTCATTAAGTACTAAGTCATTAGGAGGTCTGATTGGGTAAAAGACTCTGAACCAGTAAGAGGGTTGACTTGGCCGCGCCTGATTGGTTGGCAATGGGTCGAGAGGTGGTGTGTGAGTGGCCGACTGAGGGTTATAAACACAGGTGAATGGATAAAGGGTAAAATTTCATTGAGCATCATGGTTAAAAGACTTACTGACTGATTCAGATATATCCTGTCAGTAAAACAAACACACTTTATCCCGACTGATTCAGAGATAATCTCTTAATAAAATTATAAAATAGTTGAAAGTAAAACATGAAAGTTAGAGATGATGACAACGACGACGACATGGTGCTTGTCACTTAAGTATGACGCTTGTCATAATTCATAAAGCCCCACCTGAACAATTCCGCGTCAGTGAGAGATTGTGTTTTGTAATTTTGTGGTATAGAAAAGATAAATGTTTACATATAATTCAATAATAATTTGAAAAGGAAGAAAAAAAGCTCATGGGATTTTAAATGAGGTTTTGAAAGGGAATCTTTTTGAAAGAGACAATGATCAAAATCTTGAATAGATATAATAAAAGTTGTAATATAAATAATAAATTTGATCTATTTTATAGATGACTCAAATTGTTCGAAACTAATCGCGCTCATAAAGTAATTCAAATTTATATTATTTAAAAAAACGTATTATATTGGACACTTTCGAACAAGTTTACGTCAAAACGTAGACTAATTGAAAACGTACACAAAAATAAGCATGAAAAAAAATATTATATTTGACCTAATTCATTTAAAAGAAAATTACATTGAAACGTAAACCAACTTGAATTTGTGCGAATACGTACTTAAAAATAAGCACGTAAGAAAATAGTGTTTTCTTACCTGTCGCGCGTTGCATTCACGTCGAAACGCAAAGTAACTCGTATTTTATATTGTCGAATGAAAATGTAGTATATTTAACCAGACTCTATTCATAACAAAAATTGCGTCAAAGTGTAGAACAAAAGAAGACGTATATAAAAATAAACATGTAAACATATTATGTTCATCCATTTCGGAAAAAAATGAAGAAATTATTTTTTTTAAGTTAAAGAATAGTAGATGTGAAAATTTAGACTCTCAAAGGAGTTAAAATGATAATTTATAAAGTTTATTGAAAAATTGAGCAGGTATAAGTATAAATCCTAAAATTTGAGATGGAAAGATTAAAGTGGGTGGGGTTTGGGTGTTAGCCAAGCACCCTTAAATAGATTTTTTTTTTTTTCAATTTTGTTTTATAAGTGTAGGTTAATAAAATGATTAAATCGATTTATAAGAATGAAAATGATACACTTGATAGTGATTAGAACAACGCGTTTTTAAAATAAGTTTAAAGAACACTAAAAAAACTCGGAGCTGGGCCACAACAAGAATGTAACTGCAGAAATAGATTGTCACATATGGGACCTACATCTTTTTATATTTTTATTTATTTTTAGTGATAAAAATATAGAAAAACGATAAGATACCTTAAAACAGAATAAACAACATCCCACTAACTTGGAAAAAAAATCAAACTACGGGAATCATTTGTTAATAAAAAAACACAGGAACCCTTTTTTATAATTTAAAACAAACTTGAAAAAAAAAATCCACGTATGTAACTCCAAAGTTAGATTAAGCCTTTGACGTGAGACATCTTGTTAAAATATTAGTTCTATGTTATTTTAATTATTCGCATGAAGTTCAAGAAAATATAATACATAGACCTATTATTGATCTCTTATTCAGTATAAAAAGTTTTAATTACCATTAAACCGTTGTTTTCTTAGTATATATTATGGTTCTCTAATATAAGTTAGAGTTAACTTTCGGTTTGCTCCATGTGGTTTGGTCATTTTAACGGTTTTCCTTCAATAATTTAAAAATATTCATTTTCCTCCCTGATCTTTCGAGTTTGTCGTCAGATTGCTCTCTGGCTCTAACTTAGTTAAAACATTCAATTAAAATTTCAGTAGTTTACTCCCTGGCTCTAACTCAATTAAAATGTTTAGTTAAAAGTCACGATAGTCGTGGTTTGCAGGTGCTAGTTGCAGGTGATGGATGGTTGTGGATGGTGGTAGCCGGTAGAAAGAGTGATTGAAAAGATGGGGGATCAGAAAAGAATTACTTATATACATGTAAATAGACAAGTTATATGTTTATTTAGGTGAAAAGACTTACATGTCCTTACTTTTATCTATAAAATTACCAAATTACCCTTCTAGTTAATGGATTTTTTTGATGGAGTTAAAGGTGGAGAGCAAAATGACGATAAGTTAAAAAAATTGAGAAGAAAAATGACTATTTTTAAGCTATTTAGGCAAATGTTTGAAAAAACATTAACAAAAACATTTTAAACAAATATAAGAAAAGAAGTCCGATCTCTCATAGTTTGTTATTCTTTCACCTTATGTGGATATTTATCCAACACATCACTATCATCGTCGGGATCCTCATTTTCACTGGCTGGTCCCTTCTTAAGGCGGGTCACAATGGGCCGACATTAATTTTTTAGTTTCTCCCAAGCTGTGGTGGATCTTGGCGTTCAGGGGTCGGAAGGTATCCCGAGGGAGGAAGATAATCCGATCAATAAGGAGGTTAGTAACACGATTCAAGTTGGGGTTCTGTTGGGTATGGAATTGGGGAACAGCGAGGAGTTAGTCAAAAAGGATTTAATGGGTAAAGGTATTAATGAGGTTAAGATATGAATTTTTTGTCCATTAATTTGAGAGGGTTGGGAGGGGATGAGAAAGCCAGGTGGGTGAAGGGGATCAAGGTCAAGTTTGGTATTTCTTTCGTGGCTATTCAAGAATCCAAGTGTAGTTCGATAAATGATGGGATTATCTCTAGATTTTGGGGAGGTAAGGATTTTGAGCTGGATTGGGTGGAATCGAGTGGTTTGTCGGGTGGGTTAGTCAGTATTTGGGATAAAACGGTATTTAATTATGGCAGCTCTATTAAAGACAGGAATTTTCTGGTGGTGAGTGGCAAGATTAAGGGGTGTGGCCTTCAGATTAATATCGCTAATATTTACGCTCCCCAGGATGTTCAGGGTAAAAATCTTCTGTGGGACCGTCTGCTTGGCTTAATTGAGGTTTCATCGGGTATGTGGATTTTCTTGGGGGATTTCAACGCGGTCAGGGTCCCGGAGGAGAGGCTTAATTCTAGATTCAACGCTTCGTGTGCCAGATCTTTTAATTCGTTTATTTTTAATGGCGGTTTAATGGAGTATCCGATGAAAGATAGGAAGTACACGAGATGGGCAGACAATGGAAAGAAGGGAAGTAAAATCGATCGATTCCTGGTTTGTTCTGGTTTTTTCGGGTTATGGCCTAATGCATGCTTTCGTGCTCTTCCAAGGATGTTTTCGGATCATTGCCCTATTGTGTTGGTCACCAAGGAGTCTAACTTCGGCCCTAAGCCGTTTAGAGTCTTTGATTCGTGGTACGGTCGGCAGGGGTTTGAGTCTACGGTTATTGAAGCTGCCGGCTCATATTCGGGTAGTGGCCCAGCTGACTTGTGTCTGCTGAAAAAATTTGAATGGATTAGATCTAAGGTGAAGGCCTGGCGGGACTCGATGATTAAAAAAGAAGGGGAATTAGAGGCTAATGCTAGAGAAGAAATAGAAGAACTTGAGAAACTTATGGAAATGAGGGACCTTGTCGAAGAGGAGGAGTGGGCTCTTTCGGAAAATTTGCTTTGCATAAAGGAGATAGAAGATAACAAGACCAAGGATCTGAAACAGAGATCGAGGGTTAGATGGGCCAAAGATGGAGACGAGAACTCAAGCTTTTTTCATTCTATGATCAACTGCCGAAAGGCTTGCAATTCAATTCATGGGCTTCAGGTGAACGGTTCGTGGTGTTCTAAACCGACTCTCATCAAGAAACATGTGTTCGAATTTTTTCGGCTCAAATTCAAGGAGGACGTTAAGGTTCGTCCTAGGCTGAATTGTAGCCACCTCAAAAGGCTGAGTCTTGAGGAGGCGAATTTGTTAGTATCGGAATTTTCCGTGGAGGAGCTGAAGGCTGCCGTGTGGGATTGTGGTAGTAATCGGGCTCCTGGGCCCGACGGGTTGAATTTTAAATTTTTTAAGCATTTTTGGGATGTTTTTGAGGGAGATTTTGTTAATGTTTTGAATGAGTTTTTCTTGACCGGTTCGGTTAGCAGGGGGTGCGCGTCGTCTTTTATAACCCTCATTCCCAAAGTTAAGGATCCGTCTGATCTTAATGAATTTCGGCCTATTAGCTTAGTTGGTGCAATAAACAAAGTAATTTCGAAGGTTCTTGCTAATCGCCTTAAAAAAGTTATTTCTTCTGTCATCTCGGAGAACCAATCGGGCTTTATCAAAGGGAAGTTTATC
This sequence comes from Helianthus annuus, assembly GCF_002127325.2. Classification (NCBI taxonomy): domain Eukaryota; kingdom Viridiplantae; phylum Streptophyta; class Magnoliopsida; order Asterales; family Asteraceae; genus Helianthus; species Helianthus annuus. The sequence continues at coordinate 87,181,898 of NC_035440.2, forward strand.
CTCGACGGTCCTCTTGTTATTAGTGAGATGGTGAATTGGATTAAGAAGAAGAAGAAGAAGGCGTTCCTATTTAAACTGGACTTCGAGAAAGCCTATGATAATGTGAACTGGGGCTTCGTTGATTCGGTGATGACCCAAATGGGTTTTCCTCAGCGTTGGTGCAGCTGGGTGGCAGGGATTTTATCGTCGGCTAGGGCTGCGGTTCTTGTTAATGGATCCCCAACATTTGACTTCCAGTGTGAAAAGGGGATGCGGCAAGGGGACCCATTATCTCCTTTTCTTTTCCTGCTTGTTATGGAGGCCCTTACGGCATGTCTTTCGAAGGCTGAAGATCTTGGTTTAGTTAAGGGAATCGATCTCCCTAACGAGGGGCCGAAGGTATCTCATCTCTTCTTTGCGGACGATGCCCTTATTGTTGGGGATTGGTCGAGGGGGAGCATTTTTAACGTTGTCAGAATCCTTAGGTGCTTTCGCATTTGCTCAGGGTTATCTATTAACCTAGTCAAGTCGAGTTTAATCGGTATTGGTATTTCTGACTCGGAGGTGGTCTCATTGTCTTCCGAAATTGGGTGTAAAGCCGAGCAGTTCCCTTTTAAGTATCTTGGGCTGCCAGTGGGGGCCAATATGAATCGGATTTCGAATTGGAGCTCGGTTATTGATATGTTCGAAGCGAGGTTGTCTTTATGGAAAGCGGCTTTGTTGTCTATCGGGGGCAGGGTCACTCTTATTAAGTCGGTGTTGCAGAGCCTTCCTATCTATTTCTTTTCTCTCTTCAAAGTGCCAGTGGGTGTCATCAACCAATTGGAAGCTATTATGCGGAAGTTTTTGTGGGGAGGCTCTCGTGCGGATAGGAAGACTTGTTGGGTCTCATGGGACTGTGTGACTGAACCTATCAGTTCGGGTGGGCTTGGGATCCGGAAGCTTGGTCTGGTCAATAGTGCTCTCTTATTCAAATGGGCTTGGAGGTACAAAGCGGAAGGTAATTCTTTGTGGGCTAAAGTGGTTTCGGCCATACACTCGCACTCCAGGTCCTGGGAATTTCTGCCGGTCAATTCTTCTCTCGGGGGGGTGTGGGGTAATATCGTGAAAGTGGTGAACAAGCCGATCGTGGGGTCACAGCGGTTTCGTCAATTTATGTTAGGGGAGATTGGTGATGGTAGGAAGGTTGCCTTCTGGTTGGACCCATGGTTGAAAAAGGATCCACTAAGATTTTGTTTTCCTAATCTTTTTGACTTAGAGATTGAAAAAAATTGTTGTGTTCGTGACCGTTTATTCAGCCCGTTCTCCAACCCATCTGCTGCTTGGAGGTGGAAGAAACCGCCCGATGACAGTATCGTTCTGGCTGAATGGGCTGCATTGTGTTGCTGTCTCCGTGACGTCACTTTGTCGGACGCTCGTGATAAATGGAAATGGCTTCCCGATGACTCTTTCAGCTTCTCGGTTTCCTCAGCTTACGAGCTGTTACGTTCCAAGGAGGTTAGTAGCAGTATGCTTGTTTGGGAGTGGTGTAGGTGGGTTCCTATTAAATGTAATGTGTTCGCTTGGAGGGCGGTTAGGGAGAGGCTTCCTACGAAGGTCGAGTTAAGTAAAAGAAATATCCAGGTTGGGGCTGTTAGTTGTCCGTTATGTGAGTCAGGGGACGAGACGGCGTTGCATCTGTTTACGGCTTGCGGTTTCGCCACGGCTGTTTGGGCTAAGGTTTGTTTGTGGTGCAAGGTTCCTTTTCTTGTGGCGTTTTCGTTTAAAGATATCCTTGAAGCTCATCGGTTCAGCGGGCTAAAAGGAATCAAGAGTTTGGCATTTCAAGGTATAGTGTTGATAGCGTGTGGGTTGATATGGAAAGCCAGGAACGAGTTGGTTTTTTACGGCTCAAAACCCAATCCAGATGAGGTTTTTTGTTCTATTAAGTCTGTTGGGTTTCTATGGTTTAAGAATAGAGCTAAATGTATAGATATATCATGGTCGGATTGGTGTAAATTTGTATAGTGTTGTTTTGTTGGCCGCCCGGTTTTTCTTTTCGGGTGGGCGCGTTTTTTAATGAAGTTTTCCTTTCAAAAAAAAAAATTATAACTCTCATTATTTAATTACTTCGTGTTATTAATAATTTTTTTGTCTCTTTCAATGTGTAATTAAGTTAAAATTGTATTATTATTATTATTATTATTATTATTATTATTATTTGAACAGCAAAACGAAACCTCATATGTTTGCCCACCAACCTCTTTAACAAGATGCTAAAAGAGACTAGACATTTAAAGTACATGTACATTCATTGGATTCCTAGTTAAATATTGTCTTTAGTCATTACCATGGTTGCAAAAGTTGTTATATCGTTCTTAGTCGGATTTAAGAGTATTCGGGAAGTACTCGGTCTAGATGAAGAGTCTATTTGGCCTATACAAAGTGTACTTGAGCCTCAACAGCCTACCGTATAGCGAGTACCCAGCCTTCGAAACTTTTTACAACCATAGTGGTTATCACTACCCTTCCTTTCAAGGACAACAATATGCATATTAATAAAGATATGGGGGCAGCTCTAGATACCCCTTTTGAAATCTGCACTAGTTTCCGTGAGTGGCTTCACTTCTGTCTACTAGTCAACATGAGTCTAGACTGCCGGTAACATGAAAGTCAATGGGGCCCAACATAACAAGTACTCGATCGAGTACCAAATAATTGTTGTATTCATAATTAATTTGTTATTTTTTACATATGCTTCCCCTTTATAAACACTTGTGTCTTCCTAACTCAAAAACATCATCTTTCATTCTTTCCCACTTGACACTTAAAACACAACAATGGCAGCTGCTCCTCCCAATTTCACACTAAAACGTAGCCAACCCAAGAGGGGTGAGATCAAGATCAAGATGTTCAACATGATTGGCAATTCATTCAAAGATTTAGCAATTGGGGTCGCCCGGAAAGCGATGAAAGGAGGCGTCTGCGGGTGCGTTACTTCTCCAGCCACCGTAAGCCCATCCGAAGGGGTGAAAGCAGTGGAGGTTCCTGACTTTGGTGGCGAAAAGGGGGGGCCGAATACGGCGGGTGGTTTCGCTTGATGGCCGGATTTTTTCTACTGGAAAATGGCAAGTGTTTGTGGAATAAAAGTATAAACAGAACAATTTCTTATGGTTTTTTTATTTATTTTTTATTATATTGGTAATGCTTTAATTTGGTATTTATTTTTGTTAAAGTTTAAACAAATTGACTATGCTATGGGAACTTGTAACGTCAAGTGAAAACAAGAAAAATCGTATGAACTTTAGTGTTCTATTTTATAATTAATATTAAGTGTTATGGAGTATGGACCTTAACTAACACATAACTAACTTTAAAATATAAAACACAATAAACTTTTGTTACTCTCTCTCTCTCTCTCTCCCCACACACCGTCATCACCACCATCTAACACAAACACCTATCACACCACCGCATCACCACTACAACACCACCAGCCGGCGAAAATGACCGCCGTTTGACCCTCGGTTGTAACCATCACCATCGTCATCTTCAGCAGGGCGGAGGTAGCGTACTAGCAGGGATAGCCCATGCAACCCCTCAACTTCATTTACATAGCATAAAATTATATTTTTTTCAAAGGTTTGGAGATGTGGTTTTGGCATGAGAGAGAGAGAGAGAGAGAGTGAAGATAGTAGAGACAGTGAAACTAGAGAGAAGTGATGGAGGTTATGCCGAGTCGACTTTCTATAATTACACGACAGTAGTTTACAGACAAAAAAGTAAACTTGAGTTTTAGACTATACGGTGTGGAGGGCCTTGAAGGATGGACATGGAGCAACATGTGGCAACCACGTCAGCATGGTGACGTGGAGAAAAAAGCATTGGGTGGGAAAATGGTGTGGAAGATAATAAAAAAAATAAATAAACATCATTCATTTAAAACAAACCTAAACTACACTCACCAATCAATAGCCTCCACCTCATCCACACATTTTCCCCCACGCCGGTGGAAATCCTCAAGCCCCAAACACGTCGTTCACAACGCTGAGCACAGGTTGGTTTTGTGGGTGTGGGCGTGGACTGACAACAACGTTGTGTTTTTGACGTTCACACCGTGTAGTCTTAGAGTGTTCGTGAAATTTGGTGACTTTGATGTATCTTTTATTGTGTACAATTGTGGAACTAATATTTTTTTTTTTTGAAAATCAACTTTCATTCAACCACGGAACCGACAAGCTATGCCCAAGGCGGGAATAGCAAGCTGAAAACCAAACAAACAATACAATTACATCACATCAAAATGACACCACCTATCCCACCCCATCGAACCTTTTTTAAACCTATGTTTGTACCACAAAAAACCCAACGATTTAATGTCCGCTACAATATCGCCCACCTTTGTATCTTTATTCGAAAAACCTTCTCATTCCTAGCCCTCCATAAACGCCAACAGACAATGATAAATATACCGTGCAACACCAATTTCTTATTAATTGTTCCGCCACAATGCTCCTGAAGGTCGACCAGATCCTTAACGTCAAACGCGTACACCTCCGGAATACGGCACCATCTCAAAATACCTTCCCAAACAGCCGCTGTTATGTTGCAACCTGTTAAAATATGATCAACGGTTTCTTCCTTGCTATCGCACCACTCACACATTATGTTCTCCACAAGAATATCCCGTCTCGTTAGTGCCACCTTAGTCGGTAATTGATCCAAATAGGCTCGCCACATAAAAACATTACATTTGCTTGGCACCCACTCACTCCATTGAAAACCAAATCGGTCAATATTCACCGAACCACGCAGCCATTTCTTCGTCTTCGCAACCGTGAACTCTTTATTTCTGTTATCGTTCCACTCCCACTCATATTCTTTATCGTTAAACACGATATCGCGCAACAAAACTTCAAGCTCTGATCTCTCATTTAGCTCATCATCGGAAGCCGGAGCCCTCCTCCAATCCCATATGATCGTGATAGAATTCTCCGATTTACAGCAACGTGCAGCAACAGAAGCATGCTTCTGTCTTTCCAACGCGAACAAACTTGAAAATCTGTCCTTCAGAGGAACTTGGCATAACCAACAGTCTAACCAAAAACGAATATTTAAACCATTCCCAACCCTTCCTCTTATCATTCTATTAACTTCTACCCCTTCCACCTTACACTTATTCCAAAAAAGACCGCATTTCTTCCAAACCCCTGTGATATTATTGTTTACTAGCACCGACCCCCACCTTCGATTAGAACCATGAATCGCATCAATGACCCGCCTCCATAAAGCTTGTTGTTCAGAACGATACCGCCATAACCATTTCACTAATAATGCCTTGTTATCCAACTCCAGTCTAGTCAAACCCAATCCACCTTCAATTTTCGGCTTCGTAACAACATCCCACGCCACCCAATTCATATTTTTGACCTCATCCGAACCCCCCCCCCATAAAAATCGTCTCATTAACCCTTCCAAAGTCTTCACCATTTTAACCGGAGCCTTAAATATTGAAAAGTAATACGTTGGCAAACTATGTAATATCGATTTCGCCAAAGTTAAGCGGCCTCCAATAGACAAAGTATTCGCTTTCCATTTCGTCAATTGTCGTCTGAACGTATTCACAACCGGTTCCCAATTTGAAATGCGATTCATATTTCCCCCCACCTTGATCCCCAAATAAAGGAACGGAAACGCTCCAACTTTACATCTCAGAGACTCAGCTGCACTGTTAACTTCGTCACCACTAATACCCACACCAAATAAAACCGATTTGTTCAAATTAATCCTTAGTCCGGAACATAAATAGAAAATCCTAAGAATCCTTTTCATATTAGAAAAATTAAAATTGGACCATTCTCCCAACAACATCGCATCATCAGCATACAACAGATGCGATAACTTCAACTCCTCTTTAGGCAACCGAACCCCGTCAAAAGCCCCAATACAACCGGCTTTCTTAACCAAACCTGAAAACGCTTCCATCACTAAAATACATAAGAAGGGAGAGATAGGATCACCTTGCCGAATTCCTTTCTGACAATCGAACTCAAAAGTCGGAGACCCGTTTACTAATACATAAGATCTAGCTGAAATCAAAACACCTCGGATCCATTGCTGCCACAAAGAAGGAAAACCCATCTGATCAAGAACCGATAATAAGAACTCCCAATTCACATTATCATACGCCTTATCAAAATTAATCTTGAACATAAACAACTTCTTTCCACTCTTTCTAGCCCATGATAAAACCTCATTGGCCATAAGAGGACCATCTAAAATATACCTTCCAGTCAAAAACGCCGTCTGTGATTCCGACACAATCTTGCCCATAACCATCTTAAGTCTATTTGCCAACACCTTAGACACCACCTTACTTATAACCCCGATAAGATCGATAGGTCTAAAGTCCCCAAGTTCTGTAGGGTCCCCACTTTTGGAATCAACGTGATGAAGGAAGAACTGACACCCATACTAAAAATCCCAGATTGATAAAAGTGTTGCATAATTGCAACAAAGTCCTCCTAAAAAAACTCCCAAAAAACCTTAATGAACCGAAAATTAAAACCATCCGGCCCTGGCGCTTTGTTAGAACCACATTCAAACACTGCATCTTTAACCTCCTGAACAGAAAAAGCTCTGATGAGACCGTCCGCATCTTCCTTGGTCAACTTGGTCAGCCCGTAACAAGACAAAAAAGGTCTACAATCCATGTTTTCTTTAAACTTATCACGACAAAAACAAGCACCTCTATTTTAATAATATTTGGTTTAGTCTCCCAAACTCCTTCCACCATCAAACCAGGAATATTATTCGCCACCCTTCTCTTATGAATACACCCATTAAAGAACTTCGTGTGATCATCTCCGAACATCGCCCAATTAGTTCTTGATTTCTGTTTAAGATCCCATTGATGGAACTCTTCAAGTTCTTGAATACGCTTCTTAGACTCTTCCAACAGCCACGATTCCGCCCCTGAAAGTTCTCTTTCTTCCATAGCCACTTCCAACGTATTTAACTCGCTTTCTAAAACCCTTTTTTCTTCCAACTCCTTATCAATCTGCTGCACATTCTAATCACTTAGGACACTGCGAAGTCCCCGAAATTTGTTAAGAAGCCGCAAATCCGGGTCCCCCACAAAATTCACTCCTTCCAACGCTTTCTTTACCACCTCATTAAAGCCTTCTCTACCCAACCAAGAATTGTAAAAGCGGAAAGGTTTAGGGCCAAAGTTCCTAGAAACAATCTTTAGGACCAATGGGCAATGGTCCGATTTATCCCGATTCAAAGCAAAGTACTCGACATTCGGCCAACCCATGAGGAAGTTCCAATTGACAAAAATTCTATCTATTCTACTCATCTTGTTTCCTGCCACTAAGGTAAATTTCCTACCTTTCAACGAGTATTCATGCAAGTTCGCTTTATCGATAAAGCAATTAAAGTCGTCGGCCACTGAAGCGTTAAAATAGAATTTCGTCTTTCCGCCTCTTCTCTAACCGAATTGAAATCTCCGGCGACCGTCCCCCACACCTATCATACTACAAATTTCCACCCATAAATTCAGTTTAGCAACCGTATTCTGAGGAGCATATACATTTAGGAAATTGCTCAACAACCCACTCCCTTTAACTATGCCCGAAACCAATAAGCAATTACTGTACCTTTTCACCTTCACACTTGAAAAAACCATCAGATCCCACATAGTTAACACCCCGCTTGATCTACCCACCGAATCCACAGAATCAAACATAAACGCCCCTTGACCCTAGAAGCGTTCTAAATCCCCAGAATCTAAACCAGAAAATTGAGTTTCTTGCATCATAACCAAACTGACCTCATGTTGCTTCCTTAGCTTCCTCACCCAATCCGCTTTCCCTAGAACTCCCATGCCCCTTATATTCATCGATAAAATGTTCATTGGCCACCCACTTGAAACCCTTCATTCCTGACCACCTCTTGAAGCTTTGGTAAAAAATCATCTAAGTTCTCAGCTCCCAACGTTCTACCCAACTCCACAGTAGCAGCAACTTCATTGATAACATGATCAACTTCTTGCGACCCTGCAGGCACCCCAGATACGGCATCATCCCGCACACTACCTTCACTACAATTAGAACCGACTCAAACTGGCTCCCCATCCCCAATCTGTTGGTTCAAATCTGGTGTACAATAACCCACTGGACTCCCAGACTCCGGTTCCTCTCTAACCGAATGGACTGGACTGTTCGACAATATGCCAATAAATTTATCCAGCCCAAAAGGGTCACTATTTTCCCTGGGCCTTTTTTGGGTCTTTCTTGAGGCCCATTAGACTCATCAATTTTCTTTATACCAGATCGTCTTCTAAATTTCTTCCGAACAGAAGTACTACCAGAAATATTGGACTGGTGTTTATTAAACAAGTTCGAATTCTCCGCCAACTTCTTTATAGGATCCATACTCGCTGTATCCGTGTTTTGGGAAGGAATATCGTCACTGTGTATCTCACCCATTTCCAAATCAGCACTCAACTCATCACCGGACTGTCACCGGACACATCGTGTTGATTCTCCGCCTCCGTTCGACAATCATCATCTCTTACTGTATCTTCCTTCTCCATACTTTCCACCTCCAAATCAACATCCTCTATACTCTCCGACACCCATTCCCCAACGTCTTTATCAATCCATACTTGAAAAGAAGCACCCCTCTAATTCAGAACTACACGATCACAGATACGAGCATGGGATTTGCATAGAACACCGATGTACGCGTACGAAAAATTACAGTCTTCCTCCGTCAGGCTAGCCGGTTGGACCATCTTACCATGCCGGCTGCCTATCACATCAAACACCTGATCTAAGGCTAAATGTACCGGCACTCCATGAACCAGTAGCCAAGCAATCCTCTCGTCTTCCAATTTCTGATCCCCATTCCATCTCCGCAAACTCCCGAAAAAATCCTTCCACACATCAGTGTCCTCCAAAAACCGGTCACACTCCTCCCTCTCGGTAAAAATCAACATCATCGTGAAACCACCGACATATTTTATTCCAACCCTACCCCACCCCTTAGCAGTCAACAAGACCTTCAAACCTTTGAGGGTCTTAAAGTCAACGACCCTACCAACTAAGGAATAACCATGCCACGAAGAGAAGCCTTCTACGTTATCGTCAATGTTGATCTCATCAACCTTCTCCCCCATGTTGCCTGTTCAACACCGTATCAAGAAAAGATCTCCTACCTATCCCCCCTTCGAAGCTACATTCTCCCTTACCTGATTAACATCTCCATGAACTTCTCCCCATGAATTAGTTTTTGCATGAGAATCTTCCTTCCTCGTGTTTTCTTTGTCTATGGAATCAATCTTAGGCCCCTGCACTTTCTCACCATCCACAAACCTTGCTAACACAATGAATAACTTATACGAACCCATCCATACGTCTCCCATCTCCCCTTTCAAACTTTTCAAGTCTCTAACATTCTGAAAAGAGATAAAACCAAACCTCTTTCCCCATCTATCTCGTTTTCTCGCAATATACGACCCTTCGAAATCCCCATACCGTTTAAACACATCCTTTAGATCCACTGATAAACACTTAGGTGGTAGATTCGAAACAAAAAATTTTGTTATTACCTGCGTCTGACTGAGCGTCCCTTCGTCCTTTCCTTGCCGGAACATCATACCAAACGTCCGCCTGTGGCCACCCATACCCTGACATCTTCGGAGAAAAAACCCTAATTGTGGAACTAATGGAGGACAAATAAAAATAGATTAATTAGTTATATGTAATTATATTGAAGTAATTTGTCATAAGATTTAAAAAGTAACAAATTATTAAAAAGATCTATTTATAGTATATCTTTTCCCGGCCTTTGCAGTAATTTTTTTTATCTTTATTGGAAATGCCAAATATAAGATTTTTAGTTTCAACTAAGAACACTCATAGTAGGGCTTTTTGGTATTTTCCCCCTAAAAAAACGCCCCTAGACCGCCCTCTGGGCGTTTTTTTTCAACAAAAAAAAATGCTTTTGACGTTTTTTTTTCCACGCCTTGCTTCAATGGTTTTGGCCAATCACCGGTTTCCAAGCAGGTGTTTGTCCAATAACATTTTTTGATGGTTTTTTTTATTTAATTTTATTACACCCCTTTTAACATAATGCCCCACAATGTCCACATACCCACTACACCTATTTTACAAAAAACGCTCTATAATGCCTCATTGCTGACTAGGCTGCCACATGACGTAAAACGCCCAAGGGTGGGGGCCTTATTTGTGTCTTCCACAACACATGATCTAATGAAGTGTGAAACTAGTCTATTCCATTCCTTGTTAAAAAATTGTAAGGCCATGTGTAGTGGTCATCCCATTTCACCCCTCATCATGTGTGGTTATTCGGCATGTGACAATTGTGTAAGAAATGAGAGTTATATCATATGGATGTGTAGTGGGGTTATACCCCTTTGATTTATATATATCTATGTATATATATGTGTGTGTGAGAGAAGGAAACCAGGAATAATGTTCACGCCGTTATAATTTTCACAAGCATGACCTAAAACCAGGATATGACATCCCTTAGGGCGATGTTTGCCAGCGCTATACACTACTAGAAAAATTAAAATTTCTGACACCATTTTTCGTAGGAAATGCGTCACAACTCGTGATTTTCTACGAATTTGTGACAAAATGCATATGTAGGAAAACCACTCGTAGGAAACTGGTTTCTTACGCATTTTCTACGCATTTTCCTACCCATTTCTTACAGAAAAAGGCTGTCACAAATTGCTACACATTTTCTACGCATTTTCCTACCAATTTAACAGAAGTTAATTTTTAATTTTTGCTACACAATTGTCACGAAATTTAATTTTTATATTTTTTTTATAGTTTATGACAAATTTCCTACTACCTTTTTACTACGCATTTCTGACGAATTTGTAATAAATAAAATAAAAAAAAAGGTTTTCAACAATGGATTTTGTGTCACAAACCCATCAGTAAAAATATGCTTTGTTTAAATAAAATGTTTTTTTTTTCTAGTTTTATTCTATACAAAAGCAAATAAAACTAAAAACTATAAAAATCCAATAACATTAATCATAAATTTATACAAATTTACAAACAAAAAATGTATAAAATCTACAAATATAAAGAAAATAAAATTCCATATTCATCCGAAGCTTGAACCGAGATTGCCCCAACTCGTTTTGACTGAACTGAACCTGAACCGAGATTGCCCCAACTCGTGCCACACCTTAAACACCTCCACTAACGTCATCAATCGCGACCCCGAACCGTCATCTAAACTGAACTTGTTTCTTGTGCTCACCCAATGTGGACCCGAGCTCGAAACAAACACCTGCGTTCGACCCTGAGCGGACTGAGACCAAAAAAAATAAATAAAAATAAGTAACCGAACCATTGCTGAAAACCTTTTCTTGAAATAACTTAAGAAAAAAGAAAGGAAGGAGATGGGGGGGGGGTTACCGAAAAAATATGTCGCCGCCGGATCGGCACGAACCAAAGTCCGGATCGGCATCTTGGTGGTGCCAAACCAACCCACTTTCTTTGACCTCAATGCTCGAACCGTCAGTTGCTTCTGTATACAGTCTCATTACTGGTTCAGCAATCTCCTTCCACTCGAGATCAGTAGCCGGGATGCTCGACTCCCACTCGGAATTCCCACTCCATCTACAAAACCAAGATTAAAATTATTCAACAAAATTACATAGACAGTATGATGTTATATATATTCAACAAAGGATGGATCTGGTGTGCGTATTTTTGTGAGTTTAGGGTTTCAAATGAGGTAATGGAGTTAAGGTTATATTTATACCTAGGTTTTATGAAGTGGGTTGGGCCTAGGGTAACATGTTTTGATCGGCCCAACACATCGCGTAAACTGCGTAGTTCGTCGTTTTAAACCGTTTTTCGATCTGGTTTTGACTACGGATATTAGAATTTAATTACAATGCAAAATATATATAGTAAAATTATAGTTTTAAAGGTAATACGCGTCTCCGATGCTTCTGTTTCATCATTGATTGTCGGTGCGTTACTGTTTCGGCGTTCTTCGTTCGTGAGTAGTCATATCTAATCATTGCGCCCCACGCCCGGCTTGAAAGCCAGGCCCCAAGGGGCCACGCCCAAACCCAAGCCCACCCGAGGTGGTGGCTTGGGCGTTTTCCCCCAACCCACGCCCAAACCCCCGCCCCATACCCCAAGGTCTAAGTATAGAGTACAACTACTCAATGCATCAACATGTAGGCAAAAGATCAAATACAAATAATCTTAACATACTAAACATACAAATTGAAGGAAAACCCAAAAAGACAAGGTGGCATTTTCGTAATTACCACCAACTATCAAAGTTACAACCAAAAATACCTAAAAAAACACAAATTTTTTTTTTAACATTTTTTATTAAGAAATCGTTACATTTCGTTAGCAAAAAAAAAAAAAAAATTTTTTTTTGGCTGCTACTAAAAGTAGCGATTTTTTAATAAAAAATGTTAAAAAAAATAAAATAAAATAATTTGTGTGTTTTTTTTATTTTTTTAGATTTTTTGGGGGTTTAGTTTTTAGCATTTTAGCTTGGGTGGGGGGGGTGTGGGGGGGGGGGGGGTTAGGTTTTTTTAGGTTTTTGGGGGTGGGGGGGGGTTAGTTTTTTTTTTAGGTTTTGGGGGGGTGGGGGGGGTAGGTTTTTTTAGGTTTTTGGGGGGTGGGGGGGGGGGTAGGTTTTTTTTAGGTTTTTGGGGGGTGGGGGTTTAGGTTTTTTTTGGGGGTGGGGGGAGTGGTTAGGTTTTTTTAGGTATATTTGTAGAGTAACTTTGATAGTTATTGATAATTACAAAAATGCCACCTTGTCTTTTTGAGTTTTCCTTCAATTTGTATGTTTAGTATGTTAAGATTATTTGTACAAGAACTTTACCCTCAACATGTATAAATTTATAGGGTTGAGATCCTGTACAAACAGTGCTAATTATAAGAACCGTAAGAACAGATCTGAACCATTGTTAATTTAAATCAAGGGTTGATATTGATTATAAATAAAACTCTTATAATTAAAAATTACTACTAACAAATTAGGGGTAATTTTGTAAAATTGCTAGTCATTTGACCATTTTCTATTAAATACAAATTCCACCAAGGTTTTTTAAACTAAAATAACTTTTATATACTTCATTATTTTTTTTAAAAATATATACCATAAAATCAAGTATTTTTTTATCTTTAATATGAGTACCATATTGCTATACCTTTTTGTATTTATAAAAGTGTTCTTTAAAAAAAGTTAACAAAAGGTGTTTTATATTTGTGCTAATAAGGTGCTGATTATGTGTTAATTACAAAATAATACAAACAAACACCAAAAGTAGATATAATCAGCACATCTGGTGTGCTGATAATGGAGAACGATTGAAGATGTTGTGCTAATGTCGTTTATGTTGATAATGGAGAACGATTCGAGGACGATGTGCTGATAATGAAGAACGATTAATGATGTTGTGCTAATTATATAGTGTTGTGCTGATTATATTTTTTTGTAATTATTTTTAATTAGTTATAAATAAATATGGTCAAAAAGTCTAAATTACCCCTAAACTAATTTTTTATTGATAGACACTTGTCAATTATATATTGGTTCTTATGATTCTTACAAACTTAAGTGTTTGTATTTGATCCTATTCCTAAATTTATAATGTATAAATATGTTTCGTTATTCTTTTTATTTACAACTATCAAATAAGATTTAATTATTAATTCCAAAACATACTTACAAAAATTAAATGTATCTATACTATATAATAAAAGAAACCTGATTTGGGACACATGTCATTCAATGAGGGCATCAATAATTTACTGATAAATTTTAAATTAAAAATATTTAAATATTATATTAGAATTTTATTTTGATTGTAAATCTAAAGTCTAAAATATGTTTTAAATCTAATCTATAGTTTATGGATTTAGTTTTAATTTGAAATTATTAAACAAAAACCCATAAAATTAGTAATCATTTAATCAATTCGTAAGAAGAAAAATCTTGTTTTTTTCGGTTATACAGGTTTTTAAGAAAACTATCTTTTAAAGCAGGTTTGTTAGAAAAAAGGGTTAATTCTAATATTTATAAGAACATTAGTAGTGGTTAACACCTCATTCTTAGGCGTTTTGTGCCACGTGGCTGTCCAGTCAGCAATGGTGCATTATGGGGCGTGTTCTAAAATGAGTGTAATGGGGTTGTGGGCATTGTGGGGCATTATGTTTATAATAAAATTAAATAAAAAAATCAAGTAATCTCATTGGACAATGAAAAGGAAGATAAAGCTGATTGGCCAACAACTTGCCCCGAAAGCGTGATTTAAAACACGTCAAAACAAAAAAAAATGACCAATCACGCCCAGGGGGCGGTTTCCTTACTAACTGTAATAAAAGTAATTATTTCGTACAATTCATATTGGTTTATAGCTTTGAATACGAGCATACCTTGTTAGTATTAATGTTAATGATAGCGAAAGTGAGGAAACTATATTTGGATGGTAGAAAATATAATATTATGCCAACATTAACCGTACGTCAGAATAATCTATTATCAGATAAAATCAGACACATTACCTTTGAACAAGAAAATGTCACAATAAATATTAGTAGTAGTACAAAATTTTAAGTTCCTATGACAAATCCTAAAACAAATAACACATCATATTATTATGAATGGCTATACAAACTTCAATATTTATTTCGTATTTGGTCTGCATATTACTTTATATTATACATACTTAGATCATATTATGAACATATTTTTTTTTATTTCACATTATAATTATAATTCACCCCGTGTATTATACGGGGTTCTAACCTAGTTATAGTTATATAATAATTAGGGCTCCATACGAACCAAACGTTCGGCGAATAGTTTATAAAAGAACATGAACAGAGGTAACGTTCGCCTTAAACACTATGTATTATCGTTCTAATGCTTATTTTGCGAGAAATTAAGAGCCGTAAATCACGTGTTTATATGGTAATAATAAAATATGAAACATATTTATACATTATAAATTATCAACATGTTGATGCATTGAGTAGTTGTACTCTATACTTAGGGAGATTTTAAAAAAAAATTGATATAATTACACTTTTAATACGATTTATAAAAACAAATTGATATAATTACACTTTTAATGTGATTTATAAAAACAAATTGATATAACAAGTTTATAAAAAACTGGATATAATTTATGTGCCACCATATTAATAATAATAATAATATTTTTTCATTAATTAATTAGTTAATAATAATACAAGTAATAGATTCCATGCTCACCTAATTGAGCCAATCAAAAGCTTTAGTTAAACTTCACACGGATCACCATCCTACGGTCCATTGCTCACCTAATTTTCAATCCAACGGTCCATTGCACATCTAAACCCTACACATTTCCTACACAATAAATTTCCCATCACAAATGCGTAGCAAGTTGCTACACATTTCCTACACAATAAATTTTCCATCACAAATGCGTAGATAGTTGCTACACAATTCCTACACAATATGGTAATAAAGTTTCCATCACAAATGCGTAGCAAGTTGCTACACATTTCCTACACAATAAATTTTCCATCACAAATGCGTAACAAGTTGCTACACATTTCCTACGCAATAATTAATAATAATGTTGATTAAACATTAAAATATAATCTAAGTATAATAATAAATAATTCGTCATAAATGCGTAGCAAGTTGATACGCATTTCTGACACAACAATTAATATTTAAATGAATTTAACATATAAATCTAATTCCAACAAATAAATATTGTTTCCGTCGGAAATGCGTAACAAGTTGCTACGCATTTCTGACACAATACTTAGAATTAGTATATTTGTCACTATTGTGTCACAAATTGCCCAAAAAAATCATGGTCTTTTTTCTGTAGGAAATGCGTAGTAAATGTGTTAGAATTTGTGACACATTTTTTTGCGTAGGAAATTTCCGTAGCAAAATGACCACTTTTCTAGTAGTGATAAGACATTATGACCGAGGTGACGCCATACCACCTGCGACTAGAGAAGTTCTAATAACTTTCTTAGTTCTTAATTTATTAATTACTATATATCCCCTGTATGTGGGAACCGCCATATCAAAACTAGGGACGGATCAAATAAGAAAGGATCTATTATTAATTATTATCAAAGACAATGCAAAAGAATAGGCCATTC
The DNA here is from genome assembly GCF_002127325.2 of Helianthus annuus. Taxonomy (NCBI): domain Eukaryota; kingdom Viridiplantae; phylum Streptophyta; class Magnoliopsida; order Asterales; family Asteraceae; genus Helianthus; species Helianthus annuus. The sequence continues at coordinate 87,198,064 of NC_035440.2, forward strand.
ATCACATGCAACGTGGAAAAGTGAAATAGAAATGCATCAAGAACTATGATATTTAATAAGACTATTGCCATACAAATAACTATGAACGAACACGAACAAGGCCATGTTCGTGTTCGTTCGTTAAGGAAATTAACATGTTCGTAAACTGTTCACGAACGCATACCGAACATAAGTTTATGTTCGTGTTCGTGTTCGTTCGTTAAAGAAATTCAGTTGTTCACGAACAGTTTATGAACACGGGTCTCGAACACAAACGAACACAAGCAAATAAAAACGAACATAAACGAACATTTAAGTTGAAAATAATAAATAAAAACCTTGTTATCCTTAAACATTGGAAATAAGTAGTTAAATAGAACCATCAAATGATAAACAAAACACAAGAAGTCTACTACAACCACCAAACGATGAATCAAGTTTAACTAACTTAGACATAATTATCCCAAAAAAATGTCTTGGAATGTCCAAATTTTAGCTAACTTAGAAAAAATAAAGTTTCAAGTTTTCAATATGTTTAGATAAAAGGTTTATTATTTATTATTTTCTAATATAATCAAACGAATGTAAACGAACGAACATGAACTAACATAACCGAACATATTACCGAACGTTCACGAACGCAGTCGAACGAACGAGATCTGTGTTCGTGTTCGTTCGCTATGCTAACCGAACGAATTTTTTTGTTCATGTTCGTTCCTTAAGCTAATCGAGCGAACATAAACGAACTTCCCGCCGAACGGTTCACGAACTGTTCGCTGAACGTTCGGTTTGTTTACAGCCCTACAAATAACCAATAGAATTGAGGATGGTATATCTGGGGGATATTATAATTTTTACCATGTGATTATATTACTTTTACCTTTTTAGTATAAAAAAGATTTTTTTAACATCTGAGCCCTCAAGGTCTTTTTTTCTAATTCTTTTGGCCCCTAACACTAACCTCATCCATTAAATGTTACGGGTCAAAATGGTTAGAAAAAAGACGTTAGGGGCCAAAAGAGTGAGAAAAAAAGATGTTATGGGCCAAAAAGGTTAGAAAAAAGACGTCTGGGGCTCAAATGTTAAAAAATTCGTTTTTGGGCTAAAAGGGTAAAAGTGATATAAACACAGGGGCCAAAAACGTAATTTACTCTATAATTTATGATCACAAACAAGAATTGAGGATTGTATAGTGAAATAGCGTTTTGGAGTTGGTGTTCCTTGTGACTCAGGTTCGACTCTCATTCTCCCTATTATTTTCTGCGGCATTCAGGTGAATGGCGAATACGGGTGGCGTCGGTTCGTCTTGGATGGGAGGTGGGGTTTTACCGATTATTCCACTGTCGTGCCTTCGAACAGGTGGAGGTCAGGTTTCCGCGCATCTGGGAGAGCCAAGGAGATGGCGGCGGTTGAGTAGTCGACCTTGGCCACAACGCCCGATGTCACGGTGGTTTACACGTGGTTTTTGCCGTTCAAAAAAAAGAAGATTCCACGGTCTTGTTAACCAGTTGGATCAAGACATAAAGTTTTATAGATATCCTTTTAATTGGTTCGGTCATGGTTCCGGGTTTGGTTTTCTCAGCCGGTTTGAATAATCCAAATAGAAAGACACTCACACCTGCTAATATTGTTAAAATTTCAAGTAATCAAGATTAAATAATAACTAGCAACAAGACCCGCGCTCGTTGCGTCGTGAGAACATCGCAAACATCGAATGGATTAGTCCAAACGTTGTGTGATGCGTTAACCATACGAAAACACGCGTTTTGACGTATTCAATTGAACTCGATATAACTTATATAAGATTTGCGATTTGATCAAAACGTAAAGTAAATAGAATTTGTTTGTGATCCGATTCATACATAGAAAAGAAACTACAATCCACACGGTTCGAAACAAAATTTACGAAACATACATAAAATACGGACGAATACATATGATATTTGTCCTCACTCACTCCCAAATAGAAACGTAAACCAATTCAAATTCATAGTACATAAAAATATGCATGTAAAAATGTTTTTTTTTTAATGAAACGTATTATATTTGATCTCATTCGTTTTCCAGAAAAAAGTTTACGTAGAAATGTAGAGCAAATCATATTTATATCGACACGTAAATAAAAAAATGCACGTAAAAATAGTTTTTTAAGTCAAGGAAGTATATAGGAGTAAATTCGAAACAAAATATTAGTAAAAAACTTAATAGATTAAAAACGTTCGTAAAACCGTGCCAAATGGCACCAATGCCACACCACTGTTAGCGACCCGAACATTGGAAAAGTTCGTAAAAATAAAATAAATAAAAAAGGAAAAAAAACACCAAACGAAAAGCAAACGTAAAATCGTTGAATACGCACGCCTGTTGCGGTGCATTAATGCGAAGAGTTAGACCGAAACGTAAAACGTAGAAAAAAATAATTAAGTTGAACGGGGAAAAATAAACGTGTTACGACGGGCCTGTCAAATGGGAAAAGATATACCAAAAAATGGTGAACCCCACACGCACGTTGCAGCATGTCTTACAAAATTTAGAACGAAACATAAAATGAATAACTTGTGAAAAATGAAAATTATGAGGGGTCAGAGATGAAAATAAAACAGTGTTAAAATTGAATTGCAAAAAGATGAAAATAATTGGATTAAAAATGAAAAATCAATGTTTTTTTTTAACTCCTTATACATGGGGAACAAGCTCATAAAGGAACATATAGTTGTTAATTTATAGTTTTAATAAGGTTATTCTAAGACGTATTTTAAGAGCGTAGCTAAAAAATGAATTAATATCTCAATAATATTTTGTAATTTTCATAATGATTTACCTATTTTGATATTGTTTTAGTTAGTTCATTATTCATGGGCATAAAATTATTTTTAATTTAAGCTGATGTAAAAATAGTCATTTGTAAAATGATGATATTATAAAAATTTACATATAAAAAATTAGAAAACTATTCTTTAATAACATTAAATATATAGAATAAATTAATAAATTAGTTGGCTATTAGGAGTTTTCGAAGTTTTTAGATTTTTTATTCTGAAATTATCTTGATTTTCGATATATATGTACCTGCAATACATAAACAATAGTTCCTATAACCCACAAATAACAAAGTAAAAATTACTAAAGCACCATATACAAACCCTAATAGTCTATAAAAACTTCAAGCACGTTATCGTAAAACTATGAACATAAAACACAGCATGCTAATCAACATAAACTACCATAATGTTTGTCATTCGATAATCAGAGCCTTATTATCCAAAACACAAAACAAAACCCACATATATGATGTTTTAGTAATATTCATTCTGTTATTTGTGAGTTTTAGGTGGTATTTTATGGTTGACATTATGGTGTTATATAATATTTTTATATTTTTTTAAAGAAATTTAGACTTTGTAGACAACTCCAAATATATATGTATTAATTTTCACTTTTAGCATATTTCGTTTTTCTCTTATAAAATTTATTATAGGATATTTTACGATATTCCTAGCATGTCGTTGCGATGCGCCAACTATTTATCTGTATCTCAATACAAATCTTTTTAAAAAGGAGTTGCAGGTAGTAATGTAAAAGTAATTGAAGCACAAATGTATATGAGTTAATTATACAAATGGGTCCTGTGGTTTATACCTAATTTCGCCTTTGGGTACTAACTTTATTTTTTAACAGATTTAGGTTCTATGGTTTCAATTTTGTAACACCTTTGGGGACTAACACCAAAATTAGTTAATTAATGACTAAAATACCCTTGCATTTTTTTAAGTTTATTAATGTAACACATTTGGGTACTAACACTTAATTTTATTTAAGTTTAAATCAATTTTACAAAATCTATTTATTTTTTTATTTTCATATATTTTTATATCTCTTAATTAACATAAAGTCTCTTTATTTTTTTTATTTTCATATTTTTATTAAATTTCTTATTTGACATAAAATCTACTTGTTACACCAGTATTTTTTTTTTAAATAGATTTTTTAAATAAAATCTACTAGCTATATAATTTTATGTAAATTAAATTTCTTACTAATTTTAAATAATGTAAACCTTACTCGTTTTTAATTTTTGATATATATGATTGATAATAATAATAATAATAAATATCTTTCATGTAAAAAAAATTAAGCCATTTTTAACTTGTTTTTTTTTTGTTCATTTACATTTTACTATTTTAGAAAGATATTTAATTTACATAAAATCTACTAGTTGCACCAGTAAAATCTACTAGCTATATAGTTTTATGTAAATTAAATATCTTTTTTACAAAAAAACGAGTTAAAAAAAGGCTTAAATTTTTTTAGTTTTTTCTAAAATACCTAGCTCTATACTTTTATCTAAAATACCTAGCTATATAGTTTTATGTAAATTAAATATCTTTCTAAAATAGTAAAATGTAAATGAAAAAAACGAGTTAAAAAAAGGCTTAAATTTTTTTACATGAAAGATATTTATTATTATCAATCATTTCAATCCAAAATTGAAAACGAGTAAGGTTTACATTATTTAAAACGAGTAAGAAATTTAATTTACATAAAACTATATAGCTAGTAGATTTTATTTAAAATATCTATTTAAAAAAAATACTGGTGTGACAAATAGATTTTATGTTAAATAAGAAATTTAATAAAAATATGGAAATAAAAAATTAAATAGAGTTTATGTTAATTAAGAGATATAATAAAAAGATGAAAATAAAAAAAATAAATAGATTTTGTAAAATTGATTTAAACTTAAATAAAATTAGGTGTTAGTACCCAAATGTGTTACATTGATAAACTTAAAAAAATGCAAGGGTATTTTAGTCATTAATTAACTAATTTTGGTGTTGGTACCCAAAGGTGTTACAAAATTGAAACCATAGAACCTAAAGCTGTTAAAAAATAAAGTTAGTACCCAAAGGCGAAATTAGGTATAAATCACAGGACTCATTTGTGTAGTTAACTAAATGTATATGTTATCAAAACTAACTTAATTTTCGTATATAATATATGTCGTTTATCTGGTTCTTTAATTAAATAACCTAATATAATGCTTTATAAATGTTAGAATATACCATTGCGACATGCTTATTTTTTAAACGTTTAGATAAAAAAATTATTCAAAATCTAACGAGTCAAATATAATTGTTTTTTTTTATTCCTTACAGTGACAAGCTATACCAATACCGTCTGAACAACTTCAGTAGCTATATAAATATTCGGCTTTTATGGTTTTGGCATAAGTTCCGCTGAAAACATATTTGTATTCTCGAGAGTATCTTATTTTGTAGCGTCAGGTATAGCATGTGCATGTGCATGTACCATGACAAACCGAAATGTTGTCGTCTCAACAGTATCTTGTAAAACGTTAATTCCGTTTTACTAAAACATCGTTATTGGTGTCTATACTATCAGAACTGTTACTGATATTTGTTTTTTTGGTTTCTGATCAATTTAGAAAAGTATCGATATCCTTTTGTGCATATCATAACTTTATTTTTATGTCCTTTTTTAATTGTTGTATTAAGTGTCGATGTCGTACCAATACCTATATGAGCTAAACGAATACCAACTGAATTTCAGTCACAACGCGCTAGCTGTAAATAAAAAAGTAAATGAAAACTAACGCAATTATGAAACATATTTACATGAAAATGTATAAAACCTTCGATCGGAAGGAGAGATAAACGTAGTAATGACGAAAGGAGTGATGTTATGCTAGAATAATAGTGCAATTACGAAGACATTTGTAGTTTTGTGTTCGAAAATTGGACGTATGTAATTTGGATTAATTGCAACTTGAACCCCTGTACATTTATATAATGGACTTAGTCTCCCTTGGTGTAATAAAAACATAATCCAATTAACCAACTACTTAACTATTTCTAATCTACAATTACCACATTACCTAGACTCAGGGGCGGACCTACCTTAGGAGAAGGGGTAGCCTCCGCTACCGTTTAGCGCTCCAGCGGTAGTGTAAATTTCTGAAAAATAGACTTTTTTGACGTTTTTTCGATTTCGTTACAGCTTTTTTTATAAAACGTTACCGATGCGAAGATTTTCTAGATCCGCCACTACCTAGACTGAAATCCCTGAATGTCATCAACAAATGACTATAACCCTTTAATTAGGTATATTTTATCTTTAAAATGACATCAATTTATAACCATGGAAAATTATAATTCCATAAACCTCTTGGATTTTCTTTTTCTTGTAGGCTAAGTTTGTTTTTTCAAAGCATGTTAGCAAGTCAATAGAGGCAAAGGCAAATACAAGAAATATTTATGTTTATCTTGAATCTAAAAAAATCTTTATAGGGGCAACGTTTCACAAAAATAGGATAACGTAATAAAAAAACGTCAAATTTTTTCAAAATTTATACTATCATCGGAACGTCAATGGGTAAAGAGATACCCCTATTAACAAGCTAGGTCCACCCCTGCAATCTTGTAACCTTCCACTTAACTAGTTTATAACATTTAGCAATTTCTTAACATGTTGATTTAAGTACAGCATACTTTAGAAACCAAGTAGGAAATCGTTAAAATGAATTAAATGCATTGATTTTTATCTAAGAACTAAATGAATTTATACTACTATTTTTTTAATGACAAAGTTTGATTATACTCTATTACATCAATAATTCTATATTAGATTTGAACATGGGACCTCTTTTCTAAAGCCATCTGTAGTCATAAAGCCCCTTTATGAACGTTATGCGACACGTGTCGTGCCACGTCACACAGGGACTTTATGGGGCGTTATGCCACTTGAGGCCGTAGTCATAAAGCCCCTTCGTTATCATTACTCAATTATTTGGTTTTCATTTTTTTAATTAATTTCTAAGTTTTTTAAAATTAAAAATCATTTCATTAAATAAAAAAAGACTACAATAAAATAAAATAAAAACAGTAAAAAAACATTAAACTAGAATAAAATAAAAAAAAATATTACACAATCAAAGGTTATATTTTTTTTTCTATTCGCACCTTTTGTGCCAACGCCATCTTCAACGCTTTTCCCGTTAAGTGGTCGTGCGGTTTCGAGTAGAAGTCAAAGTCGTGAGCCCATTGTCTATCCCGCACAATCTCGGTCACCTTGCGGTTCTCCTCCATACGTTTAGTCCCGAGTTCGTGTATGTCTTGAAGTCGTTTGTTTATCTCCGAAAATGTGTTACTCATTTCGGTTCCCATCGACATCGACGACGACTCGGGCCTTTTCGACCGGCTTCTTCTTCCGGCCGGTCTTGGTAGCTCTTCCACTGGCTCTTCATTAGGAATATCCTCGTTCAACTCGGTGTTTCGAACATCGGAGGTTGGCGTTTCGGTTTCACCCGACTCGTTTGTTTTGGACCTCTTTGATGGCCTTTTATTTTCCGACCGACTAGGAGTAGTGATGTTGGCCCATTTGGGGCTATGTCAAAGGATTTGCCAACACCTTAGGTACGGGAAATGGCCATTAGCATTTGTATACTCGACCAACGCTGCTCGCGTAATGTCCTCGTACTTGCTTCCACTTTTTCATCTGGCAAAATTGCGTTGGTACACGGTTTGAAAGTTCGTGCATTTTTTGCTGATATCGGTCCACTTGCCTGATATCGAGTCCGGCGGCCGGTATTCGTCTCCTTTACCCAAGAGATCGAAAAAAAGATCTCGTATTCGGCTCCAAAAAACGGATTTACTTTGATTGTTTGCTAAAAAAAGAAATCAATAATTAGTCCAAAATAAAAAAAAAAACAGAATATAAACAGAAAAAAATTGTTAATAAAAAGAAAAAAATAAAAAACAAAATATAAAACTGTAAAAGATCAGAAAATAAAAAAAAACAGAAAAAAGTACCGAAATTTAAAAAAACAGAAATTATAAACTGAAATAAAAAAAACTGAAAATAAATAAAAAACAGAAAATAAATAAAAACAGAAAAAAACGTAAAAAAAAACAGAAAATAAAACAGAAAATAAAAAAACTTTAAAAAAATAAAATAAAAAAATAAATATACCTATCACGGGGTCCTCAGACACATCGATCCAAGCGCGGGTTAGCGCATACTCCTCGTCGGAGTCACACGATATCACATTTTTTTTTTCGCTCGGGTGGTGGTTTCCGCTTTCTTTTTATGTGCCCGTTTTCCTTTTCCTTTTTGCGTCTCCGCTACTTTGGGTTGTGTTTCCGGAACAACATCGGGTTCGTGTAGTGGGGAGCCGAAAGCTTGAGCCGACCCGAACGCTTGAGACGACCTCATTCCGTTAGTGTTTTGAATCGGGTTCCACCCGTAGAGATTCGGGTCCCATGAGAGCAGTTGGTTCAAAAGATTCATGAACGCGGTATTTTGTTGATTGTAATCGACAAAACCGAATCCGAAAGGGGTGGGTCGAGTGGGAACCGGAGACACGGGGCAGGTAGGATTGCCACTTTGGTTTGGGTCCGCACTTGATCGAGGAGTAATGAAACTACGATTGAATGGATGCATTGTATAAAATTTGTGAATTTTAAAAAAAAAGCTAGAGAGAAAGAGGGTTTGAGAGTGTGTGGGTTTATAAAAGGGTTATTAGATTTTATCACCGATAACTATTGGCTATTGGACGCGGTCACCCCCAACTATCACTTTGACGCCCGTCACCCCCAACTTAACACTTAGTGTGTTCTGTCACCATGTCGTTAACTGATCACCAACTTTTAATCCTCTTACTACACTTTTCTAGGTGTCATAGGGATCTTGGGAAGATTTTAGGGACCTTAGGACACCCCCAAAAGTATAATAACAAGATCAAAAGTTAGTGATCTGGTGACAGAACACACTAAGTGTTAAGTTGGGGGTGGCAACGGCCAATGACCAATAGTTAAGGGTGATAAAATCCAATAACCCTTTATAAAAATATGGGAGAAGGGGTTATTATTTAAAGGAAATATTGAAAATTAATTGAATTTTTTTTAGATTTGACCGTTACCAACGGTCAGAAATTTAAAATCTCACAACATGGCGCTGCGAAATGGATAGCGCTGGAATTTTTTTTTGTCTGAAAGCGCCCTTCGTCGTTGTGTTTTATGGCGTTATGTGACGCTATGAGGCCACAAAACGCCCCACTACAGCAGGTCTAAGAGACATATACCTCTACCAACTAGGGTATAATCACATTCGTATTCTACAATACAAATTAATGTAAAGGATTAAAATTAACATAAATGTATAATTTGTACTCATTTCTTCCGAGTCCCTAAATAGTATATAGCACTATCAAGCAATCCAAAATCTACAATGCCAAATTTGAGCATAAATATTTTGAGATTAGTAGAATCCCAACCAAAAACAATAAAAAAAAAGCATATAAACATATACACCACCAAAACAATAACAACCATACCTAGTATATTCTATAAATAGCAAAGCTACTTATAGAGTCTGGGGAAGGTGGGATGTAGACTTCTTATTTCTATATATATTTTTTTTGACTTGGTGCGTTGGTAATAAACACAAAATCACTATAAAGAACAATGTAAAAGAACAATGCAAAACTACTTATAGAGTCTGGGTTACGGTAGGGGTGTTCAAAAAAATCTGAATCCGAAACCGAATCCGAAATATCCGAAAACCCGTATCCGAAATATCCGAATTTTCGGATATCCGAAAATCGGATAATCCGAAAATTTGGATTCGGATTCGGATAGTGATTTTGAGAATTTTCGGATAATCGGATTATCCGAAAATATCCGAAAATTTAATTTTTTTTTTTCGGATATCCGAATATCCGAAAATATCCGAAGTATCCGAAAAATATCCGAAGTATCCGAAAAATATCCGAAATATCCGAAAAATATCCGAAGTATCCGAAAAATATCCGAAATATCCGAAAAAATATCCGAAATTTATATTCGGATATCCGAAACTATCCGAAAAATCTGGTTCCAAATATTAAAAAATAATAAAAAAATAAAAATTAAATAAAAAATTGGATATTCGGATATCCGATTAGATATCCGAACCCGAATCCGAAATTTCGGATATCCGAAATTTCGGATTCGGGTTCGGATGTCAATATTTCACTATCCGAAATTTCGGATATCCGATTTTCGGATATCCGAAAACCGGATTATCCGATCTTGAACACCCCTAGGTTACGGCGTTGCCCGCTGGCGTGGCTATGAAGCTTGGTGTGGGGCCGGGGGAGGGGGGGATGACGTGGATGGCTAGGACTGGCTGGGCATATTTGACCCAAAAAAAGCCACGCCACACCACATCAAAAAAAAGTCACGCCCAGCCAAGCCACACCATATGAAGCCCACCACATGTCAACCCAAGCTCCCACACCGAGCAGTCTTATGCATCCTATTCATTGTTAAATTTTTCAAATCATTATTTATATTTATTTATGTTTTAAAGCCAGTAGCTTGGGGGGAAAGTAACTTCAGTTTGTTTGCACCTATCTTCACACACACACACACGCAATATATATATATAGTCACACACATGCACTTCCTTTTATCACTCAAACATCTTCTACTCCACTTTGAACAAAAACCTTCCAAAAATGGCAGCCGCACCTTCCAAACTCATAGTAAAACGAAGCCAGCCGAAGAGGGGTCAGATCAAGATCAAGATTTTCAACATGATTGGTAACTCATTGAAAGATTTAGCAATTGTGGTCGCCGGAAAACCGGTGAACGCTGCCGGAGATGGAGGAGGCAGCTGTGGGTGCTTTAATTCTGCGGCCACCGTAATACCGCTCAGGGCCGGATCCAGCCCACATTTGTGGGTTCCCAGTGCGTTTGGAAAAAAAACGGAAAAAATAAGTGAGAACTTTGTAGAATTTAGAAAAAATTAGTGAGAATTAAAGAGAATTTACCAAAAAGAACCCCTTAGAATAAAATCCTATATCCGCCACTAATCCCGCTTGAGGCTACCGAAAGAAAAATAAGGGGATTGTAAGATACTCTGTTACAGGTGGGTTGTTCATAAAGCAGAATTTGTTTGTTTGTTTTTGTTATCAGAGTGATAATGTATCACTATGTTAATGCTTTGGTTAAATTCAAGTAAATTTAATTTAGGCAATCTTAAATGTTTGCAATGATTTTAAACAATTTTTTTTTCCCAACCATGTAAACCTAATTTAATCTGAAACTAGTAGAATTTTCCCATGCCTTATTAGACCATGTGTAGTCGTTAGCCCAATAATGCCCCCACCCTGGGGCATTTTCTGCCACATGCCAGTTCAATCAGCATGGGGGCATTATTGGGCGTTATTGCAAAAGTGCTGTGGTGCGAATAATGCCCAATAACGCCCATCCAATCATTACACAATTATTTATTTTTTTAAATTTAAAACTTAAAATACTTCATTAAATTAAATAAACTTACAATACTAAAAAATTACATTGCAAAATTTTAAGTTTTATAAAAGATCCAAATGAGACATTTAATAAACAAAACTTTAGGGACTGATATAGCATTTTTGAAACTTGAAATATTAAAGATATTGAAGTTTAAAACCACAGGGGCCTAATGTGACAACTGAGGAAACTTTTAAAACAACCACCCACCTCCATCCTTCTTCTTCTTCGTGACCGTGACACCTGCAACATCCAAAAAATCCGGCAAACACAAAAAATCCGGTAAAATCAAACCCCAAAATTCCATCTCTCTCTCTTTAAACCACGTGCTCTTATCTGATTGGCCAAAGATTTACCATTTCGGCGTGTTTCAAAAAACGCCAAGGCCCTTTTTTCCGCGAATAACGCTGGAAAACGCCTAGGGTTCGGAACCGGGGCGTGTTCGGGCGTGTTGTGGCAATATTTTGGATGAAAAACGCCCGGTTATGGGTGGTCTTACGGGAATTCAATCAACATCGATTTGTTTTACTACGATATCGGTGTGACACTCCTTATAACAACAAAGGAGATAAAAACAAATACCAGTGCTTATAGTGATATTGTTTAGACGGTACAAGTTAAGGCCGTCATGGTACCGGCCTTAATTCTAGTTAGAAATCATTCTTTATATATAAACCGAATAATAAATAAATGAAATTTCTTTACGCTGAGAAAAAGTAAAATTAGACCATGTGTAGTGGAGAGCATGAATAACGCCCCCATCCATGCGCATTGTGCGACACGTGTCATCCCAGTCAGTAATGGGGCATTCTGGAGCGTTTTTCTAAAATGGATGTAGTGAGGATGTGGGCATTGTAAGGCATTATGTTAAAAGGGGTGTAAAAGAATTTAAGTAAAAAAAACCATCAAAAATTTAAATTGGCCAACCAAAAAGGGATGCACGGTGATTGGCCAAAGAATTAGAACCTCGGCGTGGAAAAAAGGACGCCTCTTACATTTTATTGTGAAAAACGCCCAGGGAACGGTTGAATGGCGTTGTGGGGCGTTTTTTGAAGGGAAAACGCCCAAAACTCCCCACTAACGGGTGGTCTTAACTCTTACAAATGGGCTAAATGTAAATGTAAAAGTAATGCACATGTAAACGGAAAATTTAGTACTCATTAGCAATGATAAAAGTAAAAGGAAAAGGAAAAAAAATCCATTGGTCACCGACATAGAGTTTTAATTTATACTAGTTTTTTTATATCATGCGTCACGGCGAATCCGAGCAAATGATAATGTAAAACAAATGTGATTTGAAAATAAAGCACGTTGTTTAGATAGTCAAACCATTATAACCATTATAACGATTTAGTTTATCATCGTACCATTTTGTAATACCAAATAAATACTTTATTTTGAGTATAACCTCGTTTTTAACAAAATTTATAACGGAATGTCAGGAAAAGAAATAAAGCACAACTACATACTTAAGTTTTTAGGAAAAATTATAAACGTAACTTATTAACAGAAGTATCAAATTAATCGATAAATTAATATATGTTCAAAAAAAGAAAAAAAAACAATTATTAAAAAAAGGTAAAGGAAATATATGTTTAAAAAAAAAGAAAAAATATGTTACTAATAGTAAGTATAATAATAAAATATCTATACTATATTATAATGCATTATAATGCATGAGGCAAGTGCATTTTATGATACCCAAAAAATAAGAACCCCCCCCCCCTTTATTTATAAAAGACCCCTAAAATGAGGATAGTTTGGTCTTTTAAACACTATTTATTTTTTAGCCCCTAAACTTATTACACTTAAATCCCTAAGATTTTAACAAAATTATAGATAGTTAGTTACAATTCACCCCTCCGCAACAAACTTATAATTATTTTACGTATTCTTACCATATCTTATAAACTATAATCTTTTAAAGAAATCCAAAAGTATCGTGATAACCTACTCATTTTTGTTGACGTTTTGATAGTCGTTTTATTCGGTATTGACGTGTGAATTAAAATGTACAAGTAGATGATTGCTTAGTGTACAAGTGATTACTGCCATGCAAAAACTAAGTTGTTGGTTTAGAGAGCCTAAATCTTATCACATATGTACGTTTTAGGCCTGCAGGCTAATTATATAACCAACACCTGTGATAAATTTATTTATTTAATTTTAAAGTGTAAACATTACTGCGATACATAAATGAAATTGATAGAGAAAGAAAGTGATAAACCACTTTTCCACATTCAAAGCTATATATGAGATACCAGGTCAACGTTGCAGGCACCAAATTTAGCTCCATGAAGTTTGAATTTTAATTTTGAAATAGGGTTTTCGAATTATACGTATTGCAGGCATCAAATTTGGCTCCATCAAGTTTAAATTAAATCTCAGCATCTTTCTTTTTCATCTTCTACCAACTCCAAAACGCCAGCCCGTAACCTCCACATACAAGAAGCACCAAACCTTAAAAAATGATTACTTTACTATCCATTGAATGGAGAAATGGAAAATCAAATATGAGCAGCACCGCAAGGATGTACAAACATGTTTGAAAAACCTTAATCTCATTTCAAAATTCAAATGATTTCTCCTTCGTTCTCCATCTCTCTCTCTCTCTCACACACACACACACACATAAATTCCATCTACAAGGCCCTCATATTTCGGCATTCGGCGTAAAGATTCAGATCCGATAATCAGGAGGGTGCCGCTGGTTAGGGTTTCTTCGCCAAACATTGTAGAGCGCCGTGACGACTGTTGTTGCGGTTGTTTCTGGCAATTCGATAGGGTCAGTCATCCTCTTCTATAGAGCTGCTGAAGAAACTGGTCCTTTACATATAAACTCTGATACGAAGAAATCAACGTTAATTCTCATATGATTTCTAAAATAGATTAGGGCTTTTTATAGTTAATGGTTTATCGATTATTCTTTGAAGAATATATTTCACTTGCAGCAAATATTGGATGTGGGTTACGCATTTGTTTCTACTCAATGTCATCAATTGAAGACCTAATTTGTGGCAGGGGTCTGCTACAGTTGGTGGATATTTCGATTAAGCTGGTTCTGGAAGAGGCACAAAAGTTGGTGGAGAGTATGGTTAGAACGGCTTGTGGATAATCAATGGGTTCTCAACAATTGTCCTCTTATCACTGTAAGCGTCTATTTTAATAACACCAAATCTTGACATAAAAAAATTAACAACTTAGGGTAAAAAAGTTCTCTATATACAAATCAGGGAGATTTCTATAATAATAGAATTCTTTCTCGAACAGTGAAATTCAGTTTGTGATTTTTCTGTTTTTTGAACAGTGAGAGATGGAGATAGGTGGATTTTTATCTTGATGTTACTGACATTGATACATCGGATTGTATATCAGGTTGCAATCATGACCCTTGCCGTGATGGCCATGAAGTTAAGCTGTATGAGTGTTCTGCATTGAAGTTGCGGAGGTGGTAGCATCCTGCGTTGTTCTTTGCAAGTCTGATACACTTGACTAAAAAGTCTACAATTCATCTTCTTCGTCGATTCAGTATCATTCCATTTGTCACACAGTGAGTTAACTCAGGTTCAGCATTGTTCATTTTTGTTCTTGTCGATTAGATAATTATTTGGTTATGTTCAGTTGCTTTTATAATTATTTGGCTATATTTTGTTAAGGAAGTTTAAGATAGCTTTGTTATATTTTGAATAAATCAGTTTGTTCTTGTAACACCTCGAAAATTTACATCCTATAATGTATTGACACGTGTCATAAGCTTGAACGTGTTAATGAATACTAAAGAGGGACTGAAGTTGACAAACATAGAAAGTATGTGAATTCAAGGGTTCAAAAATGTCAACATGGGATAAATATACTTTACAGTAACCCTACATGATGCTCATACCTTCAAACGAATGAATCATGGATCATACGGAACAAAATGTGGAAGAAAGTGAGGAATTACAAACTACAGGGGTTAAATGTGTCAACATGTTTAAGTTATACCTCTAAGTGACCCTTTAGCAAACCCGAGGCTTTGTAACGGTAAATTATGCTCACTAGAATGCACGATATAAATTTCATAAAGTTTCGTTATCAAATGAGAAAGTTATGATCGAATTCGTACATGAGGGGTTGAAAGCGTCAACGTTGAAAGTTAAGACTTTTCGGGTAATAATAAAGTAACCGAGGACTTAACAAGACGAGTAAAAGTCACGAGGCCCTTATACGTAAATAAAAATGGCTCATAATGCAAAGTTACCCCTTCGAAACGCCAAGAGCCAGCTGCAATAATGTAAAAGATTTGAAAAATCTTACAGCAGTTCTCAGGCGGGCCGCGTAAGATTTAGCTAGGGCTTACGCGGGCCGCGTCAGTAGTAGGATGATTTGATTTCTGACAGTGAGATTCAGGCGGGCCGCGTAAAGGTTAGAAGGACTTTACGCGGGCCGCGACAGACTCCCAGATGCAGAAAACGTTGGCAGCAGCACTGTTTGGTGTTTTAACCGACTTAGAACAATAATTTAACAGCACGGGCGACCCCTAAACGACCCCTAGGCCTCAGAGACACTTGTTGATGATCTGGGATCCATTGTAGAGTTGTGTGGCATGATCTAATGCATCTAAGAACACTATATAAAGGCCTTATGTGCAACCATTGTAACCACACCTCATTCTGCATTTCGTGATCATCTCTGGTCGTTCATTAGACTTCAGTAAGTATGCTTAACCTCTCTTAGTGTCACACCCCGATTTCCACGTGTATCACCAGTGGGCCCGGTGGGGGATTACCGTGACGTAGTTGGCAACAATATAGTCAAACCACACAATATATAAATGCACAGCGGAAGCATAAAGATAAATATATTTCAACTATGGAATGTAATATCCAAGTATCACAATCGTCGAAATATAATCCACAGGGGATCAAAATAAGATAGAAAAATAATTGTTCAACAGATATTGGCATCCAAAGCTTGCGAGACTCTAACGATGCTAAGGAGTGGCCAGCCTATTACGCGTAGAACCCGCATTAATCTTTTTGGGGAAAATACGTCAGTTTACACTGGTAAATACATTCAACCGACACTTTTGTAAAATGTTTAATAAAATTGAATTGAATGCACAAGGCACAAACTCTTTATAACTTGGGATAATTTATAATTAAATCTTGTAAAAGAATTATATGTTTACTATGCGTTCGGTCGCCCGGGTCGTGCCGGGTTTAAGGTTAATAGACACGCCACAAAGCATAAAGCCGTGGCGGGAAGACCAACGGTTATACCTTTAATAATATAGACACATTACGGGTGTACGCCTACACCCGTGTGTCGGGGTCGTGGCCATTTCGTAAAATGATGCCAAGGATATCCGGGACATGGTCATTAAGCTCCCAAAGGCGTAAAGCCAACAAAACCAATTTTTAAACGGGTCACATTGAAATCACCCGACTACTAATGAGTTGGGGTCAATTGCCCGACCAAGCGGTATTTTAAATACCGTAACCCAAGCCCGTATAACGGAAAATAAGTTAAAAGTATTTACCTGAGCAAGTAATAATCCTTAATAAACAAATGCAAGTTTCTTTTACTAGTCTCCTATTCTGGAACGAAGGTTTAAAACAACCCATTAGAATCCTAACGGGTCTTTAATTTAGCCTTAGCTTAGACCGGTCAGTTTCAAAGGATATTTACGGTTTAATCGCGTGAATTGCGAAAACCGGGAATGAAATGTGATTCGGACCCAACAAGTTTGAAGACTTGTTTTATATGGGTAATATAACCACACTCTGGATTTTGAGGTCAAAACAATAAGGTTTGACCCGTTTCGGCTAGTTTATGTAAACTAGTTACATAAACCGGACCGTGCGCGCAAAAGGCGTAACGGGTAACCGTAAAAGTCCTACACAAGTTTCCTAAGTCAATATGCTCTAAAAAGGTTGTGGTATCAGTAGGATACCTTCCATAATGCCCGTAACGAGTTTAAATGCATTATATGCCCCGTAGGGGGTATTTCGGTCATTTTAAAGATTATAAAAGAGGTTTCTGAGTTCTACAGGAATTCTGAGTTTTCCGAACAGTTTATAAAGTCCAAAATACTCTATTTATTATTTAAAATCAGTAGCAACTAGAATCGGGTCAAAATACCTTGTAGAACTCAAGTTATGCTCGAAAAGGGTATATTCGGTATTTACCGAACCGATGCCATAACCGTAGGTTATGAGCAGGTTAAAAATAATTAAAAATCCTTTAAAATTCCAAAATATTATTTTACATCAGTGTGTAAAAGGGTTGGTGTCGAAATCTGGGTTTAGATAGGCGTTGTGCTAATTGCGCCATTTAATTACTAAAGTTTTCGTAATTGCGCTATTTAGCATAACTCCCATTCTAGACCTCGGATTGACGTGAAATTTTTGGGACATGCTTAGAAATCAGTAACTAAGATTATTGTCCTTTCACATGTCCAAAATTCTCGTTTTAAAGTGAAAAGGGCGTTACGGTCAACTTTTAAGCATTTAATGGAAATGTGCTAAAGACTCGGACAAACAACGAACCGGTCACAGAGGGATATACCATCATGTAACCTGGTCCTAAGAGAGTCCTAAGGCATATCTAAATCATACCAAAACGGGTCAGAACTGAAGTCAAAGCAAAAGTCAAAGTTTTGCGAATTTCGGTTCCGAACCGGGTCAAAACAGAAAACGGTCGGATCAAACAAGCTTAGACTAGTTAATATACTTATTATCATGTTATATGAGTGTTAAAACAGGTTACACGCTATCTACATTACCGATTATGCATAACTACGCAAAATAGCATTCTGTTGACTTTTTCTAAGCAAGTTTGACTCGACAATCGGACTAGTTAGAGTGGGAATCAGAGGGTGCCCTTTTAGGGGTTTAATGCCTACATGATTACCAACATATGTGATTTATCGTAAAGTCAATCGTTAATTACGACGGATTGACTTTTAAGCTAAAACTATGGAAAACTAAACCACAAAGGGTTAGGCATACTTACAGAAGCTTGGTGCACGACCAGAGATGTTAGAAGAATGCTCTTGAGCTCCACAAGTGATCAAGAAAGCAGGTTTGAGGTGTGTTTCAAATGTGTCCACTACATGGCCTTTTATAGTGAAAATTTGAGCACAAGATCATTACAACTAGGGCTATAATTGTTCATGGATGATCAACATGTGTCCCTGAGTGCTAGGGGACGTTTAGGGGGCGCCCATGCTGCCATAATTGCCATATAAGTCGGTTAAAATAGCAAACAGTGCTCCTGTCCCCGTATTCTGCATCTGGCGCCTTGACACGGCCCGCGTAAGAGTTCACATATGGCTTACGCGGGTCGCCTGAATCCCAATGTCAGGAACCGGATCTTTACATGGCTCGCGGCCCGCGTGAGCTTCCTTGTTTCTCTTACGCCGGTCGCCTGAGACTTGATTTTCAAGATTTTCAAATCTTTTGCCATAAATGCCCTGGCCTTTCGGTTTCGAAGGGGTAACCTTGCGTTTTGGGCCTCGTTTATTTACGAATAAGGGCCTCGTGACTTTTACCCGCGCCGTTAAGTCCCCGGTTAGTTTAATTACTATCCAAAAAGCCCTAAGTTTCATTGTTGACGCTTCTAACCCCTCGCATACGAAATTGATCATAACTTTCTCGTTTTAAAACAGAACTTCGCGAAATTTATATCGTATATTCTAGTGAGCGTAATTTACGGTTACAAAGCCTCAGGTATGTTAAAGGGTCACTCAGAGGTACAACTTAAACATGTTGACACAATTAACCCCTGTAGTTTGTAATCTCTCACTTTCTTCTGTATTTCGTTCCGTACGATCCATGATTTATCCGTTTGAAGGTACGAGCATCATTTAGGGTTACTGTACAATGTATTTATCCCTCGTTGACATTTTTAACCCTCGAATTTACATAGAATTTACATACTTTCCATGTTTGTCAACTTTAGTCCTTTATTCTGTATTTAATACCACGTGTAAAATCAAGACACGTGTCAATACATTATTGGACGCAAATTTTCGAGGTGTTACACTTAGTTAAGTTTTTGCTTAGTTTTAGCTTAAAAGTCAAACCGTCGTAATTAACGGTTGACTTAACGATTAATCACTAATGGTCCAGTGATTAGTCGAATCCAAGGTAGTTATATGTTGGTAATTATGTGGGCATTAACTCTTAAAAGGGCACCCTCTGATTCCTACTCTAACTAGTTCAAATGTCGGGTCAAAGTTGATTAGAAAAAGTCAAAAGAATGCTAATTTTCGATATAACGCATAATTAACAATGTAGATGACACGTAACCTATTTTATCACTCATATAACTTGATAATAAGTATAAGAACTGGTCTAAACTTGTTTGATCCGACATTTTACTGTTTTAACCCGGTTCAGAACCGAAAGTCGCAAAACTTTGACTTTTGCTTTGACTTCAGTTCTGCCCCGTTTTAGTAGAGTTTAGAAATTCCTTAGGACTTCCTTAGGACCAGGTTACATGATGGTATGACCCTCTGTGACTGGTTCGTTGTTTGTCCAAGTCTTTTGCACATTTCCGTTATATGCTTAAAAGTTGACCATAATGCCCTTTTGACCTTAAATCGAGAATTTTTGATATGTGAAAGGACAATAACCTTAGTTACTGATTTCTAAACATGTCCCTAAAATTTCATGTCAATACGAGGTCCAGAATAGGAGTTATGCTAAATAGCGCAATTAAGAAAACTTTTGTAATTAAACGACGCAATTAGCATAAAGCCTATCTAAACTCAAATTTCGACACCAAACCTTTTACACACTGATGTAATATAATATTTTAGGATTTTTAAGGATTTTTAATTATTTTTAACCTGCTCATAACCTAAGGTTATGACCGTGATTCGGTAAATACCGAATATACCCTTTTCGGACATAAAATGGGTTCTACGTAGTATTTTGACACGAATCCAATTGCTACTGATTTTAAATAATAAATAGAGTATTTTGAACTATATAACCTGATCAGAAAACTCAGATTTCCTGTATAACCCGGAAATCGTTTAAAACAACTTTATACGCGTATTAAACGCATAGTTTGAGTTTAAAACCATCTTTGTCATAAAGACTTATTACCTACTGATGTAACTTGTTAAAACAAGTGGATTTACTGATTACTTCAGACCCAAACATCAGAAATATAAATAATCTCTTTTATAATCTTTAAAATGACCAAAATACCCCTACGGGGCGTATATTGGGGTTAAACTCGTTTTGGGCATAATGGGAGGTATCCCACTGATATCACAACATATTTAGAGCATATTAACTTAGGAAACCTGTATAAGACTCTTACGGTTATCCGTTACGCCATTCACGCGTTCGGTTCGGTTTATGTAACTAGTTTACATAAATTAGCCGAAACGGGTCAAACCTTGTCGCTTTTATCTCAAAATCCAGAATGTGGTTGGATTACCCAAATTATACAAGTCTTCAAACTTGTCGGGTCTAAATCACGTTCTATTCCGGTCTTCGCTTAATCGTGCGTTCGAACCGTATTTTCGTTAAAACTAACCGGTCTAAGTTTAGACTTAATTAAAGACCCGTTAGGATTCTAATAGGTTGTTATAAACCTTCGTTCCAGAATAGGAGACCTGGTAAAAGCTACTTGCAATTGCTTTTTGTGAAATATACTTTGCAAAGGTAAATACTTTTAACTTATTTCCCTATACGGGCTTGGGGTACGGTATATAAAATACCGCTTGGTCCAGCATTGAATCTTTAATCGATTAGTGGTTAAACCATTGATATGCTTTGTTTTAAAATGTTTTGTTTGCTTAAAGCCTTTGGGGGGTTAATGACCATGTCCCGGATATCCCTGGTATCATCTTACGAGATGGCCACGACCTAAGCACGGGGTGTAGGCGTACACCTGACAGCTGCATATGAAAAATGGTATCCCACTTAAGGAATAACCTTGTGGGCATTTATACCTGTGGTGTGTCTATTAGTCTTTAACCCGGTCTACGGAACGGGCTACTGAACGCTAAGAAACATGTAATTCGTTTACAAGTATTATATTAAAATAATTATCCCAAGTTATAAAAGTTTGTGCCACGTGCATTCAAATCAATTTTATTAAACCTTTTCAAAAGTGTCGGTTGAATGTATTTACCAGTGTAAACTGACGTATTTTTCCCAAAAAAGGTTAACTGCAGGTACTATGCGAACTAGGCTGGCTTTCTCCTAGCGTCCACAATAAGTCTCGCAAGCTTGGACGTCAAACTATTGAACAATGTTCCTATTTATTTTGATCCCCTGTGAGTTATTTTCAACTATTTGTGATACATGATATTACAATAACATTCAGTTGAAATATATCTATCTTTTGCTTCCGATGTGCATTTAAATATTGTGTTGTTTGACTATATTGTTGCCAACTACGTCACGATAATCCCCCACCGGGCCCACCGGTGAAACGTGTGGAAATCGGGGTGTGACAGTTCTTGACGTTGTTATATTGTATATTTGTATGTGTAGGTTCTTGGTTTAATTTAAGTCTAAATTTGTTCGGTTTGCGATTAGAATTGAGATTTGTATAGCATTTACTCGGTATTTGAAATGTATTTGATACTTTTTTTCATGGGGTTTAATTTGGGGAGAACTTCTACAAGACTTGTACTATTTGAAAAGTTAATGTGTACTCACGAATTCTTGATAACAAGCAAAAAGTTGAAGCGATGAGTTCGGGTTAATCATTGTGGGTTATATGGGTTTTTGATGTTTAAAGGTCTCACTGATACCAGACCCTAATAACATTCAGTTTTCAGGTATTCGGGTAACGGGTTTTCCGGGTTGGGTACGACCTAATACTCGACCCTTTGCCAATTCTATCATCGTGCATTGACTCTGTGTTTGTAATGGTAGAGGAGCTGAGAAAGTGGAGTTTCTAAAGTCAGAGGGTGTGGATCATATTGTTGATATCAGCAAAGAAGGTGTTATTGAAAGTGTGAAGGCGTTTTTGAAAACAAGACAACTCTAAGGGGTTGATGTTTTATATGATCCAGTTGGAGGCAAGCTTGCAAAAGAAAGCTTAAAGGTGTTGAGTTGGGGAGCACAGATTTTGGTTATCGGGTTCACGAGTGGGGTGGTCCCAGTTATTCCTGTTAATATTGCTCTTGTTTAGGTAAAGATATTAAAAATGTTATTTTGAAGTTATGCCTCTAATGACATTATATATTTTACACAAATGAAATTTGATGTATGATGGTTAATCGTTTAAGTCATTGTTATCTCTTGTTTTGAATTTCCGGTACTAAATTATAATATCAAGTAAAACGGGACACCGCCCTTACACTTCTATTCTTTTTGCAGAATTGGACGGTTATTTTTGTAGTTTTGGGCATCATTGTTCCACTATCTGTTTGTATTGGGGCGCTGGGTTTGAAGTGTCTTGCTTGCCCACTTCAAATGGCGCAACCCCCCCCCCCCCCACTAGAAGTATAATTGGCTTACTTAGAATTAACACATTGATTTATAATTCTATTATTGGTTCTTTAACTAAAAGTGGATGAGTTGCTAAAGTTAAAGTATGAATTAACACATTTGTTTTTTTAAATTTTATTTTTTTCGTTTTTTTAATATTTTTTACTTTTTTTTCGTGTTTTTAATTTTTTATAATTTTTTCCTTTTTTTATTATTATTGATTTAATCTCAACCCATCCTAACCCAAATTCATCCTAATCTGAACCCATCTTGACCCAACCCATCTTGACCTTCTTCTTTTTTTTACCCATCTTGACCCAAACCCATTCTAACCCAACAACCAATCTAATCCAACCCATCCATCTTGCCACCTCTAATCTTTCTTAATTATAAAGTAATCATCGTTAATGCTACTGACCCAACTGACCCACCTGCTTAGATATGGCAAGATGGGGGGTCTGGGTAACGTGTGAACAAGGTTGGAACTTGAAATTGGCCAATTTGATGTAGTAATCTAAATATTTGGATCAAATAATTTAAAAGGTGAGTGAAGGGGTATGGTCCCAGATCTCGCGTCAGCATCAACCGCGAGTGACCATTACCCTTATCAAAACACCCACTAGCTAACAACCTACTTATGTCCGTGCGGGAACGCATCGACACAGTGGTTGAATCCAATCTGTCCAGTGATGGAGGAGGACTTGCTTGGAATATGAGAACGGTATAGCGATGCGGCTGGCACCGCATCTGGTGTATGAAAACGGAAGTATTCACAGCGATGCGGCCCCGCACCGCATCCAGTGAACACTTCTATCAATACAGAGAAGCTGGATAACAGCAACAGTCATCACAGCCGACGATGCGGCCTGGCACCGCATCTCGCGTATTTCTTGATCAGAAGAGTAGGACGCGGGAACATCTACAGTTACCGCAGACAGCGATGCGGCTTGCACCGCACCCTGTCTACTCATCAAGTGGGACTGACACCACAGAGCAAGTAGCACCAGTGGCAGCCGCCTGTCAGGACTACGTAAGCGACAGACTGACGTGGCGTCACCTCCCCGGCCAACATGTCTAACACACCTGCAAAGGTGCAGCATGCCGTAAGTCTATCCATCCACCTCCTCCTTCACTCCTCGGCTATAAATACCAACCCTAAACCAGGTTTGAGGTATCTCTTCACAACTCTCTCACTACTACTACTATCATACTTTGCTTCCCAAGAAGACTACTGATTCTCACGCCGGAGAGTGGTAAAAAGGAGCACCCCCCACCCCATCCTCCTTGTTACGAGTCATGGTTTGTTTCCTTGTGCAGGAGATCAACCCACCGGTGACCAGCCAGCGATCCTCGAGAGGAAGGGATTAACCCTTCTTGACGAGACCAGTGAGTTAACCCTGTCCGGTTAACCATTGTTTCATCATTGGCGCCCACCGCTACTCTTAGCATTTTTTCAACCATCCTTCCCCCTCTCAAAAAATCATGACTGATCACCAAAACAATACTACCGGGGATAATCTACTCCCCACCAACCCAGGGAATGTGGGGACGGCTCCCTCAGACCCAAATTCGGGCCACATTAGCACCTCCACGCAAAGGGGTCTATCCCTAACATTCGGACACGACCTATCACAGTACGCATCTGTGATTCCTCCGGACATGGACCCTCACACCTGGTATGACCAGCAGGCCGCCCTGCTGGCCGCAACATATAACCGAGCTTGCACTGAGGCGCAAATACATGCCGGGCCTACCCCGGCACCGCACACACCTACTGGTCGTATTTTACAATACGACGGCAGGGCACCCTCACGTCCAGCTTCCAGAAGCAGACATGAGGACCGCGGATCCTCTTACTGTGAGGTCCGCACAATAAATGAGAACGATTCCTCATATGGGTCCCGCACCAGGGGCACAATACAGAGCCGTCTGGGCTCTCAAGCCGTTAACAGGCGGCAATCCACAGTCCACCGCAGTTCCGGCATCCAAAGCCGCCTGGGACCGCTGCCCCAGTATGAGGGTTATGGCCGTACCGACCCGGACGACCATACATACTGCGGAGATTCGCACGACACCAGCAGCAGACCGGGAGGACGCAACTATATACCTCCCACTCATCCACGCAACATATACCTCAGGGCTGCAAAACGCCCTGAGAACCAGCCCTACAGGCCGAAAGCTGCGGCCGAAAACTCCAAATTCGCCCCGCGAATTGCCCACGCCCATGTCACCACAACAAAATTCCCATTCAACGTTGGGAAATACAACGGTTCGTCTGACCCGGACGACCACATGAACGTTTTCATGGGCGCGGGGTGCAACGGCCTATGGGATGAACCCACTTGGTGTAATTTTTCCCCCCAGACCCTTACGGTCTGGCCAGGGCTTGGTTCGATTCTTTGCCAGTGGCATCACTGGCCTCATTCGAGGATCTGCATGCAAAGTTCCTCGCTCACTTCAGCCAGCAACGACGTCACGTATGTGATTCGTTAGAAGTCATGAATATCTGGCGCAGAGACGACGAATTTCTAGAAGCATTCGTCGTCCGGTACAATAAAGAGTGCCTAGAGATAGGTGACGTGCAAGACCAAATGGGACGAAACCATTTCATCTAGGCCGTTAGGGACAGGCAGTTGGTTATGACCATCTCCGGCAAGGAGGGCTTGCCTAAAAAATGGGAAGATGTCATGGCCGCAGTCAAGACATACGCCCAGACGCAGCAGTCCCTCGAACCGCATATGGCAAAGACACAGCCCCAAGCCGAAACCTCCCACGAGGGGTCCAAGCGTAACAATAAACGCAACCGGGACGTTGGAAATCGCGATATTTCCAAACCATACTTCCCGCGGACCAACCCGTTTGACCCAAGGAACCACAATCCCCAACGGGACAACCGGGCGCTAAAGAAAGATTCTCGGGACCGCAACTGGACCGAAATCACTGCGTCGCTAAGCGAAGTCCTTCTTACGGACGCACAGCTCTTGCGACCGGCCCAACCAATGAAGTCCAAGAAAAATCAGGATCTCACACTCTATTGTGAGTACCACAAGGACTCGGGACACACCACAAACAACTGCATCAGTCTCCGGCTGGAGATTAAGCGAGCCTTAAAAGAGGGGAAACTGCAACATCTTTTGACAGGTGGACAAAAACCCACCAAGCGCATCACCCCTCATGGCGAAGGCACCTCCTCAGGGAAGAGGACCATGCACGTGGCCTCCACCCACATGATCAACGGAGGTAAAGGTAGACCGCGCAAGGCGGCAAAAAGACCGGACAATGACTGGAAAGACGAGCAAGTCGTCTTTCCAAAAGTCCGAGGCGGCCCGCGCAACAGACGCGCCGTCGTTATTACAGGCCAACTGGCTCATTAGTGCACCGAGCGTCTATTCATCGACCCGGGCGGTACTTCCGATATCATCTATGAGCAATGCTTCAACCAGTTCGATCAGGAGGACAAAGATCGGTTGCAAGCAGCGGACCACCCGTTGGCCGGGTTCGCAGGGGAAACTGTCTTTCCCCTCGGCCAAATTACGTTTCCTGTGCGCCTTACCAGCGGAAGGCACACACGAACAGAAGAGGTAAACTTCATGGTTTTACCTCACACCTCCAAATATGACGTGCTCCTTGGGAGAGAATCCCAAGGTGATTTCAATATGATTACGTCCGTACCCCACTCTGCGGTCGGTTTCCCAACCGACACAGGGGTCGCGATAATCTACGCACGCAGAGACGTCATGATGTCGGACGAAATACGTCCGACCAAGATAGCAAGGCCTACCCCCAACAACCAACCAGAAAAATGGGTTCTCAACGCGAGATACCCAGAACAAAAGGTTACGTTGGGCCACGCCTTGTCACCCAACACCAAAGCGCACCTGAAGCAACTTCTCTTCAGGAACCAAGACATTTTCGCGTGGACACCCGCAGATATGACTGGGGTCCCGCGTGAAATTGCGCAACATTGCTTAAATACCATGCCAGGTATTAAGCCGGTGATCCAAGGCCAACGCCACCTTGGATCCGCTAAAAACCATGCGATGCAAGAGCAGGTGGATGAACTGCTCTCCGCAGGCATCCTGCGGGAAGTTAAATACCAGACTTGGTTATCCAACCCAGTCATGGTAGAAAAACCATCCAGGGGCTGGCGCATGTGCGTCGATTACAAAGATCTCAACAAAGCCTGTCTCAAGGATTGTTACGCACTTCCGGAAATCGACGAAAAAGTCGACAACCTCGCACCATTCAGATGGAAGTGTTTCCTCGATTGCTATAAAGGCTACCACGAAGTACAGATGGCAATCGAGGATGAAGACAAAACGGCATTCCGCACTCCCACCGGAAATTACTGCTATACAAAAATGCCGTTTGGATTGCGCAACGCGGGCGCAATCTATCAAAAACTGATAAAAGACACTTTCCGGGGGCAAATAAGCAAAAGTGTCGAAATCTACATGGACGACCTAGTCGTCATGAGCATGGAGGAAGATACCATGCTCACTGATATTGAACGTACATTACAAACTCTGCGAAGCGTTAACATAAAGCTCAATCCAGGGAAATGCTCGTTTGGAATGGAAGAAGGAAAATTCCTTGGATTCATCGTGACCAAAGATGGATTCAAGGTAAACCCGGAGAAAGTTCAGGCGATCGAGCACATGCCGTCGCCTTCAACGATGAAAGAAATGCAACGGCTGGCCGGCAGG
The DNA here is from genome assembly GCF_002127325.2 of Helianthus annuus. Lineage (NCBI taxonomy): Eukaryota > Viridiplantae > Streptophyta > Magnoliopsida > Asterales > Asteraceae > Helianthus > Helianthus annuus. The sequence goes on from NC_035440.2 coordinate 87,225,511, forward strand.
TTAGCCGCACTGAATAGATTCTTAGCCAACCATGCAGCTAAGTCATATCCTTTCATCAAAACCCTGCGGAACTGTTTAAAGAAAGAACAATTCCAGTGGACCGAAGAGGCCGAAAATGCTTTCCGGGAAATGAAGGAGTGTTTGATACAACTCCCAACTCTAACCGCACCACGCAAGGGTGAACCACTCATATTATACTTATCTGCCGCAGACATCGCGGTAGGTGCGGTACTGATAGTGGAGCGCGAGGGGGTTCAAACACCCATCTATTACATCAGCAAGATGCTCAACGACCCAGAAACAAGGTACTCAATAATGGAAAAATTGGTATTAGCACTAGTGCACGCATCACGACGGTTGCGACGCTACTTCGCGAACCATGTCATCACGGTGCTAACGAATTACAGGATCGGCCCGATCCTATCCAAACCTGACATTTCTGGGAGATTAACAAAATGGGCAATCGAGCTGGGCGCGCACTCACTGAACTATAAACCGCGCCCCGCGATTAAAGGCCAAGTCTTAACTGATTTTGCCGCCGAGGTACCGGCCGATCGCATTCAAGAATGCGAGCACAAAATCCTACACCAACACCATCTTCCTCGGAAACTTGGGCACTTTTTACTGATGGTGCCTCCAACGAGGAAGGTGCAGGCGCAGGTCTGCGACTCGTCAGCCCTGATGGTTAGGAACTTACATATGCAATCCGCCTCGATTTCAAAAGCACAAATAACGAGGCAGAACATGAGGCTTTACTGGCAGGACTACGTTTAGCAGTCAAACTCGGCGTGCAACATTTGGAAGCACACGTCGACTCTTTGTTGGTTGCAGGGCAGATACGCGGCGATTATGCCGCAAAGGGGGATATCATGATCCTCTACCTCGAGCAAGCCCTACAACTAACGTCAAAGTTCACTTCATTCAATATCCGACATATTAACAGAAGTGAAAACAAATCCGCAGATGCACTCTCAAAACTTGCATCCACCAGCTTCCAACACCTGGCAAAGGAGATACGCATCGAAATTTTGCAGAATCCTTCGGTACCCCTGCGCCAGGTCAATGTCATCCAATACGGCACAACATCTTGGATGACACCAATTATTGCATATTTGCAATCCGGTGTGACTCCCGAAAGCAAATCAGAGGCACGCAAGCTACAATACAAAGCGTGCCATTATCAAATGGGAGACGGTATCTTATACCGTAAATCATACCTAGGGCCACTCTTACGATGCGTCAACCCCCAGGATGCCACATACCTCATCAGAGAGATACACGAGGGAATGTGTGGCATACACGCAGGACCACGCATGGTAGTGGCCAAAATCATGAATGCCGGGTACTATTGGCCCGGCATGCACCTGGACGCCGTCAAAGAGTTGCGCAAATGTGTTAACTGTCAGCGACACGCTCCAAAAACGTTGCGCCCCAAGAACAACTTGGTCCCGGTCACCACCGCCTGGCCCTTTCAGAAATGGGCAATCGACGTGGTCGGACCCTTCCCAGACGCACCAGGCGCGGTCAAATTTATCATAGTAGCGGTTGATTACTTCACAAAATGGGTAAAGGCGAAACCGCTCGCCTCAACCACTGCTATGATAACACGGAAATTCATTTGGGAACATATCATTTGCCGTTTCGGTCTACCAACGTGCATCGTTACCGATAACGGCACCAACTTTGCTGCCGACGAATTTCAAAAATGGCTAGAAGAACTACACATTGAACATATATTCTCATCCGTGGCATATCCGCAAGGAAACGGCCAAGTTGAGAGTATCAACAAAAGTCTAGTCGAAGGCATCAAAACAAGGTTGGGAACAGCCAGGCGTGGCTGGGTCGATGAACTCCCAAGTATCTTATGGGCTCACCGCACAAGCCCAAAAACGAGCAATGGGGAGACACCTTTCAGCCTAGTTTATGGCTCAGAAGCGGTGATCCCCGCGGAAGTAGGCCTCCCTTCACCCAGAATGTTGGCTATTGAAAAAATAGACAACAGTATGGAACGCAGGATTGACATTAGACCTCTTGGAAGAGAGGCATGAAAACGCTGCCATCAACGAGGCTAAGTACAAATCCAAACTGGAAAAGTACTACAACTCGCGTGTCCGCGTTTGTACTTTCAACCCGGGAGACTACGTCCTCCGTGACAATGAAGCATCTAATGCTGAACGCCAAGGAAAACTTGCCCCCAAGTGGGAAGGACCCTACCTCATCAATGAGGTCTTGGGAAAAGGCGCGTATAAGTTGCAAACGTTAGAAGGCGAACCTATCGCACGAACATGGAATGCCCAACAGCTTAGACGCTGTTACATGTAAGCCATGTTTTTTACATTTTCATGTAAACTATCGGGCCGCAGGCCATTTGCAAATAAATAAACGAGCAATTCAATACAATATTGTTTGTTACCACTATTACAAATGCGTGTTCCACTTTGCGGTATCCGCAAAAACAGATTGGCAAAATCTTCATTCGCGATACCCACACAAAGTGCTAACCACACACAAATATTGTAATAGGCCAACAAAAGGCAGAATATTAAGTGTCTATCCGGCCTGGATAGACAAGTTTTAACAAAACTTACACAATTCTAAAACCCTAATAGGGCAAATGATGGGATTGACTCATACTCATACGACAAAGGTATAGAGTATAGTTGACCCCATTCACAAATGGGTAGAGTTCCGGATATACAAGTTTTTACAGAACTTACACAATTCTAAAACCCTAATGGGGCAAATGATGGAATTGGCGCATACTCATACGACAAAGGTATAGAGTATACTCAACCCCATTCACAATGGGTAGAGTTCCGCATACATACGTTCAAACATGCAAGAAGTAAAAACACTTGTATAAATTGAGCAGCAGTTAAACTTTATATTCAAAAAATTCAGGCACCCACGCGGTGCATAACGGATTTACATAAAGTTTCCAACATATACAAGAGTAAAACAAAAAAGGGGCACACAGGCCAACCTAAGTCCTATTTTGTACCACTGGAACCCGCGCCATCTTGGCCACCACCAGCAGGATTCTCCTCTTCCGCATCGGCATATAGCATCCGCAACCGGTCCACATAATCCGCGGCCTCTAAACATTCGTCCAGTTTCTCCACACAAGAGAGAGACGTATCATAAAAGGAGGCAACAGCCGCATCAAGAAGCGCTTCGGTGTCCACGTCACGGAACCCGGACCGTTGGTCAGTATAGCCGCCTTTGGACATGATGTTTATATGACCGACACAGCGACTATAACCAGCTTTGAAACCAGCGTCACGAGCACGCTGCTTGATCAAGTCTTTGCCAGTTGCGGTCTCAGGCGCATCCAAGATAGCTTGAACGATCTGTAGCAAAAGAACAGTGAGATTCACATGCTAATCCGAGCAAATACAAAGGCACGGGATACTTACATGTGCAATACCGTGACTCCGCATCCATTCACGATCAGCCTCAAGCTGGTTGAAGGAAGTGGTCAAGGCATCTCTGGCCTCCACAACCTCGTTCGCCCGCTCTTCGGCTACAGTCACACGGGTTGAGAGATCTGCAACCTTGACCTCCCGAGTCTGAACCTCAGCCTTTCAAAAATAAGAAACAGTTTGCACAAAATTAGTAAACATTCTTAAAGGGCAGAAGGAAAGACAATATAAGAGACAAATCATACCTGAAGACTCACAACAGTCTGATTCAAACGGGTGCGCTCAACATTCGCCTCCTCAAGAGCCTTAGAGGCACGGCTCTCCCTCTCCTTGGCTTCATCAAGGGCATTGGCAACATGGGCCCCCGCTTTCTTGGCCTCTTCAAGAGCCTTAGCGGTCCGGGCCTCATCCTCTTTAGCCCTACCTGCAGCTGCCTCGGCCGCAGCCTTCTCCTTTGCCAACGCAGCATTTGCGGCCTTCAGATTGGCCACCTCCTGGCGAGCACGAAATAGATTTTCATTCTGTTTAGCCCAAGATTCTTGCAGGTCTTGCGCTCATTGGAAAGCTTTTCGTTCCAACTCTTGCGTTCATCAGAAAGTAACTTAGCAAGAGTACGAACCTGTTTCAGCTGGGCAGATGAAGCCCACTCTGCAGTCTGTTTCTGCTTCGCAAAAGCAGCTCTATCCCTTTCAAGCTGCTCCGCACCCGCACGAACAGCCTTCACCAACTCTTCCGCTTCGGCCCGTAAGCGAACAGCTTCCTCCTCCCTGCGGCCGAGCACCTTGTAATCCTCCAGAATGGCGTTCGCCACTGTGGAACTTCCAACTAACATGGTAGAAAGTTGGTTGATACGCAGCTCACGGGGTGCGGCACGGGCACGTTCAGTTTCAAATGGGGTGCCCAGACCACCCAAAATCTCCTTGCACGCGGAGGGATCGTTGGAAATATCATCCCCCTGCATAACAGTCCAGGGGGGTCGGTGATAAACTGTACTTCGACCCTGTGTATAGGTGCGGTAATAATACTCCAATTCAGACTCCCCAGGCTAAATCAGAGGCCCATCATAACCCGCACCACCGGAAGACGAACCGGTAACCTTCTCACCAGCAGAAGATTTCTGCGGCTCAGCATCAGTTTTCTGCGGCTCTGCATCAGACTTTTGCTTCCCAGAATCAGAAAACCGTAGATCCAAATTATCACCCTCATTTGGAGAGATCAGATTGTTGGAGGAATCGACCGTATCGAAAATCTGGGTCGCGACCTTCTCCGTAGTCCTCTCCGCTTGCACGGTTGGATCAGACACCACCTTGACAAACGGCACCGAAGGTTCCTTAGGCACCCCCGCACCCGCACCTGTGGTATGCCGGGGAGACGAAGGAGCGTTAAAGATAGAAAAATCTTTATCTTGAGGCACCACCTGGAGCACCCAAACCCTCAAGGGTATCAGATACTATCACGTAATCCATGTATCTACGGAAAGAAGAGCGAGAGATACCTGCCGCCTGCGGCACCAGATGAGGCACAACAGTAACCTCTGGTATTTTCTTCTGGCGAAAGCGTACACCTTTCACCACCTGATTCTTGGGCACACCCTTCGCGTCAGGATCCCCTAAGGCCCCAAGATCACTTGCACGGAAACCATCCAAAAGGTGGGTCGGTGAAACCATTTTCGTTATAACAAGTAAAGAGAATCCCTAATATACCTTTGCCTCGTGGCAATTCAACTGCCAACGCGGCCTCAGTAGGCACCCGGAAGTTATCTCGGATGATGACATTAAACCCATCCTCATCATCCGCACAAGCAACTGTTTCAACCTTGCCCTCGAAATCCGGAGCAAACATCCTCCATAGGGCAGCATCCTCTGATAGCAAACTTGCAAGTCAGTAACGCATAAGGGAATAAGGAAAATCGAACAAAAGAAAAGTACATACCACCACTTTTCTCCCGCACCACAGGCCTTGACTTCTTGTTCATCCTTGTCAGCATCATGCGCAACACCCACAGCTGTGTGTTGTTCAGCTTCACCCACTCAATGGTCTGCAACTGCGGAAACCACTCCACCGTCTTTACACTAGGGACTACAATGGTTTCCGTTATGATCGTCTCGGTCACATTCCAAAACGTCATATTCGCAACAACTGCAGCAGCCTTGATATAAAAGAACTTCATTTTCCACTTCGTGATACCCTTGGGAGCAGTCATCAGTTTGGGGCTACCATCCCGTTGCCGGAAAGAAAAGAACCCCAAGGATACCGTCATTTGATAAAAACGTCGGAAATCTCCAACAGAAGGCTCTATGCCAAGAGCACGAAAAGTTGATTCAAAATTTCGAATCCGGATCATACCAAACGGACTCAGTTGGGAAATGTGGATCTTGTACCACTCGAAAACCTCAACAACGAAAACAGTCAAAGGTAACCGTAGATTACAGTCACCAAAAAAATCTGCCCACATAGTGATGTAACCGGCCGGAGCATCGGCACCGGTGTCACCCTCTGATGGATAAAGGGCCCCATATTCTGGGGGCATCTGGACGTCAAGGATCAGACGATTAAACGACGACCTTGGCCACTTTAGCACCGGTAAACCACCACCGGGAGCCCCCCTTCCTCTTCTTATGCCGCCACCGGCGGCGAGGATTCAGGGTTTTCACCCTCAGCATGGTGAACATCCAATGGTTCAGCCATTAACAGAATGTAGGAAAGAAGACAGAGAAACAAAATGAGTTCGAAAAACTCAAAAAACTTCACCGGCAACTTCAAACAATTGATCGGAGAAGACAAAGTAACTTTCTTTCTCTCACCGGAAAATTTTCAAATTTTTGAACGAGTGAGGGGAAACCACGAACGGTTTCCCCTTATATACTCATCGCAATAAATGCAGCATGGAAACTGAATCATCACGTTCAAAAAGAGCGAATTACGCGGCACCACGTGTCAAGCGCCGTTTCCGCTGACGGTTACCACGCGCGCGTGGCCGCCCACGCACCTGACAAAGGAGACGTTTACACTCCTGCTACAGTTCATTTAATGACCTCGGGCAGTGCAACTGTCCTTTCATTTCAGCACATGCCAGAAAATCTCACCAACTTCCACCAACTCACACGTGCGCTCAGCCACGTGTACAACAAAAAGCGACAATATTATCCAAACACAAGTGGCATGCGGTTTCTCTGGTATACCGCACCATAACCCATACCGCATGTCGTTTTTTTGACATACCCCATAAAATAGCCAAAAAATTATATCTTTCCATGGTTAAGGGGTATAAACATGTCCGCACATACCCATGAGCACACGTGGAATATGCGGAGATGATACACACGAGCCCGTACAGGTGTGTCAGATACTCAGAACCAGCGTTGTTCTTTGGACTGAACCGCATCTCAGAAACAGGTAAACCGCAATGCCTTCATTCTCTTCAAGCTTCAAATCCCTCCTGTCCGGTTCACAACCACAGAGGGTGCATAAACAACTTCTTCAACGAGAAGAAGGAATGGAATGTACGCGTACGCACATCAGCAACCCTGACTCCTGATCTTTCAAGAGCCACATCCGAGCAACACACCTGTTTCAAGCGAATATGGGGTGACAAAACCGCAGACACTCATGAGTCGCTGCGGACACAACCATAGCTTCCGCAAACGGCTGCTACGGAAGAGCCACAACTAAGTCTTCACATCGAGGAACGAAACTACTTCAAGGAAAACTCCTCGGTATTGGAGCGTAAAGGAAGGTGGCTAAGGAAGAGATGCGGACGAGATCCCCGATGATCATACGAGATTTCGTCGAACAACAAGCGATCGAACAAGCGGTAACAAGTCTGCTTATGACTTTGTTACCCTACTTGTAAGACGGATAGAATAAACAATGGTGGGCATTACCAAGCTTATGACCATGTTTATTTGACCATTATCCAGAATCACATTGTTCGACCAAACATGGCCAACAATGACGCAATTACTCAACATTGTTCCCACAACCGTGGCCAACAATGTCAAGCAACGAGGTAACCGCAAAGGACGTGCGGTTACTAGAGAGCTAATTGGAAGAACATGAACACCCCACAAAAGGGATCATCATTTGATGTCCAATCATGATATCAGAAAACTCTCTTCTTCATTCACCACCTCAAAGGTTGGTTCGAAGTTTGTGCACACCTTCAACCACCATCTCAGAGATTGGTTCGAAGTTTGTGCATACGCCCAGCAAGGTCTCAAGGTTGGTTCGACACACCAACAGGTGGCACCCAACCCGAGGCTGAGAATTTCGCATCAGACGAAACATTCTCACCGGTACGGAAGAGGCATCAAATGACCCTTCCAGACCTCCAACTTGATTTACAAAGAGCAAAGACCATCCATATGGCCTAGGATCTTCTCCAGACTCCAAACTACCTTCTAAACACCATAGTCCAGTACTCCTCCCACATGCAACTTGCATATGGCAGCAACACTAGACTGGGGGGACTTGAAGGGGTATGGTCCCAGATCTCGCGTCAGCTTCAACCGCGAGTGACCATTACCCTTATCAAAACCCCCACTAGCTAACAACCTACTTATGTCCATGCGGGAACGCATCGACACAGTGGTTGAATCCAATATGTCCAGTGATGGAGGAGGACTTGCCTGGAATATGAGAACGGTATAGCGATGCGGCTGGCACCGCATCTGGTATATGAAAACGGAAGTATTCACAGCGATGCGGCCCCGCACCGCATCCAGTGAACACTTCTATCAATACAGAGAAGCTGGATAACAGCAACAGTCATCACAGCCGACGATGCGGCCTGGCACCTCATCTCGCGTATTTCTTGATCAGAAGAGTAGGACGCGGGAACATCTACAGTTACCGCAGACAGCGATGCGGCTTGCACCGCACCCTGTCTACTCATCAAGTGGGACTGACACCACAGAGCAAGTAGCACCAGTGGCAGCCGCCTGTCAGGAATACGTAAGCGACAGACTGACGTGGCGTGGCCTCCCCGGCCAACATGTCTGACACACCTGCAAAGGTGCAGCATGCCGTCAGTCTATCCATCCACCTCCTCCTTCACTCCTCGGCTATAAATACCAACCCAAACCAGGTTTGAGGTATCTCTTCACAACTCTCTCACTACTACTACTATCATACTTTGCTTCCCAAGCAGACTACTGATTCTCACGCCGGAGAGTGGTAACAAGGAGCACCCCCCACCCCATCCTCCTTGTTACGAGTCACGGTTTGTTTCCTTTTGCAGGAGATCAACCCACCAGTGACCAGCCAGCGATCCTCGAGAGGAAGGAATTAACCCTTCTTGACGAGACCAGTGAGTTAACCCTGCCCGGTTAACCATTGTTTCATCAGTGAGTATGCAATAAAAATAAAATTTCATCCCTTTTGTTTGCCAATTTAGAGATGGATAAGATTTTAAGATCTGAAGGTACAAAAAATAACAATAATACCCTGTAAATTATTTACATAACAAACCACTGAATAGAATGTGTGACAAATTAGGCATATGAAAGGACTTACATAGATAATTAGATATTTCATGCAATTTATAATAAATTACTAACATAATTCCTAATATAATAAAGAAAAATGATTATATAGATAGCATACTATATATTAAAATTCATATTTTTTTAAAAACTAAGCTTTTCAAAGTAGATTAGTATTAAGGCTTGTTGTCTGCACATAAAGCACCATCAAAAAAGAGGGGCACCTTACACCAAAAAAATTCACATAGACATGAGCTTGGGAAAGAGGGCCGGTCGAAGAATCAGAAATTACTCACCAACTTAGCCACCCCTACCTTGCGGGAATTATAGATTTCTTTTCCCGTTCCCATCTCCACATTCTTAGTTTTCACTTTTTCCTAACAATTTTTTTGTAAACATATAAATTGATGGGTGATAGATAGACTATACCAAGTACCACAATGCAAGTTGTCTCCCCCGCCGCATCGCGCGGGCACCGTGCTAGTTATATTATAATATATTAAATAATAGAAAAAATATATATTATTATAAAAATAAGAGTAAACTGCCATTTTGGTCCTTGTAGTTTGGTCAATTTTGCCACTTTAGTCCAAAACTCAAACTTTTTGCATCTGGGTCCCTGTGGTTTCAGTTTTATTGCCATTTTGGTCAAAAAATGAAATCAGATCATATTTGTTTTATAAAATCCTGTTATTTTGTCATTTTCTGCAGGGGCAAAATGATCATTTCTTTTTCATAAATAAATACCATATTTTATAAGACAAATATGACCTGATTTGCCCCTGAGGAAAATGACAAAATTGCATGATTTTATAAGACAAGTATGACTCGATTTCATTTTTTGACCAAAATGGCAATAAAACTGAAACCACAGGGACCCAGATGCAAAAGGTTTGAGTTTTGGACTAAAGTAGCAAAAGTAACCAAACCTCAGGGACCAAAATGGCAGTTTACTCTAAAAATAAAGTTACTGTTCGTAATCCCTTGAAAACAATATGTATATATATATATATATATATATATATATATATATATATCGTGTAGAGTTCAAATGAGAAGAAATTATAAATTAAGAATAAAAAGAATAAAGGGTACAAAGGTAATTTGAAAAAATCATTTAATGAGTCTATTCTTTATTTTTGCTATTGATGCGTGTGTAGTGTAATATTTTTTTAGGTATATATTTTAAACCATTTTTACACTTTAGCCAACTTTTAAATTTATAAAACACGATATTTACTAACACTAAACACACATATGGGCAAGTGCACCCATCATGGACGTAGTATATTGTTGGTAAGATACCGAGGTCATCCAAGGACACAAGAGCTTTTAGTACCGGTTTATTCTCAACGTCTAATCAAATCAAAATGATAGAAAAAGATTTTTAAACTAAGAAAATAAAACTAACTAAATGCTGAAAAATAAAATAAAAATAAAACAGATAGACAAGATGAATCACTTGGATCCGACTCGTGTGTTAGTATAACCTTTGATTATTTTCGCACTTTTGCACTTGTTTAAGAGATTATCTTAGTTATTGTAGTAGGCCCCTCGTTTGAAGGCGACGTTACCCTCAACCCAGTAGTTTGAGTCAGCAAGGATACAATTCTAAAGGGTCAGATTATTGAAAGATAATTAATTAAGTTATTAATGCAAATTATGGTAGGCCCCTCTTTTGGAGGTGACGTTACCCTCGACTAAGTAGTCTGAGTCAGCAGGGATACAGTCCTAAATAACTGGGTTATAGTATTAATAGTAGTTAACTTATGAGGGGGTCAAAGAGTTTGGACCCCGGCCATCCAATACCTTTGGGTATTGAAGGAGGTCCTACTAAATTTGACCCAGGTCCCTTGCAGGACCTCTAAACGCTGAACAAGGGCAAGACCCTTACCAAACCGTTCGCTTAACCCCCGACCAGGTAGCCAACATACCTCCATATAGACCGTGGAGATATGAATGGTGAAAATCTTTTATTTTATATAGACAGTAAAATAATGCCAAGACACCACGGACAAACGATAAGGAAGAATCACCTTCAACATAAGAAACTAGTTATTAAAGTCATTAATACAAAACCAATTAAGAAGTGCAAAAGATTAAAAATAAAAAGTATTATACTAAACACTTGTCTTCACCAAGTGATGTAAGAGACTTAGGCAAACATGGCCTTGATTGTCAAGAACTCTTACGATCAATCTTGGATCCCGAGACGACTCACATACTCTATGATGGACAATGGATGATGGTGTTATGGTGGTGGTGGGTGGTGGGTGAAGTGTGAGAGAGGTGGTGTGCCAAGGGATGAGTTGAAATGTCTCCAAGCACACCTATTTATAGGCTGAACAGAAGCCTGGACACGGCCCCGTGCCCGCTGGGCACGGCCCCGTGTCCGTCTGACACTCTCTCTCTTCATTAATTGTAATTCGCAATTACAATAAATGCGCCTGCTGTACTCTGACCACGCCCCCGTGTCATGGTGGGCAATAGAAGCTTCTACTAGTTTGTCTTTTCTGCTGCTTCTTGGGCACGGGGCGTGTTCAGCCTTCTGTCTTCCTTGTTTTGCTTGGGAGGATGCTGTCGAGGGGTCGGGCAATCCACTTTTGTCCTTTTTCTTGTATTTATGTTAGATTTTGCTGTCTTTTTGCTTCTTTTGTTAATTTGAGCTCATTTAAGCCTGAAAATACAAAAGGAAGACAAAAACACACTTTTTCCAACATTAGTACTAAAAAAGGGTTAGTTTTATGCCACAATTGATATAATTTATATGTTGCATTTTGCGCATATCAAATACCCCCACACTTGAATCTTTGCTTGTCCTCAAGCAAAACTCTTTATAATGTGGCTTTATTCACTCCCAAATGGAATGGGTAGAAGAGAAAGTTTTTGGGCTTGTCATAGAGTGTCAGGATTTTCCAAGATCGTTTAGGTTTTATTTTTATTTATTCACAATCCTATTCGTCATGATTTTTTAAAAACATTCCATAAGATAAATTATTTATTAAGGCGTAACATACCTTTTTAAAATTCCATTTATATACAAGTTCACATACCTCACGGGGGAAATCACTCACACTCGGCCGAAGGTGTATTTTTAGTGAATCACTCGAGAGCGGCATGGAACTTATTTCTACCATAAGCTTGCCAAGCAATCAATCCTCCTCCTTTTTAACTTTATACCTTTGTAAATATTAAGAGAACTTTTTGGGTGAAGGGTTAGGCTTGGGCTAAAGGTAGGTCGTTGGGTTAGTGGTTAGTTGAAAAAGGGCGAAAGGCGTAAAAAGCGTTGGTTTTCGTAAAACATGTTGTTTTTGTGACTTTTTATTTTCAATGAAGTATTTATTCAAACAAGCTTTGGTTTGAGGAGCTTTGTTTGTTTATTTTCAACTTCATCATCAATTTTTTTTTGGAGTCACACGAAAACCAAGTTTTGTTACTAAAATAAAGGTTTAAAAATGAAAAAGGGTTTTGGTGGGTAAAAAGGGTTTTGGGTTAAGAAATGAAAAGGTTTAGGCTCAAAGGGGTTAACTAGGGGGAATTTTTGGGTAGGTGAAAAGAAAAATAAAAATAATGGTGTTGAAAGAAAAAGGGTTAGTCCTAATGCCTCCATCATTTACTTACTTACGTTTAAGTTGATAAAGACCGGGAATGAATTATCGTGGCAAGTTCTAGAGTCGTAAGAACCAAGCGGCTATTCACACAAGAAACGAAAAATGAGCATTTAGTTGTGAAGATGTGTATTTGTATGCTCTATAAAGGCTCAAAACTCACTTTTGTGGGAATGGGTTTTTATGTGATCAAGTATATATAATCAAATTTTAACTAAGCTTGTCATGCCATTTCATAATTTTCTTAAGTTGGTTCTTTTTATCACGACGCTATCGGTTGTAAATTCGTAAAAATATAACCTTGTTAAAATTAGAATTCTCAACTTAAACTGATGCGTGTGTAGTGTAATATTTTTTTAGGTATATATTTTAAGCCCTTTTTACACTTTAGCCAAGTTTTAAATTTATAAAACACGATATTTACTAACACTAAACACACATATGGGCAAGTGCACCCATCGTGGACGTAGTATAGTGTTGGTAAGATACCGAGGTCGTCCAAGGACACAAGAGCTTTTAGTACCGATTTATCCTCAACGTCTAATCAAATCAAAATGTTAGAAAAAGATTTTTAAACTAAGAAAATAAAACTAACTAAATGCTGAAAAATAAAATAAAAATAAAACAGATAGACAAGATGAATCACTTGGATCTGACTCGTGTGTTAGTATAACCTTTGATTATTTTCGCACTTTTGCACTTGTTTAAGAGATTATCTTAGTTATTGTAGTAGGCCCCTCTTTTGAAGGCGACGTTACCCTCAACCCAGTAGTTTGAGTCAGCAAGGATACAATCCTAAAGGGACGGATTATTGAAAGATAATTAATTAAGTTATTAATGCAAATTATGGTAGGCCCCTCTTTTGGAGGTGACGTTACCCTCGACTAAGTAGTCTGAGTCAGCAGGGATACAGTCTTAAATAGCCGGGTTATAGTATTAATAGTAGTTAACTTATGAGGGGGTCAAAGAGTTTTGACCCCCCGCCATCCAATACCTTTGAGTATTGTAGGAGGTCCTACTAAATTTGACCCAGGTCCCTTGCAGGACCTCTAAACGCTGAACAAGGGCAAGACCCTTACCAAACCGTTCCCTTAACCCCCGACCAGGTAGCCAACATACCTGCATATAGACCGTGGAGATATGAATGGTGAAAATCTTTTATTTTATATAGACAGTAAAATAATGCCAAGACACCACGGACAAACGATAAGGAAGAATCACCTTCAACATAAGAAACTAGTTATTAAAGTCATTAATACAAAACCAATTAAGAAGTGCAAAAGATTAAAAATAAAAAGTATTATACTAAACACTTGTCTTCACCAAGTGATGTAAGAGACTTAGGCAAACATGGCCTTGATTGTCAAGAACTCTTACGATCAATCTTGGATCCCGAGATGACTCACACACTCTTTGATGGACAATGGATGATGGTGGTGGATGATGGTGTTATGGTGGTGGTGGGTGGTGGGTGAAGTGTGAGAGAGGTGGTGTGCCAAGGGATGAGTTGAAATGTCTCCAAGCACTCCTATTTATAGGCTGAACAGAAGGCTAGACACGGCCCCATGCCCGCTGGGCACGGCCCTGTGTCCGTCTGACACTCTCTCTCTTCATTAATTGTAATTCGCAATTACAATAAATGCGTCTGCTGTACTCTGACTACGCCCCCCGTGTCCACTGGGCACGGCCCCATGGTGGGCAATAGAAGCTTCTACTAGTTTGTCTTTTCTGCTGCTTCTTGGGCACGGCCCCGTGCTCGCTGAGCACGGGGCGTGTTCAGCCTTCCGTCTTCCTTGTTTTGCTTGGGAGGATGTTGTCGAGGGGTCAGGCAATCCACTTTTGTCATTTTTCTTGTATTTATGTTAGATTTTGCTGTCTTTTTGCTTCTTTTGTTAATTTGAGCTCATTTAATCCTGAAAATACAAAAGGAAGACAAAAACACACTTTTTCCAACATTAGTACTAAAAAAGGGTTAGTTTTATGCTACAATTGATATAATTTATATGTTGCATTTTGCGCATATCACTATTCAAATTAATGAACCCTAATCATTAAATGAGTCATCCTATAAAATAGTTTTGCATCTTACACAATAAAAACAATCATGCAAATGATCATACATATTCAACGTTTTCTACACCATAAAAACAATGTTTCATACACCATAAAACCAATGTTTTGATATAAGGTACATAATGTGTAGTACCTCAACACTTTTAAATAATTTTACGACTTATAATAAGATATGTGTAGGACACAACACTTGTAAATAATTTGGTCACTTCTAACAAAATTGGTGTAGTACCAACACATTAATGTCGGTGAGGAGGAAATTATGGTGGCATTAATAAGACTTGAGTAACCCTTTATAATATTTATTAATATTTTACATCAAAATGTCTATCCTACCCTTATTAATTAAAGTATTAATTAAAACTAGACAAAAATTATATCTTGATTTACAACCATTGATCAAAAAAGTCTAGGGCCTACATTAATTTATTTTTCTTTTTACAAGAAGATTCTTCTCAAATGAACCTCCCCCTATATATATATATATATATATATATATATATATATATATATATATATATGTATATAGGTAGAGGATCCTGTAAAAAGTGCTCAAAGTGTGAGAAGTGTATTATAACACTATGTATAATACTATATAACACCATATAAACACCGTATAACAATATGTAACACCATATAATACCATATAACACTCTGTAACACTATATAACATTATACAACAAATATAACACTATAGTTTGTCTGATAGCATGTCCATGATAGATGTATAGTGTTATATTTGTTATATAGTGTTATATGGTATTATATGGTGTTACATATTGTTATACGGTGTTTATATGGTGTTATATAGTATTATATATAGTGTTATAATACACTTCTCACACTTTAGGCCCTTTTTACACTATCCTTACCCTATATATATATAATAGTAAAGTAATGTGTTGCTAAATTACATAAAAGTACAAAATCATTGCTACAAAATCACCGCTAAAATAAACAAAAGAAGTGATATATTATTAGGCTAGACGGTATGGTAGAGGCTCATCCTTGAAGGATGACCCGTCACGTAAGCGTCACGTAGGATAGGTGTGAGGATGAGGCAAAGGGAATGAAACTAAGAAAATGAGGGATGAGCCTAATATATATATATATATATATATATATATATATATATATATATATATATATATATAGGGTAAGGTTCATGCGAGAACCACCTTTATTACGAGAACCGCGAGAACCAATGTGAACACAACCTAAAATAGCTAAACAAAACCTAACCCCCCCCCCCAAGCTAAAATGCTAAAAACTAAACCCCCAAAAAACCTAAAAAATCTAAAAAAATATATAAAAAAAATCTTAATTTTTTTATTAATATTTTTTATGTTAAAATGGCTACTTTTAGGAGCCAAAATTTTTTTTTACTACTAAAAGTAGCGATTTTTTTTTGTATTTTTTAGCTATTTTTAGGCATTTTTGGTTGTGTTCACGTTGGTTCTCGCAATAAAGAGTGGTTCCTAACGGATTTTTGTCATATATATATATTTACATATATATATATATATATGTGAGTTGTATGTATATGTTTGTGTGACGGGAGGTTGCATAAATTTTTGTCTTTAGCTAGCATCCCCATTGTCCCAGACGTTTTGGACGACGCCGTGTGGGGGGGGGGGAGGAAATGGTGTTGCCGCCGGCAACAGGCCTCGATGATGATGGGACAAGCCCCACACCGTATAGCCGTTTACAAAAATATCCAACGATGGGATGGTCTGTTTGGAATAAAAGATGATAATTTGATATTTATTTATGGTGACAAACTCTACTTTTCACGTGTCTAATTTAACATTATTTTAAAATACTATTTTATAATTTTTAAAATTTTATAACTAATTATTTAATAATTTTTTATTTAACAAGTGTACCAACATAGTATATTATTATATTTTTTCTTTGAAAGGTAATATTATATTGTTATATTAATGTTGACAATATGCGGCCGAATTGCGTTCACACTTAATCTAATGATAAACAAGTAGAAAGTCAAGCTTGAATGAATACAAAAAGAAAACATGCACTTTGGGTAGTTTAATTCCATTCCAATAATGATACAATTTGTCACAACAAATTCCAGATTTAGGGTAATTTTAGTCTAGTGAATGAAGATTGTAGGGTTAGTTAAAGAAGAAGGTACATTTTTAAAACATTGTTGTTAATTTGGATTATTGGGGAACAGAAGTATGGTTTTGAGAGGATATTTGGAAATCGAAAGCATGAATTAGAAAGATGTTGGTGCACTTATGTCTGTACTTTGTCTGTATTTCGTCATGATACAAAACGATGTCTTTTGTTAGTCTGGGTTACGTCTTAGGTTTGTTAATATGTGTGTTTTGATGTAAGTTTGACCAAGTCAACCATCCTCCTGGTTTGACTTGGCCAAACAGTTAACACATGTTTGTAACATATGTTGTGTCGAAGGATGTCATCGAAGGATTGTTTATATCCTTCGATGACCTCGAAGGATAACCTTCGATGGATACAAATGGACCTCGAAGGATATATCATCCTTCGAGGTATATGTGGATCCTTCGGTGAGTTTCTGGTCGATAGATGATCTTTCGACCAGACATTCTGATCCTTCGACCAGTGTATCTGTGTTGGGTATATATACCCATGTAGTGTGTTCACTTCATTGGTGAGACAAGCATATAAGGAGAGACACTTCACAGTGAACACACACACACTTTGAGAGTTTGCAAAACAGATTTGTAAACATTGAGCTTGTAACCGAACCTTTCATACGTATTAATACAAGTGGTGTTAATCGGTGAATATTGTGTGTCTTGTGTTTGCGCTTGTTTCATCTCGGTTTGCACTCTAGCTTGGATTCCGCACTTGCTAGTGTGTTAACATAACAAGGTTAAGGTTTAACCTCATCCTTCGAGGGACCTACAAGTGGTATCAGAGCTTTGGCTCTTTTCCTTGTTAAAACCGAGTTTTTACACGACTTTGGAGTGTTTGGACACATGGTTTAGCACCCGTTTTTAGTGTTTTTCTCGTATTTCTTGACGTAAAAACGTGTTCTAAACTAACCGGGTGTGTTAAAGGACGGGTTGGGTAACTTAAAAACTTGTTTTTAAGAAACTTGGTGATTTCCGGCCAAATTCCGACTTGCTCCGGTGACCGGATTTTCTGGATAAAATTTTCCTTTTAAGGAATATTTTATTTGTCAAATCTGAGTTGGTAGAAAGTAGGGTCTGACCATACCTTTCTGCCGAAAGTTGACTACCAACCCATCACCTTTTTCAACCTGTCTCCTTTGTGTCAGCTGTGTCAGTTCACATCGAAAGATATCCTTCGAGGTCGAAAGATCATCTTTCGATCAAAGGAGGTTAGACAGATATTGATCCTTCGAACATCCTTCGAAGTCTGTGATTTATCTTTCGAGCCAAGGAATCTTTCCGAAGGATATATTGTTCGATCTACTGTTACTATTCGAAAGATAAGGATCCTTCGTCTTGGAGAATCTTTCGAAATCATTGTTCGAAAGTCAACAGTGATCTTTCGAACACTGTTGATCCTTCGAACAAGTACTATCTTTCGACCCTTATCTGTTTAAGTTTAACAGTTTGTGTTTTTCAGGTCTTTCGATCAAGGATCTTTCGGTTGTTTGTTATCATTCAAGTTTTTAACATAGTTTGTGAAAATTAATTTTTCAAATTTTAAATCAATTTTCACTTAATATATTAATTTTCATAAAATGGGAACAGACGGTCAGTGGGATCCAACCGCGTGGACTACAACAACTTTGACTCCACAATCATCAGCTACGCAATCTGCGTCAGATTTTGACAAAACTGCATGGATGCGAGCTATTGCCCCACCTCAAGCTGCAATGATAACTGCAAATCAATGGGCATTGGTCACAAATCAAAGCAGCAGCATTCAAGCAATGATGCAGAACGACATTGAAGCTGGTACAAGCACAAAACCGCCAAAGCTAAATCACATCAATGATTGGGGATGGTGGAAAGAAAGGCTGAGAACTTATGTTCAGGGGCA
The DNA here is from genome assembly GCF_002127325.2 of Helianthus annuus. NCBI lineage: Eukaryota > Viridiplantae > Streptophyta > Magnoliopsida > Asterales > Asteraceae > Helianthus > Helianthus annuus. The sequence goes on from NC_035440.2 coordinate 87,244,120, forward strand.
AGGTCAAGATCTATGGATGTGTTTCTTCACTCCATTTGAAAATGAGTTGGAAGTTGCAGGATCTAATCCAGAAACTTACAGCACTATGTCTAATGATGATAAGAAGAAATATGAGTTAGAAAAGAAAGCATTCATGATTCTCACACAGCTCTTCACAGAGACATTTACCACCAGTTTGTTTACTGCACGACCACTAAAAGCTTGTGGGATATGCTCACGTTACGATGCGAAGGAAATGCTCAATCTAGAAAGATCAAGCAAGAATTCTTGAAGAAAGAGTTTGAAGGATTCACGTGTATGGAGAATGAGACTTTGGCAGAGTTATCTACAAGGTTCCATCACTTGTTGAGCGAGATGTTTGCCTTTAAAGTCACTGCCACTCCACGAGAAATGGTGCAGAGATTCGCTGATAGCTTACCAGCAAAGTAGAGCAGTTTTCTTGAAATTCTCAAAGAAAATGGTGTTCTAGACACAATCACCGTTTATGAGTTAATTCAAAAATTGGAAAACAAGGATGTGGAAGAAAAGCTTAAGGCAAAAAGAACACTAACTCCTCAAAATCCAGAGATGTACTTTGGGATTGCAGGAGGTATCAGTGGAGAAAAACCAGCCTCTCAACACGCGAAGCTTCAAACAGCTTTCATCTCAAACACCGGACCTTCCACAACAAATCAGTTTGATCCTTCAGCATACACGAAGATGTATTCAAGACCAGATTCTTCTTCTCAACAACAGTATGTGCAACCGCAACAGCAAGGGTTTTATGGAAGCTCTTCAAACTTTCAAGCCACTTCCAATCCGAACACAGTCAGATTAGACACTTCCAACTTTTCAAAAGTCACTGTTGAAGTAGCCAAGGAGCATATGGAGATGTTGAATACCTTGGTTAGTGCTTATTGTGGATTAGTTGCAGGTCAGATTGGGAATATCAATCTAACCAATGAAGATTATCAGCAAGTGGATAAAGAAGAGTTTGAAATGATGGATATCAAATGGGCTCTTGCTAGTGCAATTCGAAGAGCAAAGGAGTTTATGGAAAGGACAGGGAGAACCAACTTGGAAAGCAACAACAACACCAAGTATGGTTTTGATAAGAATGTTGTCACTTGCTTTAATTGTGGTGAAAAGGGTCACTTCAAGCGGGAGTGTCAGAAGCCACCTAAGCAAGGAAATCAGAATCCCTTCAGGAATCAAGGACAGCCACAACAGCAACAGAACAACAATTCTGTCAGATCAATAGTTCCTGTTGGAGGAAATGCATCTGGATCCACAAACACTAATTCCCACAGAGGATTGGTTGTTCAAGCTGATGAAATCTGCAACTGGAGTCTTCAGCTTGGAGAAGGAGGAAATGGTGGAACAGCATGTTATGCTAAAGTGATTGAGAAGGTAGTAGAACCCGTGTCTGCTGGTGAATCTTCAGAAGATGAAGATAGTTCGGGTTATAGTGGGAGCATGAATGGGGAATCACTTGATGCTGGTAATTTATCAAGTGATGCTTTAGATTTGGAAGTTGATGAGCTTTTGACTGAAGCTGAAGCATTATGCAAGAGGAGATCTATTCTCTGCCAGAAATCTGCTGGAACTTCCGAGAAGCTTGCTAAGTTTTTCTCTGAAGATGGATCTTTTTCTTTTCATACAGCCTTTATGGCTCAAGTAGAAGGTCAAACTTCTCAGGTATGTGATACTAATTCTGACTCTATTTCTGTTCCTGTTGAATGTGCAAAGTGTTTAAAATATGCAGAAAAGGAAAGTCAGTTTGAAATCACACAGAAACACAATCAAGAATTGATTGTAGATCTTTCTAAAGCAACTGAAGCTAACTTGTTTTTAACCAGAAATGAAAAGGAATTTAAAGAAACAATTGCGTCATTAAGACATGATGTTTCAGAATTACAAAAGGCTATTTTGCGAAAACAACATGCTAACAATAATCTTATTGACACAATTGAAAAGCAAATGGTAGAGTTAGCAACAGCTCGATGTGAATGTGAGACAATCAAGCAGAAATTGGAAAGCTATTCCAATTCCCGCTACGTATTGGATCACATCATTGATGTTCAAAAGAAAAAGGGGGATACAAAATGTATTGGATTCAATTCATGTCCCCCCCCCAATGAATCACAATTACTCCAAATTGCCTGATGACAAGGATATGCCCCGTTTTGAACCTACTGTGCCACTCGGTCTAGATGACTTTGCAGCAGGCCTCGGGTTCACAACTGGTACATCATCCTCGGGTCAATCAGAATCTGAGAATGTGACAGATTCATCGTGTGTTAAGGAACAGAGTCCTCCCATTATTGAGGATGCTGATTCTTCGGACGATGAATCTGAAGAAATTGTGAAACAACAGTCTAACTCGGTTACAACAGATATTCCTATCGAGAATCACATCCTGTGTGATCCACCAGTGAAACCGAGTAAGACTGAAATGTCAAAAGCAATGGAATCCCTTGTAGTTAGCTCTGAAGGGAATAACTTGTTGTATACGCTCAAAGGAGATAGCAAAATCTACTCTAACAAAGATTTTCCAATTAAAAATGTAAATCAAGATTTAATTGAGCAAATTTTTGAAGGATGCACTGATAAGTTTTTGGGGAACAAAAGTGGAAAAGTTACCGTCACTCAATGTGATCCAATTCCGTGTGAACAAATTAGAAAACAATACGGAAACCAAAAACTACCTATTGAGCGAAAACAACAAGTCAACTCCGGAAAGGGTAAGGTACAGGGAAAGAAGGCTCAGAACAAGAATGTTCAAGCACCTAAAGTTCAGCAGCCTAAGACTGAACAACCCAAGGTTCAACAACCTAAAGTTGAACAGTCTAAGGCTACTCAACCTAAGGCTGCACAACCTAAAATTCAACAATCAAGGGTTGAGCAACCTAAGGTTCAACAACAAAAGGTGCAAAACAAAAGAGCTCCTGTTAAGAAACAAGAACCAAAAATGAACTTTGTTGGATCCACTGGTTCAGACAAACTTGAAACATTTCAGGATAAATCTAACATTGATTTTGTAAAACAAGTTAGAATTTTAAAACGAAATGATCAAAATAATTACACCCAACACACCAACGGATGTGATTTAGGTCCTAGTACGTCTAGATCACAAAGTTCATTGTCTGGTTCTTCGTCTGGTCATCAACATGTTTCTCCGAGGTTTGTAGAGCGGAGAACATGTTTTGAATGTGGCACAGTTGGGCATATTGTAAGATATTGCCCATACCTGCAAAAACTGAAGTCAAAAACGAGTGCTCCCCAAGAAATCAATTACCAAAAACGACCAGTTTCCCCGAAACAGGACCCACGTGTCTTGAAAGAAAGGGAAAAGAAGCTAAAACAAAAGAATCAAAAGGTAATTGAAAAGGCCTTAAAATCAGATGTCAAAGAAGAAAAACCTGTACAAGCAAAACCTGAAACTGTAAAACCAGTAAATGCTAAAACAATAAATTCAAATACTGGTAAACGACAAACAGCTTGGAAGCAAAAGCAGGTAATTCAATCAGGGGGAGCACCACAAGTTCTTTTTCCTAATCATCAAGTGATTGAGATCACCTTCCTTGATGATCAAGGACGACCCAAGTCCACAAAGGCTTGGTTCCCCCTCTCCAACTAATCTCTGAATGAGTGTGCAGAATGTTCCAGGAGGAACTATTGATAGTCTTAGGATTGTTGATAGTGGAGCGTCCATGCACAAGATTGGCGACATAAAGCTCCGAAATATTGTTACAAACTAGGAGAATGTTGTTGCCATTGGTGGAGAAAGGGAAAAAGAAAAGAAGACAAAAATGTCTGATGAAAGAATGTGGTTGAATGAAGTTGCAAAATTCGACCAAATGAAGAACGTGCCAAAATTTGGTTGTTATGGTTTTTGATCAGGTCCTCAGGAAAGATTCCAATGCAATGTACGCACCTGCACAACGTCTGAAGTTCAAAATCAACAAAATGGACGTGTAGTGTACATTTCTTCGCGGTATGATTGAAGAAAATGTGTTTGTTGAACGAACTACACCGGATGTGCAAATGTCTTGGCGTGGATTGAACAACCACACACTACTTCTCAAGAGGAAGACAAAGACCTTCGCTGGTGCAATGTGAAAGACCAGCCGGAACCAAAGGTTTTTGATCGGGTTGCTGTGAAGAGATTTTTCAGTAGCTACAAAATCGACCTTGAAATCCACACCGGATGGATATCCAGTTTGGGAGAGCACTCAGATTCCTTGCAATGCACGAAGCAGTTGCAGGATACGGTTTTTAAATTTCTAATCTCTCCTATACTTGTTGATTTTAAGCTGCTATATGAATTATATCGTCTCGTACAGCACTCTTTGGCCTGACACGTTGATCTCGAATATCACCTCACACGTGATTGTTTCTTTATGAAACTCGTCAATGTTGTCATGGTCCGCACCGCTTACCGACGTGCCAACTGAATTTTCCAAAATTCGATAAATCTTTTCTGATAAAAACTTAATTTTGGTAAACGACATTAAGGTCAAGCAAGAGTAAAACCAACATTGGAAAATCATTTTTGTATATACCTTTATGTTTTTAATTTGTCTTAGTTTGTTGATTTTAGGGGGAGTAAATCCAAAAATCTGAAAATCCAAAAACATCGAAAAATTTCAAAAACACAAAAACAATAGAAAAACAAAAATGAGTTTCCTGGCGAGCAAAAGAGAAAATGATAGTACATCAGTGGTCTATACAAACCTCTTTAAACCTTAAATGAAAAACGATAAGCAGCTCTATATAAGATGTATCGGTAGGCTCACAATCATTTTAAGGTGTGCAGGGTGATATAAACTTAAATCGACTGAAGACCAGGTGGGAACCATTCATTGGCATATGGTCTTAGTACCGAAATTTCATTTGAGAGATTGCCGAGGTTCTGAGATATTCGGTCTTTATGCTGCTTATCATCTGGGTATCATGGTTGTATCTTTTACCGAAAAATAACGGGGACGCAAGTCTAGATCTTCCATGATACTATACATACGTGTACATATTGCATACGACCTCAATAAGTGATAAAATATCACATTTATCCGGGAGTCAAGTTCGTCTCTCTGCTGTACGGAAGTACTGACCTGTTCACGGACTTGCTCCTGTGCCCTCATGCATATGAAAATCAAGTTCCTCATCAATAAGTGATTTTATCACATAGGGCTTGTTTTCAAATCAAAATAAGTGAGAATCTCACATCATATACGGTCAAACAGATGATAATCGGTATACTCACCGGTAAGATGAACCCTCGTGCATACCTTGATACGGGAATGTGTCGTGCATACAAATGACACATCAGATGATAAGGTTTTTTATGAGCGAGGATGTGAAAAGACTGAAATGCCCCTCATGTGAGGGGCACATAACCAGGAATTAACTGTGGAAATGGATGGCGTTTGAGGTGCGGAGCAAAATGGTGATAAGTTAGGAAGATCAGGGAGTAAAATGGCTATTTTTAAAGGATTGGGGCACAACCATTAAAACGCCGAAATCACAAGGAGCAAAACAGAAGTTTACTCTTTTGTTTATCTTGTTCATGAAAGATCTTTGTACATTTATTTATACCCTGCAATTTAACTTAAAAATCACACTTTTCAAAATTTATCCCTTATTATAATTTAACTCAAAAATCAAAATCACACTTTTCAAAATTTATCCCTCATTATAAAAAACCCCACGCATTACATCCACCGTTTTTATATTTTTCTTATTCACAAACACTTTTATTATATTCCTCGTTTTTATACATTTAGAATAATTTGCTGGAAGATGAATAGTAGTTTTTTTATATATAAAAAGCTACTGTAGCTGAAGGGGTATGGTCCCAAAAAGCCGCGCAGACCATTTAGGTCGCGCGCTGGACCGTACTCCTTGGTCAACAAGCTGATTAACCAATAGACCTTGCGCAGGCTACTTAGGTAAAACCTGAACCCCGCGCGAGGCCCAAACAAGAAATAACATCAGTCTCACACTTAGCATCCTGAATAAGAGCCCTCAACTCCTACAACCTTGCGCGGGCTTGTTACGTACACAACAAGGGTCGTGCAGGAGTTACGGCGCAGGGCCACTTCAAAAAGTATGAAAGGTACGAGTGGCAGAAGAATGAGCCAATCGGCGTCCACCAGGCTGTGCTCTATCGTGCTTCACGACTAACAGTTGTGCAGGAGACAGAGAGTACACAAGGACGCCTATGTGGCACCAAGTAGGGGGCGGCGACAACTGCCCCCATGATCTCCACTCACCTGCTGATGGCAGAAGGACAGCAACGCCGAAAACTCGGACACGTGGCTCCAATCAAGGTGCGCCAGTGTCGAAGAGCTTCTAGAAACCACTAACTGTCGATACTAGTGAGATAAGGAGGATATTCCTTGTTGTCGCCTTCCGGCCCAAGGCCCATCAGTCCATCTCCTCCTACACCTCTCCGGCTATAAATAGAGACCTCCATACACAGGTTAAAGATTCCGTTCTCTCTGCTCTCACTCTTAACACACACTTTTATCTCCTCAAAGCAGTTACTTATTCTCACACCGGAGTCTGGTTAAGAGGGAAACCCACATATTCCCCTCTTAACGAGCTAACGGTGTTGCTGTTTTGCAGGAAGAATCGTCACACGCAAACTCAGGAAGGATTAAAGAAGATTAACCCTCATGTTTGAAACATAAACCAAACTAATTAACCTAAAATTAGTCCCGTGTTTCTTCATTGGCGCCCACCGATTTTTTACAATCACTCCATCTTCTTCTTTTCTGATTTTTTTTCTACTCTCTCGATCATGGCTGGTCAGGGAGTGCCCGATTTCGATTTCGGAACAAACTCTAACGTAGGAATGGGGGAGGACAACCCGCATGTCCGACTCTGACCTGCTGATGAGATAGTCGAAGGCGAAGCAACAAACACCGGGGGACCCCGCATGAGTATCACTCGTATCACTCAAACGGGTACCCCAACAAGCAATGTCGCTGGTCCATCAAACTCAGCTCTAAACCCGAACATTTCAGTGTTACTAGGGCTACCAGAAGGCGAAACCTTAGCTTCCTGGTATGCCTAGCAGATTGCTACTATAAATGCTGCGTATCAGTCTTTGAGCGCACAACAAGCGATTCTGCAAGCAAAACCATCCTTGGTACTTCTCCGGGTCCAACTCAGGGGGCGCGCCAGACACCCCCTCAGCAAAACATACAAGGGCAACTCAACAGACCTCCTCCCCAAAGAAGGCCAAGCGTGCATGACACACGCGACACATACGGGGAGACAGGAAGTTACTATGACCATCCATCCAACGTGCAACAAAGGCGACCAGTTCACAGCCGGCTAGGGCCGCGCAACATGAACAACGAATGGGATGACACAGACCCGGATGATCCTACTTGGCAAGATGATGAAGGTTCCTCAGTTTTTAACCGTCTGCAGAAAAATCATGAGTCTTACAGACAAAGGCCGCGCATCGCCTACAACGAAGAAGCAGAGTGTGATTTCAGTCTCGTTTATAGGCCAGCAGAAGCCACTGAACACTTGAAGTTTATCCCAAAAATTGCTCTAGCCCCGCTAGAAAAAGCAAAGCTATCCCCAACAGTGGGAAAGTTCAATGGTCTCACTGACCCTAATGATCATTTTCGAGTATTTACAAGCGTTGGTGTTTTAGGAGGATGGACCATGCCAATGTGGTGCCATCTGTTCATTCAGACTTTCACAGGGGCTCCTCGCGCCTGTGAGACAGCCTTCCATCTGGAAAAATCAAATCATGGGTTGACTTCAGAACCAATTTGTAGCCCACTTTAGCCAGCAGAGACGTTATTAGCGCGATACGTCCGAAGTAACAGACATCTGGCGCAGAGACAACGAGGGATTAGAAGATTTCATCACTCGCTTCAACAAGGAGTGCTTAGAAATTAGAGACGTAAACGAACAATTGATGCGCGCTCACTTTAAAAAGGCCATCCTTTGTGATAGTCTAATCAGGACTATCACAGGAAAGGACGGTATGCCCAAAGAGTGGGACAAACTAATGGCCGCTGCAAAGATTGTAGCGCAGACCGAGGAATCGTTGGCTGGAACCAAAAGCTCTTACACTGAAGATCGTTTTTCAAAAGCAAGCCCACGCGACAACAATAGGCGAAACAGAAACAGAAACCCTGGTCGGAAGACAGGTCAATCCAGCGGTTATGAAGAGAGACCTCGCTTTAGAGAAGACGCGTGAGATACAATTGACCGCATCGGCTATTGTAAAGGTGTCAGGAATGAAAACCGAGAGAAATATTGGTTTCCGCTCATTAAGACACCAAAAGAGGTGCTCATGACGGAGAACCATGACTTCAAGGCACCAACGCCTATGACAAACAAGAAGGGGCAAGACCCGAACCTGTACTGCGATTTTCACAAAGACACAGGTCATTTGACAGATGATTGTATCAGTCTAAGGCAGGAGATCGAGAAGGCGCTGAAAAGCGGCAAGTTAAGCCATCTGGTCAAGAATGTGCGCAAGGAGACACGCCAGATTCAAAGGAATGACGATGGAAACCAGAAGAAGGTTAGGTGCCTAGAAACTCACTTGGTCAATGGACCAAGACACAACGCAAGGAACAAGGGCAAGCTCCCGTTTGAACCAACAGCGCAAGAGCAATAAGTCATCTTTCCGGTAGTGCGTGGGGTTCCACGTGCCACGCGCCCCGTTGTCATTACCGGCATCATAGGCCACTATGAAACAGAGTACGTCTTCATCGATCCAGGAAGCACAGCCGATATCATTTATGAACAATGTTTCAACCAGTTTGATGAAGAAGACAAAGCGCGCCTCGAGCCTATGGATTACCCTCTATCCGGATTTTGCAATGAGACAGTCTTCCCATTGGGCCAAATCAGCTTCCCTATCACGCTATCTGACGGGAAGCATTCAAGAACTACAAATGTCAACTTTATGGTGATGCCAGTCAATTCAAGGCATGACGTTTTAATTGGGAGAGAAACTCAGGGAGAAATGAACATGGTAACCTCCACGCCCATTCAGCCATTGGCTTTCCAACTGAGACGGGGGTAGCGATTATCTACGCAAAGAAAGAGGTGATGGCAGCAGAAGACGCGCGCCCAGTCAAAGCAGCAAAGAATTCAACAACCGAGCCAGAAAAATAGGTCTTAAACTGCAAGTACCCAGAACAGACGGTGACGATTGGCCACGCAATCTCACCAAATATCAGGACGTACCTCAAACAACTACTGTTCAGTATTAAAAATAGGATGAGGCATGATGAAGTTGTTGTGAATGTTTTTTCCCATACAGTCATGGATGAATTTTGGTCATCGGTGATGGCATCACCCATAATTCTTTCTTTTTATGAAACAAAAAGAAAATTATGTTTTTATATCGGAATCGCCGGAGGCTCGACGGAGAAAAGAAGTTGGGGTTAGCGTGTGAGGTCGCCAGGAGATTCTGGCTTGACCTCTATCCCTAACTCAATCTTGCGATTCTCCCATTCGCCTTTGGGATTTGGTCGTTGTCTGGTTTTATATTTCTGTCGGGATACGAACCATCGGAGTCTCGACGGAACGGAGGACCTAGGGAAAGCATTTGAGGGTTGACTCGATCACATATTGGTTGTTTGATCCAACTTTACCTCTCTTTCTTTCTCAAAGCTCCCGAGTTCCCATTCGTTGTCTGAGGTTTGTGTCTCCTCCCTCGTTGTGGTTTCTTATGGAGGAGGATGGCCCGTGGGAGGACCCACATCATCTACGGAAGAAGGATAAACGTAATACAAAGGTCATGGAGAACCCGGCGAACATCACGAAGTTTTTTGTGACAAACCTCCCTCATGGTTGCACTCCGTGGGAAGTCTCTGAGTTTGTTAAGGTTTTTGGAGAAGTTGCAGGGGTGTACATCGCAAGGAAGAAGGATAAACTGGGGAACAGATTTGGGTTTATCAGCTTTAAGAACTTTCAAGATATCAAGGAGATGGAGAGAGCCTTGAATGGCACCAAGATGGGAAGTTGTAAACTTAAGGTTAATCTGGCTCGTTTTTCTTTGGAAAATATGAGTCTTTTTGGTAGTTCAAGCACGACGCAAGTGCCAAAGGTGGTGGAGGCACAGGAGCGGAAGGCTAACCAATTCCATTTTAATAGTCAAGTTAACATTCAGAGAGGCGGCATAAAGTTATTCAGTGAACTGTTTTCTAAAGGTAAAGGGACCATGGTAGGAGAATCTTCCATGCAGATATTGGATGGAAAGGTGGTGGAAGTCCAGGAGGATACCTCTACGTTCAAAGAAATTAATGGAAAGGCAGTGGATGGGAGATGTTTACACTTAACAGCTCTTAATAACCTTCACTCTTCCCTTTTAAAAGCAGGTTTTTCGGAGTTCAGTCTTAACTACCTCGGGGGCCTTGGCATGTTGGTGAAGTTTTCCAATGAGCTAGACTGTAACGAACTGGTCTGCAATCATGATCTATGGAGTCAATGGTTCTCGTCTCTTGATCTATGGTCGGGCCAATCTCTGCCTTTTGAGAGGATTGCTTGGCTCAAAGTGTGACAACCCGGACTTTCAAGGTTAGTGCCATTTCGTTCATGATCTTAATTTCTCATTATTCCTTTCCAACGTTTCCTCTCACGTTAAACTTATTAGACGTTTGGGCCGATTATACTTTTGGGCCGTCTATATCGTATATATGTTTAAAACGCACACACGTTACATTTGGGCCGCATGTGGACATCTTGGTACACACATACACTTAGGATATCTTTGTAAGTCATGGATGGGTAAAGCCCAAGTGAGGGTGTGAGGATTGGGCCGAGACCTATTATTGAATCACTAAACACATCGCATGAAAACCAATATTCATAAAATGCACATGGTCCGCCAAATTGGTGTATAAAAGTGATTACTTCAATATTCAATGAATCATATCTTATTAATTGATCAGCCGACATTAGACTACATGTTGACTGTTTATTGGACCAAACCCATCTCCATGCAAACTGATTGCATGTGACTTTATGATGAATTGAATTGAATGGGCCGCACATGTTGACTGTTTATTGGACCGAACCCAAACTGAGCCCACCTCCCATTCCCTTTAATTACGTACACAAACCCTATACTCTCATTAGACGTGCAACGGCGGCAACACACCCCCATATCGAAGCAGTTCCCTTGAAATCTAGGCGCCTTATATCTCGGTTAGTATGGGAATTTATCTTGTTAATTGACTTGTTGTTTTCATTCATGGCATGTTTATGCTTTGTTAGTTCTGTGAATATGTGGAACGATCTAGATGTCAAAATTAGGATTTCCTTGCATCAACTAAGGTGTAACCTAACTTAGCATGAAATAACTTTGTACAAATTATTATGGCTCGATATGTTATGAGGATCTTGGCACATAATTAGGGTGTTGATAAATGCGCATGATGTTAAACGGTCTTGATCTACTCGATAATATGATTACTTGATGATGATAGCTATGATCAGAATTAACGTTATGTCAATAGAATATTAGTTTGCTTCGGAATGTTTCGATAACGTGATTCGGATGAATAATGGGTTATGATCGGATTAAACATGTGACGATAACACACAAACTAATATGCCCTAACAGTTGATGAGATGGGGAATTGAGTAATCTATGTGGTATGGGTATAGAGTATCTTGTTAGTCGATTTGCTTTGTAATTTCATAATTATAGGCTACATGTTAGCAAATTAATATTAAGAATGTCATTAATGGGGGGGGATCCTTATAAGGTTTGGTTTACTGTAATGATTTGCTTAAAAAGTCAGGATTGAACAACCCACTAAATCCACGAAAATATGACAGTGAGTTGTAAATTTGCATTGTATGAGAGTTGACATATGATTTATTATAAGATGCTGCCTTATAGACATATTCTTTGGACTACATGAGTAAATAAGATGAGTAAGTGGGTCGCACAAAAAAAAAAAAGAATTGTTGATTTGCATGATAATTAGTGAGATGTTGAGACCTATTACTGTGCATGTGATCGATGGGGAATTCATAACCAACTTTGATGCATCAGAGTCTTTAACGGTCCAATAGATGTGTAGATAAATGGTTGATAGTTGGATAACCATGAATAAGAAATGGAGGCCATGTGATCCAATTAATGTTGCAGGTGATAGTTTCTAGGGTTATGTGAGGTAGTCGATTGTGATGAATCAAGAAAGTTCAACTGTTAGGTTTGGGTTCGGACTCAATACATTGGGTCGGGTAGGGTGTTATCTATATATATCTGATTGGGCTGCATTAGTCTTGACAAAACAGTATACGTGTAATTTATAAGTTGGATTTATGGGACGAAGCATTAGTGTACATGGACTTGGTTAACAGTGTTGGATTATATGTATATTCGTAGTGGGCCGGAACGGGTTTAGGTGGTTAACCATGGGTCATGAAAATGTAGCGTGAACTCGCGTATTTGCTAGGTGATTTCATGATATCAATCGACTTGTTATGTTGCATGATTTTCTATCACAACTTGCATGGTTGCTTGGATGTGAATTGAACCATCTGTCATGTATTTTGGTGTAGCATGAACTTGTGTAGTAAACGTACTATAACTCGGATGCTTGTTATGACATACGTGATGAGTACATGTTTGGTTGTTTATTGCTTGAGCAATACGTGTGACTAGATATGTGAATTGTGAATTCAGGAAACTGACTGTCTCTGGTAACCACAATAGAATTTGATTGATCAATTGTTTAACGAGCATTAAATCTAACCGAGCAAACCAAGGTGAGTTCACTACACTCGAGCATGCGTCCCAGTGGTTGGGGACAGTCAGTGGGTATCCCGTAGAGGGATGAGTCTTTTGGGTAAAAACGGGTATATTGGTTAATATTCTCACCTATCATTCTTGTAAGTCCCTTATTATGTTACCTGGAGGGTAACGGGTATTAGTTGGTAGCGCTACTTAGGTTTGGCACCCTCACACCGCTCCTAGAGAGGACGGATTTTTGAACTAATGACCCAGTCGGGCCCAGTACTGGATAGGAGTACGTGGGAAAGAGCAGTCATGTACTTCAGGAGCCGTCTTGTTCGGAATTGAGATATTAACAATAATACTTGCATTGGTTAATGAACTGTTTTACATACAACTGGTAACAAACGTTTTCTAAAACTGTGAACTCGCCAGCTTTGTCTGATACACTTGTTGCATGCTCGCAGGTCGTTAGGTGTCTTGGATTTGGAAACTTGCTGTCTGGAGGAGCAGGAGTGGTCATGGGTCGACTGAAGAGACTCATGTGATTATTTGTTTACTATTACACATTGGTTTTTGAACAATTTAATTATGGTTTATTATTTGCTTCCGTTGAACATATTGGTTTCCGTATAAACTTGTGATGGGATTTTTATTAATTAATTGAGAAATTTATTTTGAAACTTGTGGGTTCAATGTAAGTAGTGGCTCATTGTCAGTACGTCACACGCCTACCAGGGACACTCCCTAGGTGGTATTTTTGGGGGTGTGACACAAAGTGATAGGAGTTCCGATTCATTTGGCTGTGGATAATGTTTTTAGCAACATTGCCGGTCGTTTCGGTAAAGTGATTCACGAATCACAAAGATCTTTGGAAGACAAGGATTTGTCGGTGAACGTCATCGGGGTTTTGGTCAGAGATGGGTTCAGAATTGTTGATCAGGTCTCTTTAAAATGGAAGGACAAGCAGTATAAAATATGGGTAGAAGAGGAAATGGCGGACTGGATACCGGAATGTCTTGAAGAGTAAGACTAGTCGGAGGAAGACGATCAGTCGTCACAGTTCCGGTTCGACGATGGTGTATTACAGGAAGAAGACAAACCGTCCATGGTTATTAGAGAAAGTAATGAAGAAGGCGACGTAGTTAATAGGGATGTTGATTCTTCAGGTCCCGAGGAAGTGGGGGTGATCGAGAAGTCTCCTAAGGAATTACAGGGCCCACAGGTGGATAATTCCAAACTTAATAATTTTTTATTTGAGTCTAGGGGAAAGAAAGTGTCACACCCCTATTTTCCACGTGTCATCGGTGGGCTCGGTGGGGGATTCCGTGACGTAGTTGATATCGTCATAGTCAAACATACAATATATAAATGCACAGCGGAAGCAAAAGAAAGATTTATTTCAACTTAATAATATTGTAATATCCAAGTATCACAAAATAGTCGAAATAGATCCACAGGCGGATCAAAACAAAAAGGAAACTTTATTTCAACAGACTTCATGCATCCTAAGCTTGCGAGACTTCTATGGATGCTAAGGAGTGGCCAGCCTATTACGCGTAGTACCTGCACTTAGCCTTTTTGGAAAATACGTCAGTTTACACTGGTAAATACAATTTAACGGACTCATTTTGAAAATGTTTAAAATTGATTTAAATGCCCGCGGCACAAAACTTTTTATAACTTGGGATAATTATTTGCTTATAATCTTGTAAAAGAATTACATGTTTGTTATGCGTTCAGTTGCCCGGGTCGTACCAAGTTAAAGATTATTTGCTTATAATCTTGTAAAAGAATTCCGCCGCGAGACTTCTCTCGTCCGACGATTATACTTTATTGAAATGCACTACGGGTGTACGCCTACACCCGTGTGCTAAGGTCGTGGCCATTCTTTGAATGATGCCAAGGATATCCGGGACATGGTCATTAAACCCCCAAAGACGTTAAACAAACAAAACAGCATTTTTAAACGGGTTAATTTGACAACACTTAACCACCGACCGGTTAAGGTCAATTTCCCGACCAAGCGGTATTTTATATACCGTACCCCAAGCCCGTATAAGGGAAAATAAGTTAAACGTATTTACCTGAGCAAAGTATAAATCAAATACAGCGAGTGCACGTAGCTTTTACTGGGCTCCTATATCTGGAACGAAGGTTTTTAACAACCTATTAGAATTCTAACGGGTCTTTAATTAGCCTAAGCTTAGACCGGTTAGTTATAAATGAAGATTACGGTCTAAACGCTTGGTAAGGCGAAGACCGTTTTTGAATGTGGTTTTGACGCAAAAAGCTTGCATACTTGTTTAATTTGGGTAACTTAATCACATTCTGGATTTTGAGACCGAAAGGATATGGTTTGACCCGTTTCGGCTAAAATGGGTAAACTAGTTACATAAGCCGATCCGAACGCGTATAGTGCGTAACGAGTAACCATAAGAGTCATATACATGTTTCTAAAGTTAACATGCCTAAAATATGTTGTGATATCAGAATGATACCTTCCATTATGCCCCAAATGGTTTTAAACCAAAACTATGCCTCATAAGGGCATTTTGGTCATTTTAAAGGGTGTAAAAGTGTTTAAATAATAACCTGAGTTACAGGTCTGATTAAATTAGTAAATATGCTTAATTTACTAAGTCATAACAGTAGGGTATCAAATATATGTGAAATTTATTGCTTATAACCATACTATGCTCCGTAGGGGCATTTTGGTAATTTCACATATGCCTAAAGGGTCAAAACTGACATTCTGAGTTTATAACATTAGCCTACTATTAAAATATAAAAATTTACTCAATACATCCGTAGGTTTCAACCCCATATGCTTAAAAAGGTTCTACAACAAACTCATGCGTTAAAAACGCTTAAAAAGGCGATTTGGAGCCATTTCCGGGTTTTATATAAAAAGCTGATATTTTTAAAATTCCAGAAGGCTCAAAATACTTTATTTCACATATTAGATCAGTAGAAAAAGGTTTGGGGTCAATAGAGTTTATAAAACTCATTTTATAGCCCAAAAGGGCAAAACCAGCATTAACCGAATTAAGCTTAGAACCCTAAGTTATGCTCAGCCTAAAATTAAATAAAAATATTCAAAAATCCCAAAATATTATTTTATATCAGTGGGTAAAAAGTTTAATATAAAAAAAATTGGGTTTAGATAAGCTATATGCAATTTACGCCACTTAATTTCTAAAGAAGCTTTAAATTACGCTAATGAGCATAACTCTTAATCTATACCTCAAACTGATCTCAAATTTTAGGTGCAAGTTTATAAATCAGTAGCTAAGGTGTCTACCCTTTTACTTTTCCAAAAATCACATTTTAAGGTCATTTGGGCACAATGGTCAACATATAAGCGATTAACGGAAACATGTATGTGAATAGGATATCTAATGAACCAAGTTGTATAATCTCAGAGGGTTATACTAACATGTAAATAGGTCCAAAAGAATCTCTAAGGCAATCCTAATCTTGGCTTAAACGGGTCAGAACTGAAAGTCAAAGCAGAAATCAAACTATGCGACTTTCGGTTCCAAACCGAACATAACTGAAAATTGTCGAGCTGAACATGTTGAGACATGTTCTTACATTGATTAACAAGTTATTTTAATGATCAAACAGGTTGCATGTATCCTACATTGCTAATTATGCATTAATTTGAAAATAAGCATTCTGTTGACTTTTTAAGATAAGCTTTGACTCGACAATTAACACAGTTAGAGTGGGATTCTGAAAATACCCTTTTTTACCCACATAATTACCTACTTATAGGTATTTTTAATTCGAGATATTAGTGAGTAATTATTGACTAATCTCGAAGTCAAACCTTAATTACGACGGTTTGACTTTTAGCTAATTAACTAAGCTAAAATGAATTTAGAAAGGTTAAGGACACTTACAAGAGTCCTAATTAGGATTAGGGACCACTAAGGAGGTTGTTTGCTGTACAGGAAGCTCCAATAAGCAAGTTGTAAACTTTGAAAGTGAATGCACACAAATGTTCACAACTTAGAGCCCCTTATATATTGATTTTAATCTCATAAGATGATGCCACCATGGTCTATGATTGTTACCAGATAAAGACAAGTGCCCCTATTGCATGAAAAACCATATGGACAATCTTGTCCGTTGTCTCGAAGACTATGTCAGGACCTGATAATTGAGTATCCCCTACTTCTACCCAACAGATGGGCCTGCACTTCCTACCATATAGTGCCTCAAAAGGTGCAGCCTGAATACTGGTATGGTAGCTATTGTTGTAGGAGAACTCGACTAAGGGTAGATGACTATCCCAACTACCACCGAGATCAATAACACATGCACGCAACATGTCTTCCAACGTTTGAATAGTACGCTCACTCTGCCCATCCGTTTGAGGATGGTAAGCCGTACTGAAATTCAATTGAGTGCCCAGAGACTGTTGGAAACTCTTCCAAAAATGAGACGTGTATCTAGTATCCCTATCAGAGATAATAGATGTTGGCATGCCATGTAAGGATACAATCTTATCTACGTACAGTTGGGCTAATATATCGGAGCTATAAGTCTCCTTAATGGGTAAGAAATGTGCTGACTTAGTCAGTCTATCAACTATAACCCATATTGTATCATTTCCTTTCTTCGTCTTTGGCAACTTGGTGATGAAATCCATTGTTACCATTTCCCATTTCCAAGTGGGAATTTCAGGCTGTTGTAGCAAACCTGACGGCTTCTGATGTTCAGCCTTTACCTGAGTACACGTCAGACATTTAGCTACATAAGCAGCTATAGACTTTTTCAAGCCTATCCACCAATAGTTTGCCTTTAAATCCTGGTACATCTTATCAGCTCCAGGATGAACGGAATACTTGGAACTGTGGGCTTCCTTGAGAATAACATCCTGAAGTCCTCCATATACAGGAATCCATATTCGTCCATTCAATCTCAACATCCTATCCTTATCATAGGATAACTGTTCTTCAGTTACTCCTAACTTTTCCTCAGGATAGTTAGCTTCTAGCACAGCTTCCTTTTGTGCTGCTAACAATCTTTCATTCAAACTATTCTTTATCTCAATACGCTTGGCATTGATCCTTAAAGGCTTCACTCTTTCCTTTCTACTTAAGGCATCAGCGACTACATTTGCCTTTCCTGGATGGTATCTTATTTCACAGTCGTAATCGTTCAGAGTTTCCATCCATCGTCGCTGCCTCATATTCGATTCCTTCTGATTGAACAAGTGCTGAAGGCTCTTGTGATCAGAGTAGATCACACACTTAGTTCCATATAAGTAGTGCCTCCATAACTTAGTGCAAATACAACAGCACCCAACTCCAAGTCATGGGTGGTGTAATTCTTCTCGTGCACCTTCAATTGACGTGAAGCGTAGGCAATGACCTTGCCTCTCTGCATAAGCACACAACCCATCCCGGTGTGTGATGCATCGTAATACACCACAAACTCTTCAATACCTTCAGGTAGAGTCAGCACTGGAGCGTTGCTCAACTTTTGTTTCAAGATATCAAAAGATTCTTGCTGCTTGGGCCCCCAATCAAACTTAATATTCTTACGTGTTAACGAAGTTAAGGGCGCAGCAATCCTTGAAAAATTTTCAATAAATCGCCTATAGTATCCAGCCAAACCTAGGAAGCTACGAATCTCTGAAGGCGTCCTTGGCTCTTGCCAGTTCATAATAGCTTCTATCTTTGCGGGGTCCACTTGAATTCCACGTTCATTCACAACATGTCCAACGTAAGGGACAGAGATATGTCAGTTGCCGATCGAAATGTAGCAGGCCGAGAGGCCTTGACACTCGCCTTGATATCTGGGGCCAGACCCCCAATGAAACGGGCTATCCTTTTCGGTTCCGGTGTCACAAGGTACAGAACTAACCTTGACAGAGTATTAAAACTCGTGAGATAAGCCTGGCAATCCAGGTTCTTCATGACCAATGTCAGAAAATTAGATTCTACCCTTTCCACCTCGTGTTGAGGACACTAATTCTCCTTGATGAGAGGAACAAATTGATTCCACGACATGTTCTATAACGGAATCTTTCCAGTAGCCTGTATTAATGACCTCCACCAGGCCAAGGCTTCACCCTTAAACGACTGGGATACAAACTTTACAATATCCCTTTCAGCACAACCACTGATGTCCACAACAGTGT
This sequence comes from Helianthus annuus, assembly GCF_002127325.2. Taxonomy (NCBI): domain Eukaryota; kingdom Viridiplantae; phylum Streptophyta; class Magnoliopsida; order Asterales; family Asteraceae; genus Helianthus; species Helianthus annuus. Next base: position 87,262,992 of record NC_035440.2, read on the forward strand.
CCATCTCATCCAGCCAAGTCATGCAATCCACAACCCCTTTTTCTCCGGTAAAATCCCGGGGTTTACAAGACATAAAATATTTATACGTGCAACCTTTGGTACGTGGGGTATCATCAAACACAATCTTCTTGGGGTGATCACTGTTTTCATTTGAAGAATGTCTATCATCATCCTTCTTAGACTTGGGTTGGACAGAGGGTGGCTTGCTGTGAGACTCCGAGTGAGTCTTAGACTTATTATGCGGTGTAGACAGGGTCCTACTATGGGTCCCACTGTACTCGATGTACTGCCTCTCTAAGGCCTTTGTAACCGCATCATCAACAAGCGCTTTCAGCTCTGCGCCAGTTAACTGTATCTTTGCGTTCTCGTGATTTTACACCGGATGATTGTTTACCTCGTCCGACCTCGCCATGTAGCTTCAATTGCTACATTTAAAAAAAATAATAGGCAAGGTTTTATTTAGAAGCTTAACACAGTATTTTATATTCTATTAACCATGGTTTTAAATAACCATTGCTGGTTAATTTGTTAATCAATTATTTATGCAGGACCTTTATTATAATCCTATATTGCAGTTAAGCATTAATATATAACTTAGTCACAAAGACAGTGTTAATTCATAACCTGGATTCTTACAGAATCGAGATATTAGGGTCTGAATTATAGTTCATTACCCTTTATAGACAGTGAGTTGCAGACTTCTACTGTCTCTTAGTCCCAGAGGACATTAATTATTACCCGTAGGCACTTCATCCCCAAGGGGTGGTTATTTACTTAGAGGTAATTTTAAATTAACCCAATTTTCAAAGATGGCCTATGTGATTTTTACTGCATCACAATTTGCCCAGTACGTTAACATACTTACAGATGTTAACATAAATTTTGAAATCTTTTAGACAGGTTCTACCATCTTGGCCATGTCTACAATGACATGTGGCTAGGTTTTACCCCTAAGATTCTCTTTTAGTATTAAACGCAGAACAATCCTAAGTTGAGATGTTAATTATGGATCTAAATCTAATTATGGAGGTACCATCTTGGCCTTGTCTTAAAATGACATATGGCTAGGTCTTGTCCCTTTTTAGATTTTGCCATTCTATATAAAAATGGTAGATCTTCTTTATTAGGAATGTTATTTTCAATTTACTTTTTATTTTAAGTTTATGCATATACTTATTAATAATAAACAATCATGAAAATTTAAATTCAACTATTCCATTAATAAAGATTAAACAGTACAACATTTGCCCTAAACGGGACTTCTACAAAATAACATGCCCACGCATGGGCGAAAAACAAACAACAAACTCACGCAGGGGTTAACTAAAAGACATGCCCACGCAAGGGCATAATACTAAAAGACAAGCCCACGCAGGGGCTGAATACAGAAACAACAAGTCCACGCAGGGACTGATTACAACTAAATAAATAACTAACAAGGTCTTTAATGACCCCTTCTCTTGGACTTCCCCTTGAGCAAGTCTGACAGACTTTTGAAGAAGCCTCGGTTGCTTTCGCGGTCTTCACGGACCACTTGCTCGACTCGGTTCAATCGGTCGAGAACCTCCTGTTGGCGCTCCGGCGGAATTAGCTGCGGCTGCGGCGGCTGGTACAGAGGTTGAGGAGGTGGCGGACGCTGGTACCCATAAGTTGGGTAACCGGTGGTCCAAAGGCCACCATAGGGTCCCTCCGGGTGGCGAGCGTTGTAGTCCCACGCTTCCTGATATGGGTCTACGTTGGCATAGTCGAACTTGGTATGAGCCGGTTGCTCAAAAGGGTTATACGCCGCTGAACCGGCGTAACCAGGGATTGGGTTATCAAAACCCACTAGTGGCGCCATAGGCGCAGAGTTGATCTCTGGAATGGGGTTTGATGGACCTCCTATCTGAGGTTCTTCCTCTTCTTGGAGTGGCGGATAGTGACTGCCACTTGATGGTTGGGGTGTGCTGATGCGGACACCCCCTCGCACGGACATCCGTGCGTTTGACCTCCTCCGTCTCGGCGGCTCCGGAGGCGGCTGTTATTCCACTGGTGGTGGTGGTGGCGGAGTGACTGCCAGAAATCGGTGATCCTCGGAAGGATCCTGCTGCTGATATGGGGACGAGTGTTCAGAGGGCGTGAAATACCAGTCCCACTGAGTAAGCCTCGCCTGGTAACTGTCAGGACTGCGGTACGGCGATCCGTGGAAAGATGACCCATCAGAAATTTCGATGGGGTGGTTTGGGGTCCCGGTCGCAGGTTCCACGGGATCCGTATCCTCGTCCATGTCATTTTCACCCGAGAAGTGATCCTCAGGTCCTAGTGGGTTAAAACCCACGGGTTCTTGAAGGTAATTAGCCCGGTTGAACCGGCTTTGGAATGCGGGGGTAGGGTCACCAAAAGAGTGGTGAGAGTTGGACCTTTGCAAGGGTATGAAAGAAGGTGGTTGGTTGTTGGGCTCGTTCTCTGATTGGGTCCCAAAAGAATGCTGATACGATGGTGAGGAACTGAGGGAGACTGACCGCCTCCTGGGTTCAACGTTGAGTCTCCACGGCTCTTGTGGGCTCGTACTCATCGTGATCGATGGCGTACGCCGATGCGAAGGCCCGGCTTCATGATCGTTGCCCGTAACTGGGCCCTTGCCTCTTCCCCTCAAAAATCTTGGTGGCATTGTCGACCTGCATACATGATTATGATAATAACAAGAAATATAAAATAAAAGACAAAGTGAAATAAAACAAAAACAGATTTTGTCCTATGTTCTTTGTCTAAACTCGGAACTCGAGGAATGTGCATTTATTTAACTGAGATTAAACACAAAAGGCTAGTGTTTAATTCACTCAGCGTTGGCTCTGATACCAACCTGTCACACCCCTATTTTCCACGTGTCACCGGTGGGCCCGGTGGGGGATTCCGTGACGTAGTTGATATCGTCATAGTCAAACATACAATATATAAATGCACAGCGGAAGCAAAAGAAAGATTTATTTCAACTTAATAATATTGTAATATCCAAGTATCACAAAATAGTCGAAATAGATCCACAGGCGGATCAAAACAAAAAGGAAACTTTATTTCAACAGACTTCATGCATCCTAAGCTTGCGAGACTTCTATGGATGCTAAGGAGTGGCCAGCCTATTACGCGTAGTACCTGCACTTAGCCTTTTTGGAAAATACGTCAGATTACACTGGTAAATACAATTTAACCGACTCATTTTGAAAATGTATAAAATTGATTTAAATGCCCGCGGCACAAAACTTTTTATAACTTGGGATAATTATTTGCTTATAATCTTGTAAAAGAATTACATGTTTGTTATGCGTTCAGTTGCCCTGGTCGTACCGGGTTAAAGATTAATAGACACACCACTTAATATAATTCCGCCGCAAGACTTCTCTCATCCGTCGATTATACTTTATTGAAATGCACTACGGGTGTACGCCTACACCCGTGTGCTAAGGTCGTGGCCATTCTTTGAATGATGCCAAGGATATCCGGGACATGGTCATTAAACCCCCAAAGGCGTTAAACAAACAAAACAGCATTTTTAAACGGGTTAATTTGACAACATTTAACCACCGACCGGTTAAGGTCAATTTCCCGATCAAGCGGTATTTTATATACCGTACCCGAAGCCCGTATAACGGAAAATAAGTGAAACGTATTTACCTGAGCAAAGTATAAATCAAATACAGCGAGTGAACGTAGCTTTTACTGGGCTCCTATATCTGGAACGTAGGTTTTTAATAACCTATTAGAATTCTAACGGGTCTTTAATTAGCCTAAGCTTATACCGCTTAGTTATAAATGAAGATTACGGTCTAAACGCTTGGTAAGGCGAAGACCGTTTTAGAATGTGGTTTTGACCCAACAAGCTTGCATACTTGTTTTATATGGGTAACTTAATCACATTCTAGATTTTGAGACCGAAAGGATATGGTTTGACCCGTTTCGGCAAAAATGGGTAAACTAGTTACAAAAGCCGATCCGAACGCGTATAGTGCGTAACGAGTAACCATAAGAGTCATATACATGTTTCTGAAGTTAATATGCCTAAAATATGTTGTGATATCAGAATGATACCTTCCATTATGCCCCAAATGGTTTTAAACCAAAACTATGCCTCATAAGGGCATTTTGGTCATTTTAAAGGGTGTAAAAGAGTTTAAATAAAAACCTGAGTTACAGGTCTGATTAAATTAGTAAATATGCTTAATTTACTAAGTCATAACAGTAGGGTATCAAATATATGTGAAATTTATTGCTTATAACCATACAATGCTCTGTAGGGGCATTTTGGTAATTTCACATATGCCTAAAGGGTCAAAACTGACATTCTGAGTTTATAACATTAGCCTACTATTAAAATATAAAAGTTTACTAAATACATCCGTACGTTTCAACCCCACATGCTTAAAAAGGTTCTAGCACAAACTCATGCGTTAAAGACGCTTAAAAACGCGATTTGGAGCCATTTCCGGGATTTATATAAAAAGCTGATATTTTTAAAATTCCAGAAGGCTCAAAATACTTTATTTAACATATTAGATCAGTAGAAAAATGTTTGGGGTCAATAGGGTTTATAAAACTCATTTTATAGCCCAAAAGGGCAAAACCGGCATTAACCGAATTAAGCTTAGAACACTAAGTTATGCTCAGCCTAAAATTAAATAAAAATCTTCAAAAATCCCAAAATATTATTTTATATCAGTGGGTAAAAAGTTTTGTATAAAAATTTGGGTTTAGATAAACTATATGCAATTTACGCCACTTAATTTCTAAAGAAGCTTTAAATTACGCTAATGAGCATAACTTTTAATCTATACCTCAAACTGATCTCAAATTTTAGGTGCAAGTTTATAAATCAGTAGCTAAGGTGTCTACCCTTTTACTTTTCCAAAAATCACATTTTAAGGTCATTTGCGCATAATGGTCAACATATAAGCGATTAACGGAAACATGCATGTGAATAGGATATCTAATGAACCAAGTTGTATAATCTCAGAGGGTTATACTAACATGTAAATAGGTCCAAAAGAAGCTCTAAGGCAATCCTAATCTTGGCTTAAACGGGTCAGAACTGAAAGTCAAAGCAGAAGTCAAACTATGCGACTTTCGGTTCCAAACCGAGCCTAAACTGAAAATTGTCGAGTTGAACATGTTGAGACATGTTCTTACATTAATTACCAAGTTATTTTAATGATCAAACAGGTTGCATGTATCCTACATTGCTAATTATGCATTAATTTGAAAATAAGCATTCTGTTGACTTTTTAAGATAAGGTTTGACTCGACAATTAACACAGTTAGAGTGGGATTCTGAAAATACCCTTTTAAGGGTTTGTTACCCACATAATTACCTACTTATAGGTATTTTTAATTCGAGATATTAGTGAGTAATTATTGACTAATCTCGAAGTCAAACCTTAATTACGACGGTTTGACTTTTAGCTGATTAACTAAGCTAAAACGAATTTAGAAAGGTTAAGGACACTTACAAGAGTCCTAATTAGGATTAGGGACCACTAAGGAGGTTGTTTGCTGTCCAGGAAGCTCCAGAAAGCAAGTTGTAAACTTTGAAAGTGAATGCACACAAATGTTCACAACTTAGAGCCCCTTATATATTGATTTTAATCTCATAAGATGATTCCACCATGGTCTATGATTGTTACCAGATGAAGACAAGTGCCCCTATTGCATGAAAAACCATTGGAGAGGCCTCTGGTATAAGAAAACAAGAGTTTTAAGTCGGTTACAGACCTTAACAGACAGCTGCAGGTTAAATATGTCGCTGACACTCTGACGCGGGCCGCGTAAGTCCGTAAGGGGCTCTTACGCGGGTCGCCTGGCCGGTCAGAACCAGCCAAACAAGTTTCACAATTTGCATTTTTGGTCCCTGGTCCTTTGTAACGTGGTTTTAAGTCCCAATTTTGCTATTTCAGCCTTCTAACTTGATTTTTAAGGGCTCTAGGACCTTTATTAACTTAGTTAAGTCCCTTGTTAACTTTGAGATCATCCATAAGGCCCTAGAATTCCATGTTGACACTTTTAGCCCCTCGTACACGAATTTGATCATAACTTTCTCATACGATAACGAAACTTTATGAAATTTTAACCACATATTCTAGTGAGTATATTTCATCGTTACAAAGCTTCGGGTCCGCCAAAAGGTCAATCAGAGGTATACTTTGCACATGTTGACACTTTTAGCCCATGTGGATTGTAATTCCTCACTTTCTTTCATATTTAGCTTCGTATGATCCATGATTTATTCGTTTGAAGGTATAAACATTATGTAGGGCTATTTTTGAATATATTTATCCATTGTTAACACTTTGGACCCTTATATTCGCATAGTTTCCCCTTTTGTCAACTTTAGTCCCTCTAAAGTATTTTTTTCACACGTTCAAAGCTTATGACACGTATCAATACCTTATTGGACATGAATTTTCGAGGTGTTACATCCTCACCCCCTTAAAAGAAATCTCGTCCTCAAGATTTATGGAAACAACTGAGGGTATTTCTCTTTCATTGTGGACTCTAACTCCCACGTATATTCAGGACCTCTGCGGGCATCCCATTTCACCTTGACGATGGGCACAAGCTTCCTTCGAAGCCTTTTTACCTGTCGATCTTCAATCGACACAGGTTTCTCCACAAATTTCAAGCTCTCGTCTATGTGCACATTTGTGTGTGGTATGACTAGTGATTTATCAGCTAGACATTTCTTCAGATTGCAGACGTGGAATACATTATGAATACCACTGAGCTCTTCAGGTAAGTTTTACTTATAAGCCACTGATCCAATACATTCAATGATCTCGAATGGTCCTATATACCTCGGGCTTAATTTACCTTTCTTACCAAATCGCATCACCCCTTTCCAGGGCGATACTTTGAGCAGAACTTTATCGCCAACCTCAAACTTGAGAGGTTTCCGCCTCTTATCAGCATAGCTCTTCTGCCTATCCCGGGCAGCTTTTAGGCGATCGCGAATCTGGACAATCTTGTCCGTTGTCTCGAAGACTATGTCAGGACCTGATAATTCAGTATCCCCTATTTCTGCCCAACAGATGGGCGTTCTGCACTTCCTACCATATAGTGCCTCAAAAGGTGCAGCCTGAATGCTGGTATGGTAGCTATTGTTGTAGGAGAACTCGGCTAAGGGTAGATGCCTATCCCAACTACCACCTAGATCAATAACACATGCACGCAACATGTCTTTCAACGTTTGAATAGTACGCTCACTCTGCCCATCCGTTTGAGGATGGTAAGCCGTACTGAAATTCAATTGAGTGCCCAGAGACTGTTGGAAACTCTTCCAAAAATGAGACGTGTATCTAGTATCCCTATCAGAGATAATAGATGCTGGCATGCCATGTAAGGATACAATCTTATCTACGTACAGTTGGGCTAGCATATCGGAGCTATAAGTCTCCTTAATGGGTAAGAAATGTGTTGACTTAGTCAGTCTATCAGCTATAACTCATATTGTATCATTTCCTTTCTTCGTCTTTGGCAACTTGGTGATGAAATCCATTGTTACCATTTCCCATTTCCAAGTGGGAATTTAAGGCTGTTGTAGCAAACCTGACGGCTTCTGATGTTCAGCCTTTACCTGAGTACACGTCAGTCATTTAGCTACATAAGCAGCTATAGACTTTTTCAAGCCTATCCACCAATAGTTTGCCTTTAAATCCTAGTACATCTTATCAGCTCCAGGATGAACGAAATACTTGGAACTGTGGGCTTCCTTGAGAATAACATCCCGAAGTCCTCCATATACAGGAACCCATATTCGTCCATTCAATCTCAACATCCTGTCCTTATCATAGGATAACTGTTCTTCAGTTACTCCTAACTTTTCCTCAGGATAGTTAGCTTCTAGCACAGCTTCCTTTTGTGCTGCTAACAATCTTTCATTCAGACTATTCTTTATCTCAATGCGCTTGGCATTGATCCTTAAAGGCTTCACTCTTTCCTTTCTACTTAAGGCATCAGCGACTACGTTTGCCTTTCCTGGATGGTATCTTATTTCACAGTCGTAATCGTTCAGAGTTTCCATCCATCGTCGCTGCCTCATATTCAATTCCTTCTGATTGAACAAGTGCTGAAGGCTCTTGTGATCAGAGTAGATCACACACTTAGTTCCATATAAGTAGTGCTCCATAGCTTTAGTGCAAATACCACAGCACCCAACTCCAAGTCATGGGTGGTGTAATTCTTCTCGTGCACCTTCAATTGACGTGAAGCGTAGGCAATGACCTTGCCTCTCTGCATAAGCACACAACCCATCCCGGTGTGTGATGCATCGCAATACACCACAAACTCTTCAATACCTTCAGGTAGAGTCAGCACTGGAGCGTTGCTCAACTTTTGTTTCAAGATATCAAAAGATTCTTTCTGCTTGGGCCCCCAATCAAACGTAATATTCTTACGTGTTAACGAAGTTAAGGGCGCAGCAATCCTTGAAAAATTTTCAATAAATCGCCTATAGTATCCAGCCAAACCTAGGAAGCTACGGATCTCTAAAGGTGTCCTTGGCTCTTGCCAGTTCATAATAGCTTCTATCTTTGCGGGATCCACTTGAATTCCACGTTCACTCACAACATGTCCAAGGAACTGGACTTTGCGAAGCCAAAATTCACACTTTGAAAACTTGGCATAGAGCTTGTCTTGATGAAGCAGCTTAAGAATGCATCGAAGATGCTTCTCGTGGTCAGCTTTGCTCTTTGAGTAGATGAGGATGTCATCGATGAAGACGATAACAAATTTGTCCAGATAAGGTTTGCATACGCGATTCATGAGATCCATGAATGCGGCGGGTGCATTAGTGAGCCCAAAAGGCATCACTAGGAACTCGTAATGACCATAACGAGTCCTAAATGCAGTCTTATGTACATCCTCTTCCTTAACCTTCAATTGATGATAGCCTGACCTGAGATCTATCTTGGAAAAGTAGCTTGCTCCTTGTAATTGGTCAAATAGATCGTCGATCCTGGGCAAGGGATACTTGTTCTTGATAGAGACCTTATTGAGCTCTCGATAATCAATGCATAGACGCATCGATCCATCTTTCTTTTTGACGAACAAAATTGGCGCTCCCCATGGAGACGAACTAGGTCTAATGAAGCCTTTAGCTAGCAAATCATCTAGCTGTGTCCTCAATTCCTTCATCTCTGTTGGTGCTAACCTATAAGGTGCTCTAGCAACATGTGCTGCTCCTGGAATGATGTCGATCCTGAATTCCACTTGTCTATCTGGTGGCAAACCAGGTAGTTCTTCCGGGAAAACTTCGGGGTATTCAGAAATGACTGGTATATCTTCGATCCTAGGCTTTTCCTCGTCAATGGTTACTTGTGCCATATAAATGACACAACCCTTCTTCATGCACCTAGATGCCCTGAGCATAGCCACTTGCTCAGGCAATCCATGTTGAGTATCTCCCTGAATGGTGAGTGGCTCACCAGATGGAGTCTTGATTACTACTTGCTTCTTGTTGCACATAATCTGGGCTTGGTTATGCGATAACCAATCCATGCCTATCACTATATCAAAGCCAGCTAGCTTAAAGGGTAGCAAGGATAAAGGAAAAGAGTAGTTCCTAATGGATAGGACACATCCATCTAATACAGTCGAAACTGTTTCTATGGTTCCATCAGCTAATTCCACTTCATATTTCACACTTAGGGCTTTAACAGGTAATTTCAGTAATTCACAGAACTTATTATCTACAAAAGATTTATCTGCTCCAGAATCAAATAATACTCTTGCGTAGACATCATTTATTAGAAAAGTACCTGTTATCACGTTATCGTTCTGTATAGCTTCCTGAGCATTCATCTGGAAGACCCTGGCGTTGGTCTTCTTTCCTTCCTCAGCCTTCTTCGCAAGCTTCGGGCAGTTGGGCCTAAGATGCCCCTTCTCATTACAATTAAAGCATGTGGCATCCTTGAGTTTCTTACAGTCTAATGCCTTGTGATCTGGGGACTTGCAAATCCCACATACTTTCGGCTGGGATTGGGATCTAGACTCATGCCTGCACCTCCCGAAATGGTGCTTCTTACAAACCTTACACTTGGGCTTATCTCCAGACCGATGCCCATCCTTTTTAGCTTCAGACCCCTTCCTGTGGTCATTGTTCCCCTTGCGCTTCTTGTCTGAGCGCCGCGAACCGTCATCTTCGCGTTTTCTCTTCTCAGCGTCCGTATTTCTTAATGATCTCTGCCTAACAACGTCCAACGTAAGGGACAGAGATATGTCAGCTGCCGATCGAAATGTAGCGGGCCGAGAGGCCTTGACACTCGCCTTGATTTCTGGGGCCAGACCCCCAATGAAACGGGCTATCCTTTTCGGTTCCGGTGTCAGAAGGTACGGAACTAACCTTGACAGAGTATTAAAACTCGTGAGATAAGCCTGGCAATCCAGGTTCTTTATGACCAATGACAGAAAATCAGATTCTATCCTTTCCACCTCGTGTTGAGGACAGTAATTCTCCTTGATGAGAGCAACAAATTGATTCCACGACATGTTGTATAACGGAATCTTTCCAGTAGCTTGTATTAATGACCTCCACCAGGCCAAGGCTTCACCCTTAAACGACTGGGATACAAACTTTACAATATCCCTTTCAGCATAACCACTGATGTCCACAACAGTGCCCATCTCATCCAGCCAAGTCATGCAATCCACGGCCCCTTTTTCTCCGGTAAAATCCCGGGGTTTACAAGACACAAAATATTTATACGTGCAACCTTTGGTACGTGGGGCATCATCAAACACAATCTTCTTGGAGTGATCATGTTTTCATTTGAAGAATGTCTATCATCATCCTTCTTAGACTTGGGTTGCACAGAGGGTGGCTTGCTGTGAGACTCCAAGTGAGTCTTAGACTTATTATGCGGTGTAGACAGGGTCCTATTATGGGTCCCACTGTACTCGATGTACTGCCGCTCTAAGGCCTTTGTAACCGCATCATCAACAAGCGCTTTCAGCTCTGAGCCAGTTAACTGTATCTTTGCGTTCTCGTGATTTTCCACCGGACGACTGTTTACCTCGTCCGACCTCGCCATGTAGCTTCAATTTCTACATTTAAAAAAAATAATAGGCAAGGTTTTATTTAGAAGCTTAACACAGTTTTTTTATATTCTATTAACCATGGTTTTAAATAACCATTGCTAGTTAATTTGTTAATCAATTATTTATGCAGGACCTTTATTGTAATCCTATATTGCAGTTAAGCATTAATATATAACTTAGTCACAAAGACAGTGTTAATTCATAACCTGGATTCTTACAGACAGTGAGTTGCAGACTTCTACTGTCTCTTAGTCCCAGAGGACATTAATTATTACCCGTAGGCACTTCATCCCCAATGGGTGGTTATTTACTTACAGGGAATTTTAAATTAACCCAATTTTCAAAGATGGCCTATGTGATTTTTACTGCATCACAATTTTCCCAGTACGTTAACATACTTACAGATGTTAACATAAATTTTGGAATCTTTTAGACAGGTTCTACCATCTTGGTCATGCCTACAATGACATGTGGCTAAGTTTTACCCCTAAGATTCTCTTTTAGTATTAAACGCAGAACAATCCTAAGTTGAGATGTTAATTATGGATCTGAATCTAATTATGGAGGTGCCATCTTGGCCTTATCTTAAAATGACATATGGCTAGGTCTTGTCCCTTTTTAGATTTTGCCATTCTATATAAAAATGGTTGATCTTCTTTATTAGGAATGTTATTTTCATTTTACTTTTTATTTTAAGGTTATGCATATACTTATTAATAATAAACAATCATGAAAATTTAAATTCAACCATTCCATTAATAAATATTAAACTGTACAACATTTGCCCTAAACGGGACTTCTACAAAATAACATGCCCACGCAGGGGTGAAAAACAAACAACAAACCCACGCAGGGGTTAACTAAAAGACATGCCCACGCAGGGGCAGAATACTAAAAGACAAGCCCACGCAGGGGCTGAATACAGAAACAACAAGTCCACGCAGGGACTGATTACAACTAAACAAATAACTAACAAGGTCTTTAATGACCCCTTCTCTTGGACTTCCCCTTGAGCAAGTCTGACAGACCTTTGAAGAAGCCTCGGTTGCTTTTGCGGTCTTCACGGACCACTTGCTCGACTCGGTTCAATCGGTCGAGAACCTCCTGTTGGCGCTCCGGCGGAATTAGCTGCGCCTGCGGCGGCTGGTACAGAGGTTGAGGAGGTGGCGGACGCTGGTACCCATAAGTTGGGTAACCAGTGGTCCAAAGGCCACCATAGGGTCCCTCCGAGTGGCGAGCGTTGTAGTCCCACGCTTCCTGATATGGGTCTACGTTGGCATAGTCGAACTAGGAATGAGCCGGCTGCTCAAAAGGGTTATACGTCGCTGAACCGGCGTAAGCAGGGATTGGGTTATCAAAACCCACTGGTGGCGCCATAGGCGCAGAGTTGATCTCTGGAATGGGGTTTGATGGACCCCCTATCTGAGGTTCTTCCTCTTCTTGGAGTGGCGGATAGTGACTGCCACTTGATGGTTGGGGTGTGCTGATGCGGACACCCCCTCGCACGGACATCGGTGCGTTTACCTCCTCCGTCTCGGCGGCTCCGGAGGCGGCTGTTGTTCCACTGGTGGTGGTGGTGGCGGAGTGACTGCCACAAATCAGTGATCCTCGGAAGGATCCTGCTGCTGCTGCTGCTGATATGGGGACGAGTGTTCAGAGGGCGTGAAATACCAGTCCCATTGAGTAAACCTCGCCTGGTAACGGTCAGGACCGCGGTACGGCGATCCGTGGAAAGATGACCCATCAGAAATTTCGATGGGGTGGTTTGGGGTCCCGGTCGCAGGTTCCACGGGATCCGTATCCTCGTCCATGTCATTTTCACCCGAGAAGTGATCCTCAGGTCCTAGTGGGTTAAAACCCACGGGTTCTTGAAGGTAATTAGCCGGGTTGAACCGACTTTGGAATGCGGGGGTAGGGTCACCAAAAGAGTGGTGAGAGTTGGACCTTTGGAAGGGTATGAAAGAAGGTGGTTGGTTGTTGGGCTCGTTCTCTGATTGGGGCCCAAAAGAATGCTGATACGAAGGTGAGGAACTGAGGGAGACTGACCGCCTCCTGGGTTCAACGTAGAGTCTCCACGGCTCTTGTGGGCTCGTACTCATCGTGATCGATGGCGTACGCCGGTGCGGAGGCCCGGCTTCATGATCGTTGCCCGTAACTGGGCCCTTGCCTCTTCCCCTCAAAAATCTTGGTGGCGTTGTCGACCTGCATACAAGATTATGATAATAACAAGAAATATAAAATAAAAGACAAAGTGAAATAAAACAAAAACAGATTTTGTCCTATGTTCTTTGTCTAGACTCGAAACTCGAGGAATGTGCATTTATTTAACTGAGATTAAACACAAAACACTCAGCGTTGGCTCTGATACCAACCTGTCACACCCCTATTTTCCACGTGTCACCGGTGGGCCCGGTGGGGGATTCCGTGACGTAGTTGATATCGTCATAGTCAAACATACAATATATAAATTCACAGCGGAAGCAAAAGAAAGATTTATTTCAACCTAATAATATTGTAATATCCAAGTATCACAAAATAGTCGAAATAGATCCACAGGCGGATCAAAACAAAAAGGAAACTTTATTTCAACAGACTTCATGCATCCTAAGCTTGCGAGACTTCTATGGATGCTAAGGAGTGGCCAGCCTATTACGCGTAGTACCTGCACTTTGCCTTTTTGGAAAATACGTCAGTTTACACTGGTAAATACAATTTAACTGACTCATTTTGAAAATGTTTAAAATTGATTTAAATGCCCGCGGCACAAAATTTTTTATAACTTGGGATAATTATTTGCTTATAATCTTGTAAAAGAATTACATGTTTGTTATGCGTTCAGTTGCCCGCGTCGTACCGGCTTAAAGATTAATAGACACACCACTTAATATAATCCCTCCGCGAGACTTCTCTCGTCCGACGATTATACTTTATTGAAATGCACTACGGGTGTACGCCTACACCCATGTGCTAAGGTCGTGGCCATTCTTTGAATGATGCCAAGGATATCCGGGACATGGTCATTAAACCCCCAAAGGCGTTAAACAAACAAAACGGCATTTTTAAATGGGTTAATTTGACAACACTTAACCACCGACCGGTTAAGGTCAATTTCCCGAACAATCGGTATTTTATATACCGTACCCCAAGCTCGTATAAGGGAAATAAGTTAAACGTATTTACCTGAGCAAAGTACAAATCAAATACAGCGAGTGCACGTAGCTTTTACTGGTCTCCTATATCTAGAACGAAGGTTTTTAATAACCTATTAGAATTCTAACGGGTCTTTAATTAGCCTAAGCTTAGACCGGTTAGTTATAAATGAAGATTACGGTCTAAACGCTTGGTAAGGCGAAGACCGTTTTAGAATGTGGTTTTGACCCAACAAGCTTGCATACTTGTTTAATATGGGTAACTTAATCACATTCTGGATTTTGAGACCGAAAGGATATGGTTTGACCCGTTTCGGCTAAAATGGGTAAACTAGTTACATAAGCCGATCCGAACGCGTATAGTGCGTAACGAGTAACCATAAGAGTCATATACATGTTTCTGAAGTTAATATGCCTAAAATATGTTGTGATATCAGAATGATACCTTCCATTATGCCCCAAATGGTTTTAAACCAAAACTATGCCTCATAAGGGCATTTTGGTCATTTTAAAGGGTGTAATAGAGTTTAAATAATAACCTGAGTTACAGGTCTGATTAAATTAGTAAATATGCTTAATTTCTAAGTCATAACAGTAGGGTATCAAATATATGTGAAATGTATTGCTTATAACCATACTATGCTCCGTAGGGGCATTTTGGTAATTTCACATATGCCTAAAGGGTCAAAACTGACATTCTGAGTTTATAACATTAGCCTACTATTAAAATATAAAAATTTACTAAATACATCCGTAAGTTTCAACCCCATATGCTTAAAAAGGTTCTAGCACAAACTCATGCGTTAAAAACGCTTAAAAAGGCGATTTGGAGCCATTTCCGGGTTTTATATAAAAAGCTGATATTTTTAAAATTCCAGAAGGCTCAAAATACTTTATTTAACATATTAGATCATTAGTAAAAGGTTTGGGGTCAATAGGGTTTATAAAACTCATTTTATAGCCCAAAAGGGCAAAACCGGCATTAACCGAATTAAGCTTAGAACACTAAGTTATGCTCAGCCTAAAATTAAATAAAAATCTTCAAAAATCCCAAAATATTATTTTATATCAGTGGGTAAAAAGTTTTGTATAAAAATTTGGGTTTAGATAAGCTATATGCAATTTACGTCACTTAATTTCTAAAGAAGCTTTAAATTACGCTGATGAGCATAACTCTTAATCTATACCTCAAACTGATCTCAAATTTTAGGTGCAAGTTTATAAATCAGTAGCTAAGGTGTCTACCCTTTTACTTTTCCAAAAATCACATTTTAAGGTCATTTGGGCATAATGGTCAACATATAAGCGATTAAAGGAAACATGCATGTGAATAGGATATCTAATGAACCAAGTTGTATAATCTCAGAGGGTTATACTACCATGTAAATAGGTCCAAAAGAAGCTCTAAGGCAATCCTAATCTTGGCTTAAACGGGTCAGAACTGAAAGTCAAAGCAGAAGTCAAACTATGCGACTTTCGGTTCCAAACCGAGCCTAAACTGAAAGTTGTCGAGTTAAACATGTTGAGACATGTTCTTACATTAATTACCAAGTTATTTTAATGATCAAACAGGTTGCATGTATCCTACATTGCTAATTATGCATTAATTTGAAAATAAGCATTCTGTTGACTTTTTAAGATAAGCTTTGACTCGACAATTAACACAGTTAGAGTTTGATTCTGAAAATACCCTTTTAAGGGTTTGTTACCCACATAATTACCTACTTATAGGTATTTTTAATTCGAGATATTAGTGAGTAATTATTGACTAATCTCGAAGTCAAACCTTAATTACGACGGTTTGACTTTTAGCTGATTAACTAAGCTAAAACGAATTTAGAAAGGTTAAGGACACTTACAAGAGTCCTAATTAGGATTAGGGACCACTAAGGAGGTTGTTTGCTGTCCAGGAAGCTCCAGAAAGCAAGTTGTAAACTTTGAAAGTGAATGCACACAAATGTTCACAACTTATAGCCCCTTATATATTGATTTTAATCTCATAAGATGATGCCACCATGGTCTATGATTGTTACCAGATGAAGACAAGTGCCCCTATTTCATGAAAAACCATTGGAGATGCCTCTGGTATAAGAAAACAAGAGTTTTAAGTCGGTTACAGACCTTAACAGACAGCTGCAGGTTAAATCTGTCGCTGGCACTCTGACGCGGGCCACGTAAGCCCATAAGGGGCTCTTACGCGGGCCGCCTGGCCTGTCAGAACTAGCCAAACAAGTTTCACAATTTGCATTTTTGGTCCCTAGTCCTTTGTAACGTGGTTTTAAGTCCCAATTTTGCTATTTCAGCCTTCTAACTTGATTTTTAGGGCTCTAGGACCTTTATTAACTTAGTTAAGTCCCTTGTTGACTTTGAGATCATCCATAAGGCCCTAGAATTCCATGTTGACGCTTTAACACCTCGTACACGAATTTGATCATAACTTTCTCATACGATAACGAAACTTTATGAAATTTTAACCACATACTCTAGTGAGTATATTTCATCGTTACAAAGCTTCGGGTCCGCCAAAAGGTCACTCAGAGGTATACTTTGCACATGTTGACACTTTTAGCCCCTGTGGTTTGTAATTCCTCACTTTCTTTCATATTTAGAATCGTATGATCCATGATTTATTCGTTTGAAGGTATAAACATTATGTAGGGCTATTTTTGAATATATTTATCCATTATTGACACTTTGGACCCTTATATTCGCATAGTTTCCCCTTTTGTCAACTTTAGTCCCTCTAAAGTATTTTTTTCACACGTTCAAAGCTTATGACACGTGTCAATACCTTATTGGACATGAATTTTCGAGGTGTTACAGAAAGCCAGGCCCAATAGAATACCGACTATTCTAAGGCCCAAATCTAAAGAAAAACTTGTTGGAGCCCATTTCAACTCTTCGGAGGACAGGCCTAAGAAGAGACCCAGATCTATGGTAGAGGTATTAGATTCTTTTACATCTGCTTTTCCAAAAGGACCAGGAG
Organism: Helianthus annuus; assembly: GCF_002127325.2. Classification (NCBI taxonomy): domain Eukaryota; kingdom Viridiplantae; phylum Streptophyta; class Magnoliopsida; order Asterales; family Asteraceae; genus Helianthus; species Helianthus annuus. The sequence continues at coordinate 87,280,188 of NC_035440.2, forward strand.
CTAGCATTACTCCAATCAGTGATAATGTTATGGAAGCAGGAGAATCTTCTCATAGAAACCTCAATAAGGTATCAGCGGAAAATCAATGTTTTGATCTCAATATTAGAGCGGCATCAGAAGGGGTTAGTGACGGTGAGCATATCAAGTCTATTGGTGGTGATCTGGTCAATCGTTTGGTTGATGATGACAACAACTCGGAGATGGAAGCCACTTTGAAGATGGGGGAGATAGTCGGTGTTCGACTAGCAAACCACGAAGAGATGGTCAAGTCCACTTTTTTAACAGAAGGCATCAAAAAAGGTAACAATGTGGTTCTTAAATGAATATTATATCTCGTAATATTAGGGGTCTCAACGGAGGGGAAAAGGCGAGATGGGTTAAGGAAGTTAGAAATAAGAACTCCATAAGTGTGGTTGCTTTACAAGAAACTAAGAAGGATATGTTATCGGAGCTGATTGTCTCCTATTTTTTGGGCAAGCGTAAGGTCAATTTCGAGTCAGTTAGCTCGACTGGTAAGTCTGGTGGATTGCTATGGATGTGGGATCCTTTAGTGCTGAAGTGGGGAAAAAGTCAATCTGATAAACGTGTATGCCCCCCCATAAAACAACAGATAAGCGGAGGCAGTGGAACGATATTGCTGCTCAGATGAATGGTATTGATGGTATGTGGGTCCTTGCTGGGGACTTCAACGCCGTTCGCTCTGCGGAAGAAAGAAAAGGCTCCAATTTTAAAGTGGTTTGCGCCAGGAACTTCAACGAATTTATTTTTGATCAAGGTCTAGTGGAGTACCCTATGCAGGGCAGAAACTTCACGTGTAGTAGAGAAAATGGGAAGAAACTCAGCAAAATTGATCGATTTCTAGTTTGTGATTCCTTCTTCAACAAATGGTTAGAAGCGTGTGTGAGGATTCTGCCGGGTATGTTTTCGGATCATTGTCCCATTGTGCTATCGGTGGTGGATTTAAATTATGGGCCTCGTCCTTTCAGAGTTTTTAGTTCGTGGATAGGTAGGCCAGGTTTTGAAGAGGCCGTTTCGAAGGCGTTGGATGGTTTCTCGTCATCCGAGCCTCCAGACGTGATTTTGTCCAATAAATTTGCTCGTATTAGGAAGGAGTTAAAAAAGTGGAGGGATGCTTTCCTCGAAAAAGAAAATGAGAGTTTATCTTCTACTTTGTCGGAATTGGAAAAGTTGGAGGAGGAACTGGAGAGTAGAGATCTAAACGAGGAGGAGGAATGGACTCTAGCTGAGAATAGAAAACAATTAAAGGAGATCGAATCAAGAAAGAATGAAGACCTAAAGCAAAGATCCAGATTAAAGTGGGCTATGGACGTTGATGAGAACAAGAGATTTTTCCGTGCTTTGATAAATAAGCGGAAGGCAGCGAACAGGATTCATGGGCTTAATATTGATGGGGTGTTGTGCACTAAACCCTCAAAAGTTAAAAAAATATATTTTCGGGTTTTTAGGGACAAATTTGGAGACCAGTTGTCTGAAAGGTCGGATATTCATTGTGACAATCTCAAGCAACTTTCGGAGGAGGATAAGGTTTATTTGATCTCTCCTTTCTCCGGGCTCGAAATTAAGGAGGCGGTATTCGGTTGTCATGATGACAAGGCTCCGGGTCCTGACGGAATGAATTTCAAGTTCATCAAGGTTTTCTGGAATTTCTTTGAAGAGGATTTTAAGGATATTTTCGCTCACTTTTTAATGAAGGTGTCTTTAATAACGGAAGTGGTTCTTCTTTCATCACTCTTGTCCCTACGGTGAAAGATGCGACCTCTCTAAGTAATTACCGACCGATAAACTTAGTGGGCATCATCAGTAAAGTTGTTTCTATAGTGATGGCAAACAGGATGAGGAATGTTGTAACACCTCGAAATTTTGCGTCCAATAATGTATTGACACGTGTCTTAGGTTTACACGTGGTATTAAATACTAAATAAAGGACTAAAGTTGACAAACATTGAAAGTATGTAAATTCGAGGGTTAAAAATGTCAACAAGGGATAAATATACTGTACAGTAACCCTAAATGATGCTCGTACCTTCAAACGAATGAATCATGGATCGTACGGAACGAATTGTGGAAGAAAGTGAGGAATTTCAAACTACAGGGGCCAAATGTGTCAACATGTTTAAGTTATACCTCTGAGTGACCTTTGGGCATACCCGAGGCTTTTTAATGGTAAATTATACTCACTAGAATGCACGATATAAATTTCGTGAAGTTCCGTTTTAAAACGAGAAAGTTATGATCAAAATCGTATGCGAGGGGTTAAAAGTGTCAAATCTTGAAAGTTATGACTTTTCGGGTAATAATAAATTAACCAAGGGTTAATAAGTTGGGTAAAAGCCACGGGGCCCTTATACGCAAATAAACGAGGCCCAAAATGCAAAGTCACCCCTTCGAAACCGAAAGGCCAGGGCAATGATTACAAAAGATTTGAAAATCTTGAAAAATAGGTTTCAGGCGGGCCGCGTTAAAGAAACAAGAGGTCTTACACGGGCCGCATGGTCAGTAGAAGATATGGGCTTGTCAGAAGGATTCTGGCGACCCGCGTAAAGGTTACCTGATCTCTAACGCGGGCCGCGTCAGCCTCCCAGATGCAGAAAACGTGGACAGAAGCACTGTTTGGTGTTTTAACCGACCTTAGAGCCAATAATGAGAGCATGGGCGCCCCCTAAACGTCCCCTAGCACTCAGGGACAGCTGTTGGTCATCCATGATCAATTATAGGTCTTGTTGTAATGATCTCATGCTCCAAATTTCAATATAAAAGGCCTTGTTGTGCACACTTTAGAAACACACCTAAATCTGCTTTCTTGATCACATCTGGAGCTCAAGAACCCTCTTCTAGCATCTCTGGTCGTGTACCAAACTTCTGTAAGTGTGCCTAACCCTTTGTGGTTTAGTTTTTGCTTAGTTATAGCTTAAAAGTCAATCCGTCGTAATTAGCGATTGACTTAATGATAAATCACAAATGGTCCAGTGATTTGTCGAATCAAAGGTAGTTATATGTTGGTAATCATGTGGGCATTAAACCCCTAAAAGGGCACCCTCTGGTTCCCACTCTAACTAGTCCAAATGTCGAGTCAAAGTTGCTTAGAAAAAGTCAACAGAATGCTAAATTGCGATTTTATGCATAATCGGTAATGTAGATGGCGTGTAACCTGTTTTGACACTCATATAACATGATAATAAGTATATTAACTAGTCTAACTTGATTGATCCGACCATTTACTGTTTTGACCCGGTTCGGAACCGAAAGTCGCAAAACTTTGACTTTTGCTTTGACTTCAGTTCTGACCCGTTATGGTATGATTTAGATATGCCTTAGGATTCTCTTAGGACCAGGTTACATGATGGTATAACCCTCTGTGACCGGTCCGTTGTTTGTCCGAGTCTTTAGCACATTTCCGTTAAACGCCTAAAAGTTGACCATAACGCCCTTTTTACTTTAAAACGATAATTTTGGACATGTGAAAGGACAATAACCTTGGTTACTGATTTCTACGCATGTCCCTAAAATTTCATGTCAATCCGAGGTCTAGAATAGGAGTTATACTAAATGGCGCAATTACGGAAACTTTAGTAATTAAACGGCACAATTAGCATAAAACCTATCTAAACCCAAATTTCGACACCAAACCTTTTACACACTGATGTAAAATGATATTTGAGGTTTTTAAAGATTTTTAATTATTTTTAACCTGCTCATAACCTGCGGTTATGACATCGGTTCGGTAATTACCGAATATACCCTTTTTGGACATAACTTGAGTTCTACATGGTATTTTGACCCGATTCCAGTTGCTACTGATTTTAAATAATAAATAAAGTATTTTGAACTTTATAAACTGTTCTGAAACTCAGATATCCTGTAGAACTCGGAAACCACTTTTATAATCTTTAAAAAGACCGAAATACCCCTACGGGGCGTATATTGGATTTAAACTCGTTACGGGCATAATGGAAGGTATCCTACTGATACCACAACCTCTTTAGAGCAGGTTAACTTAGGAGACCTGTGTAGGACTCCTACGGTTACCCGTTACGCCTTTTTGCGCGCACGGTTCGGTTTATGTAACTAGTTTACATAAACTAGCTGAAACGGGTCAAACCTTATCGTTTTTACTTCAAAATCCAGAGTGTGGTTATTATACCCATATACAACAAGTCTTCAAACTTGTTGGGTCCAAATCACATTCCATTCCCGGTTTTCGCCTTTCACGCGATTAAACCGTATATATCCTTTGAAACTGACCGGTCTAAGCTAAGGCTAAATTAAAGGCCCGTTAGGATTCTAATAGGTTGTTATAAACCTTCGTTCCAGAATAGGAGACCAGTAAAAGATATTTGCATTTGTTTGATTGAGGTTATTACTTGCTCAGGTAAATACTTTTAACTTATTTTCCGTTATACGGGCTTGGGTTACGGTATATAAAAATATCGCTTGGTCGGGCAATTGACCCCAACTCATTAGTAGTTGGGTGTTTTCAATGTGACCCGTTTAAAAATTGATTTTGTTGGCTTCACGCCTTTGGGAGCTTAATGACCATGTCCCGGATATCCTTGGCATCATTTTACGAAATGGCCACGACCTCGACACGCGGGTGTAGGCGTACACCCGACAATGTGTCTATATTTATAAAGGTATAACCGTTGGTTTTCCCGCCACGGCTTTATGCTTTGTGGCGTGTCAATTAACCTTAAGCCCGGCACGACCGGGCGACTGAACGCATAGTGAACATGTAATTCTTTTACAAGATTTAATTGATAAATTGTCACACCCCAACCAATGGCGGAAACATCGGGATGAGATGAAGTGTGAAGATTGCTCATCACTCATAACGCTAATTGTGACAATAGAATTAAAGATAAATTGATTTCATTTATGAATAAAAGTTACAATACATTAAAAATACAAGAGAACAATACAACAACAAAAATGAAATTTATACAACGTATTTGACCTAAGACGTCTAAGTGAGTATCTAGGCATTTTTGCTAGTCCGTTTTCATAGTATCATCAAACCTCAACCTGCAACATGTTTAAAATACAATTCAATGCAAAAGCAAAGGCGAGTATACAAGTTTAAGCAAAAGTATAAGTATAAAAGTTTAAAACGAATCCACATGGCAACTTAGTTTATACGAGATCAACCTATCGTGGCATGCAATATTTCTAGCCAACCTATGTTTACGCAAGAAAGTTTAATTAATTCAACATGACCCAAGTTTAAGGGGGGCGGTGTGTTACTCCTATAGCGCTATACATGTCGAAGGGAGGCTCGTGAGAGCTAATGACTAAAACATATCACATAAGTATGGTCCACGTAAGCATCAAGCATCATAGCATAGTATTCATGTATAAGGATTGTTTTGTGCATTGCATAAAGAATAAGTTTAAGTGTAGTTTAATAGTAAAACATGTTACACCCCAAAAAGTGGTAAACATAAAAAGGGGGTTGCGAGTATACTCACATTGGTTACGTAGGAAGTACACTTAAACCGCGAGGAAAGTTGGTGTAGTCTAGAGATTATGAGTGGTTGCGTTTGCGACTTCTTGTAAAATAACGCACGAAGAAAGATAGAGAAATCCACACGAGAAGAACTACCTTAAAGAAATAATAAAATGCGAAGTACTAAATATAACATACACAACGTAATTAATTGAAGTTATTATTTATTTGGGTTTATTTATTCGCGTGGTGCATCTTGTGTCACCATGGTATTCTAGATCCCGAGGAATTCGGGTGAGATCAAAGATACTACACCTCTTGGAAATTTAATAGTTGCCCTGACTATTACCGTTACGAATAGTTATAAACGTTAAATATTAAAGTATCGAACATGTTTGGTTTATTTTATAAATTATAACTTTGTAAGATTTTGAAAAAAAATAAATTGTTATATTTTATTCATACACTTCATGTTAAGATTAGTTTTAGAAATGAACGTGTGGTAAATACTCTGATGAAAATACATTTAGTAATAAACCTTTGACAAAATAAGTATATGTATTTGCTTTCTAACTTCAACGTACAACAAAAATACATTAATTATAAAGAATTCCTTCCAATAATGTCAAGGTTTATCAATTTACATATAAAATTCTTTTAAAACAACTCTTAAGTAACAGATTTTCGTTGTTCTTGTGAACCAGTCAAATCTCATTCTAGGCATGATTATTCAAATAGTATGTAGAGAAAGAAGGAAAATAACTTAATTTTATTAGCTGAAAACTTTGTCAAACTCACACTGAGATTATTATTTAAATAAAAGAATATGACTATTAAAACCCAATTCTCGTTAAATAACTCAATTCTAATGTTAAAAGATCTTGTATCAGAAGTCCATATTATATAAATAAATAAATAAATAAATAAATAAAAACATACAGCATGTCTTTCTTCCCCATGAAAGCACTAGGACCGATCCAATTTTTTTATCTCAAAACTTATGTTCTCATATCATGGTTTGTAAAGCAAAAACATGAGAGGGAAGAGTAGGATGGTGGTGTGTTTACCTAGAACGGTGTTTGCTTTGACACTGACGATTTTAACTTGGAGGGACCTGCGGCAGCTGCACTTAATGCTGGCTTCGGTTCGGTGGCTCAAGTTGGATTCCAGTTTCGAGGAAAACTGACTCGGAACCGAACAAAATCCCGAATCGGTTACCCATTTGCTCGAACGCGGGTCTTGAATGGCCAAGAAACCACCGCATCCGTCAACGCGATTCAGGTTCATGACTGAACCTTGACAGATTGGCGAGATCTGGCTGTAATTGCCGGAGCGCCGCTAGTCGCCGGCTTTTAAAGCCATCTTGATCCGCCTCCGACCTTGGAGGGCCGTCGTTCGCTGTCGCTAAAGGCCACCCGAAACTGCCAGATCTGGATCAGCTCCTCCCCTCTCTAAATGTCTCTCATAATTTATCTTTAAACTCATTTGTACGTATGTGTAAAGGTAAAGCAGAATTGTGGGTGTAGATGTTTATGGTGTTTATCAAAGAGAAAAAGAAAGAGGGAAAAGTCTGAGTGTGTGGGCGGCTGATGCTAGACATTATTAGGGTTTATAAGTTTTGTTCGTAAATGGAGATGAGTAGTTAAGTTGATTTATATAGCTATGTTTTTTTTCTAATGGGTTTGGGTTTGGCCTAAGGCTCACAAGCCCAATCTCGTGTTTAAGGTGGCCCAACGCATGTACGAACTCGTTTTCAAAACCCGAAATTGTCAGTACATCATAATATATAATTTTAGTTTTAAAAATATGTAAAATAGTACTGGTAGTCGTTGTCGTCACGCTTGACTGTCGGTTGCATAAAAGCGCGTGAAAATGCGTTGTTTGACGGTTTTATTCCGTTTTTCGATCTGATTTTCTAAAAATATAAAACGAACTTGAATTTTCTAAAAATATATAAAAATATGAAAATACGAGGCGTTACAGTCTCCCCTCCTTTAGGAAATTTCGTCCCGAAATTTATTTAAAAGGAATGTTTGAAAGGGTTTTGGCAATCAGAAGATGATTGTTTAAAATTGAGGTTTTGGAGTTTGCGACAACGGAGAATAATCGAGGTATAAGGGTGAACGACTGATCTAATAAACGATTATGAGTATAAGAATAGCATAAATATTGTATGGATGAAAGTAGCGGGTTAAGAATGAAGTCTCGTCGTGGATAATCGGATACAATGCGTTTGTGAGTTGTTTAAAGGTTGAATTAGGTCAAAAAGGTCTGCAAAACATTGAATTTCTCAGGGCACGTTTTACGAAGGTTTGGTAACATGGTGAAAACACTTATATATAGGAAGTACCAGCGGCGTATCCACCATGTTTTGACCACATTACGTCCGTTTCGTATTCGGTGTCATGTTACGTTCCGTGTCTTACCATACACAGTAGTACACTCTATGGTTTCTCATACGCCTATCACTATAATCCCGTGTGCACCCGCGATTATATTGATCGTCGCATGATCCGCATAGCTTGTACTAGTTGTGTATGAATTAAGGTATGCATAAATTATGAAGATAAGATTGTGTGTGCATAAAAATGTAACATGTAAGTATGTTTGCGTTCTAAATAGTATAAGACCAACGTGAGCGAATCCCTCAGGTTCCGCCCGCGTATAGGTGCGAAAGTATAAATTTAGAGTAAAAAGCATCAGCATTGTATAAGTTTAAATATGGCCACGCACGTGAATATAAACACAAAACGCATGACAGGAGTATGAGTAAAAGCATATGCATAACGTGTATGAAAAACGAGCATAAACGTGAGTACAAACATGAGTATAAGTTAATCACAAGCTTATGAGTATGAATACAAGTATAAGTGTGAACATAAGATGAATGAGCATAGATATGAATGTGAATATGGGTGTAAAACATGAAGGTTTAAGTATGAGTGAAATATATGTGTATGAATATAAGTGTAACAAAGTTGTGTAAGTGCAAATGGAAACATAAAGCGTGTGAATATGAATATGAATACGAATGTAGTATGGACATGAATGTAAGGACAACGTAAGTGTATAATTGTGAGTGTATTTATTAACGTAAAACGTACGAATTTTGAATCGTGAGTATAACATAAATGTGTAAGTGTGAACATAAGTGAAGGCGTAAAATGTATAAGCATGGATGTAGAAAATAATGATTTTGTTTATAGTATAAATCGAAATACACGAGTTTATGTGCGTAAAAGATCAAAAGTTTTGAGTATAAAAGAAAAAGTGAACGAGTAACATGCGTGAGATTGTTGTGAGATATTGAGTAAGACGTGTAAAATGGTATGCATATGTAGTTGTTTGCGTAAAACGTGAAGTTAAATAGATTGAGTTGTCATGAAATGCAGAATCTAGTTTGTGAATGTAAGGGAATATAAAACAGCTATTGGTTACGTGAAACGTGCTTTGTAAAAAGAATGGAAATGCTACCACGGTTTTAAAAGAGATTACATAACTTGAAAATTTGCCGGTCCTTATGAAGTTTCCTTGCCCACGTGTTTTGAAGTTAATTGACGTATCGAGTGAGATTTTGAAAAGTTCTAGAGATTAATAAGTTTGCGCCGTTTTAAGTAACTTTGTATTAGAAAGTTTCGAAGTTTACGGATTTTCGTGAAAAGTTGATCCTTTAGAAAAAGGAATTTGGTATATGGACTTAGTGTTTGCTGAAAAAGCGTCTTTTAATAAAATGTTTTATTGCTTTTGAAAGAAGTTTTAGTAATTGTCGAATAATATTTGTAATATTTTATAAGTGTTTCAATAGTTATGTTGAATACAAAATTTTGTGGGCAATGGATTTGTTAGACCGACTAGGTTGACGAGTAGTATTTCGTGAAATTTTGAATATTGAGAAACAAGTGTCTACGGGAAAGTTGAATTTTCACGTGTGTAAGCTATATGAAAATATAGATTGTAGGATAAGAAGTTCATTCATTTAAATAATGCATTTTGAAATGATTAGGGATTTGACTAATGATAAACGATTTAGATGTATAAATGATCGTGTTTAAATACCATAGTCTATTAAAAGAAAGTATCGGTAACGACCACCTAGGTAAGGGAATCACCCCTAACCCATTGGTGAGGTCGTTGTAAGATGAGAAAAAGAAGCGGAGTTAATCGTCAAGGTTAGGAAATCACTCCTATCTCGACGATATGTCTCCACTTGTTGTTACAAAAAGAAAAAAAAATGTAAATAAAATTACGAGAAAAATTGCGTGCTAGTGATGTATAACCATATGAAAAGTAATAGTATGATGTATGCGTAAAAGTGAAATCTCAAAACGGTTCAAAATTGACAAAAGATCGAAAATAATAACGCGTGAGTTTGATAAAAGGAAACTCGGATGGTTCCAAAACGGAACGTTGACTAACCAAAGTGGTCGAGAAATCCTTCGAGTTTGGGGAGCATGCTTTGGCCTAATAGGTGGAATACTCTCGCCGACAAGTCGGTTAACGGTATTTACCCTTCCGGTTACTACATGTCCCAAATCAATCGAAAATTCGAGACTTGACGGAATTTATAAAAATCAAGGAGTGGGACTAGTCAACAAGGTACGGGTTTCACCCCTAACTTGACGACTTCGTACCCTAAGTATAGTTGGACTCGTCGGGTCAATTAAATTTCGACACGTTGACGAGCGTCCACTAGAATTTAAATTTGGAATTTCCATTTAGATGTGGATTTCACTCCTAACTAAATGGTGAATTTCGTGCGAGAATTGAATCAGGCGGGATGAGAGTCGTTTACCAAATTGTGGGTTTCACGCCTATTTTGGTAAACTCGTCTCGTTTGTGTAATACGAGTGTTTTCGTGTTTAACAAAATCGAGTAAAATGCCTTGGAAAAAGGCGTATGTTAAAGGAAATAACGAACAAGTATAAGCACATAAAAGGCATGTCGAAAATAACACACAAAGAATAGGTCAATAGATCAAGTATCGACACATAATAAGACAAGTATTATCACATAAGAATAGCATGTCAAGTATTAACACACAAGCGACATATATGTTTAAAACGTCAAAGCGAATAAATAAAAGCAAATAGAGTAGCATGCAAGTAGTTTCAAGCAAGACGTAAGAATAAATCTCTAAAACTATAGACTAGGTTAAAGCATTCCTACTTTTCCTAATTCGCTATAGTTATGGCTCTGATACCAATCTGTCACACCCCAACCAATGGCGGAAACATCGGGATGAGACGAAGTGTGAAGATTGCTCATCACTCATAACGCTAATTGTGACAATAGAATTAAAGATAAATTGATTTCATTTATGAATAAAAGTTACAATACATTAAAAATACAAGAGAACAATACAACAACAAAAATGAAATTTATACAGCGTATTTGACCTAAGACGTCTAAGTGAGTATCTAGGCATTTTTGCTAGTCCGTTTTCATAGTATCATCAAACCTCAACCTGCAACATGTTTAAAATACAATTCAATGCAAAAGCAAAGGCGAGTATACAAGTTTAAGCATAAGTATAAGTATAAAAGTTTAAAACGAATCCACATGGCAACTTAGTTTATACGAGATCAACCTATCGTGGCATGCAATATTTCTAGCCAACCTCTATTTACGCAAGAAAGTTTAATTAATTCAACATGACCCAAGTTTAAGGGGGGGCGGTGCGTTACTCCTATAGCGCTATACATGTCGAAGGGAGGCTCGTGAGAGCTAATGACTAAAACATATCACATAAGTATGGTCCACGTAAGCATCAAGCATCATAGCATAGTATTCATGTATAAGGATTGTTTTGTGCATTGCATAAAGAATAAGTTTAAGTGTAGTTTAATAGTAAAACATGTTACACCCCAAAAAGTGGTAAACATAAAAAGGGGGTTGCGAGTATACTCACATTGGTTACGTAGGAAGTACACTTAAACCGCGAGGAAAGTTGGTGTAGTCTAGAGATTATGAGTGGTTGCGTTTGCGACTTCTTGTAAAATAACGCACGAAGAAAGATAGAGAAATCCACACGAGAAGAACTACCTTAAAGAAATAATAAAATGCGAAGTACTAAATATAACATACACAACGTAATTAATTGAAGTTATTATTTATTTGGGTTTATTTATTCGCGTGGTGCATCTTGTGTCACCATGGTATTCTAGATCCCGAGGAATTCGGGTGAGATCAAAGATACTACACCTCTTGGAAATTTAATAGTTGCCCTGACTATTACCGTTACGAATAGTTATAAACGTTAAATATTAAAGTATCGAACATGTTTGGTTTATTTTATAAATTATAACTTTGTAAGATTTTGAAAAAAAATAAATTGTTATATTTTATTCATACACTTCATGTTAAGATTAGTTTTAAAAATGAACGTGTGGTAAATACTCTGATGAAAATACATTTAGTAATAAACCTTTGACAAAATAAGTATATGTATTTGCTTTCTAACTTCAACGTACAACAAAAATACATTAATTATAAAGAATTCCTTCCAATAATGTCAAGGTTTATCAATTTACATATAAAATTCTTTTAAAACAACTCTTAAGTAACAGATTTTCGTTGTTCTTGTGAACCAGTCAAATCTCATTCTAGGCATGATTATTCAAATAGTATGTAGAGAAAGAAGGAAAATAACTTAATTTTATTAGCTGAAAACTTTGTCAAACTCACACTGAGATTATTATTTAAATAAAAGAATATGACTATTAAAACCCAATTCTCGTTAAATAACTCAATTCTAATGTTAAAAGATCTTGTATCAGAAGTCCATATTATATAAATAAATAAATATATAAATAAATAAATAAATAAAAACATACAGCATGTCTTTCTTCCCCATGAAAGCACTAGGACCGATCCAATTTTTTATCTCAAAACTTAAGTTCTCATATCATGGTTTGTAAAGCAAAAACATGAGAGGGAAGAGTAGGATGGTGGTGTGTTTACCTAGAACGGTGTTTGCTTTGACACTGACGATTTTAACTTGGAGGGACCTGCGGCAACTGCGCTTAATGCTGGCTTCGGTTCGGTGGCTCAAGTTGGATTCCAGTTTCGAGGAAAACTGACTCGGAACCGAACAAAATCCCGAATTGGTTACCCATTTGCTCGAACACGGGTCTTGAATGGCCAAGAAACCACCGCATCCGTCAACGCGATTCAGGTTCATGACTGAACCTTGACAGATTGGCGAGATCTGGCTGTAATTGCCGGAGCGCCGCTAGTCGCCGGCTTTTAAAGCTATCTTGATCCGCCTCCGACCTTGGAGGGCCGTCGTTCGCTGTCGCTAAAGGCCACCCGAAACTGCCAGATCTGGACCAGCTCCTCCCCTCTCTAAATCTCTCTCATAATTTATCTTTAAACTCATTTGTACGTATGTGTAAAGGTAAAGCAGAATTGTGGGTGTAGATGTTTATGGTGTTTATCAAAGAGAAAAAGAAAGAGGGAAAAGTCTGAGTGTGTGGGCGGCTGATGCTAGACATTATTAGGGTTTATAAGTTTTGTTCGTAAATGGAGATGAGTAGTTAAGTTGATTTATATAGCTATGTTTTTTTTCTAATGTGTTTGGGTTTGGCCCAAGGCTCACAAGCCCAATCTCGTGTTTAAGGTGGCCCAACGCATGTACGAACTCGTTTTCAAAACCCGAAATTGTCAGTACATCATAATATATAATTTTAGTTTTAAAAATATGTAAAATAGTACTGGTAGTCGTTGTCGTCGCGCTTGACTGTCGGTTGCATAAAAGCGCGTGAAAATGCGTTGTTTGACGGTTTTATTCCGTTTTTCGATCTGATTTTCTAAAAATATAAAACGAACTTGAATTTTCTAAAAATATATAAAAATATGAAAATACGAGGCGTTACATAAATTATCCCAAGTTATAAAGAGTTTGTGCCTTGTGCATTCAAATCAATTTTATTAAACCTTTTACAAAAGTGTCGGTTGAATGTATTTACCAGTGTAAACTGACGTATTTTCCCCAAAAAGATTAAATGCAGGTTCTGTACGAAATAGGCTGGCCACTCCTTAGCATCGTTAGAGTCTCGCAAGCTTAGGATGCCAATATCTGTTGAACAATATTTCTATTTTTATTTTGATCCCCTGTGGATTTATTTCAACTATTCGTGATACTTGGATATTACAATCGATGGTTGAAATATAACCTATCTTTATGCTTCCGCTGTGCATTTAAATATTGTGTGGTTTGACTATATTGTTGCCAACTACGTCACGGTAATCCCCCACCGGGCCCACCGGTGAAACACGTGGAAATCGGGGTGTGACAGGTTGGTATCAGAGCCAACGTTGAGTGAATTAAACACTATCCTTATGTGTTTAATCTCAATGACACAATTGCACATACTTGAGTCTAGACAAGAACATAGGACAAATTCGAATTGTCATTCTAGTTTGTCTTTTATTGTTTATTGTGATTTAAAAGTTTGTTAAGCAGGAAATATGCCGCCAGCAATTAGAAGAGGAGGAAGAGCCAAAGGGCCGATCACTACTCATAATGATCACGAGGCCGGACCTTCAAACATGCGAGCTCCTTCCAGCATGAGGAGCGAAGAACCTCAGAGACGTAGAAGAAACCTCTTTGAGCCAGCAAGACGGTCTACCTCACACAGTTCGACACCTTCATACCGTCACTCTTTTGGACCAAATTCGGATAACGAGCCCAGTAACCCTCAACCTTCGTTTATACCTCTCCAGCGATCTGTTTCGCACCGTTCCTATGGCGATCCCACTCCTTTCTTCCAAGGCCAGTTCAACCCGGCTGATTATGCCCAAGAACCAATAGGTTATAACCCTTTAGGACCCGAAGACCATTTCTCCAAAGATAATGCGGTAGATATGGACGAAGACACGGATCCCATAGAACCTGCACGAGGTACTCCCAACCATCCTATCGAGATCTCTGATGGGTCATCCTTTCATGGAACACCCTATCAAGGTCCCGACAGTTACCAGGCGAGGTTTAACCAGTGCGAGTGGTACTTTACACCCTCTAACCATTCATCACCTCACCAGCAGCAGCAGCAACAGGATCCTTCTGAGGATTCGCGTTTCGTGGCAGTTAAGCCACCACCTCCACCGCCACCAGTTCAACAAGCACCTCCAGATCCGCCAAGGCGTAGGAGATCAGGCGCGCGGATGTCCACCCGAGGAGGGGAATTTCACTTCAGCACCCCTCGCCACTCGAGTGCAAGTCATTTTCCGCCATTGCCGGAAGAACTACAAATGGGCGAACCTTCGAGCCACCCTGCAGAGGTGAATTCTGCACCAGTTGCACCACCTCCACCACCATTTGGGTATGATAACCCTATACCTGCGTACACCCGTTCCGCAGCATACAACCCGTTTGAGCAGCCAGCTCACACGCGCTACAACTATAATTATGCGAATGCCGACCCATACGTGGTAGCGGCCAATTACAACGCCCTCCATCCCGAAAGACCTTATGGAGATCCTTGGGGATTAGGATACGCAGCTCATGGGTATCCAGCTCCTACTAGAACTCCGGCTCAGCAAGTAACGCAACAGCCACGTTTTTCCCCACCGGAGCAGGAAGAAATCCTTCACCGTTTAAATAGGGTAGAACGAGACTTCTAGCAGGAACGTAAGAACAATCGTGGATTCCTTAAAGGCCTAGCAAACCTGTTAAAGGGGAAGAAGAAGCGAGATCATTAGTCTTTATATGTTCTATTGTATTTCCTATTTTAATCAAGTCCCTGTGTGGACATCTATTTGCTTAGTCCCTGCGAGGACATTTGTAGTCCCTGCGTGGACAATTTCCTTTCAGTCCCTGCGTGGACTTATCTTTTGTCCCTGTGCGGACACCTATCCTTGTATTTGGTCCCTACGTGGACTTGTTTTCTGTAAACCTCTGCGTAGGTATTTGTCTATTAAAAGTCTTGTTTAGGGCAGTGTGTAATCATTATAATGATTAATGGAATGTTAAGTTTATAAATTTCATTTTTGTCATTTTAATACATTATTATATGAAATAAATTAAAAATCATTCCTTTTAATTAAGTCTGCCTAAATAAAGAATCTTAATGGTGAGACCTAGCCTGGTGTCGTTATAAGACCCGGCCAAAATGGTGAGACCTGAGTAAAAGGTTCAGATTCCTGTTAACCTCTGTAAACATGTTAACGTTCTTGGCAGATGTGATTCGTTAAAATCACACGCGTCATTCTTATATAAGAATCCTTCAGAGGATTCCGAGACCTAAGTTAATGATTTATAAATCATGGGTTAAATCATCCGTTAGTGATGTAGTGCCTACGGGCCATACTTATTGTCATATAAGACAACAGACAGTTGTAGTCTATGACTCCCTGTCAGAAAAGGTAAAAGAACTATGGTTCAAACCTTCATGCCTTGATTCTCTGAAATCCTGGCTAATAACATATGAAACGTCTTTGTGACTAGGCTTTTGTGCCACTAGCAAAATTGTTATAATTAGGATAAGTTATATTCAAATCCTAAATAAAAGTGAGTAACAGATTAACAAAATATGGTCTATGTTTACCATGGTTAACGAATTGCCATAAAAGACAATTCCATAATCAACTCCTAAATAAAATTTTGTCATTATCCTCTGTAGCAGATCAAGATCTCAAAAATGGCTGACCCAAATGAAGCTAATAGTCATTCAAAGGAAGATGACAATGATAACGCCCAAATTCATATAACGGGCGCTGAATTGAAAGCTTTGGTAGACAACGCTGTGAAGACGGCCTTAGATCGGCAATATGAAGAGTACAGCGATCTCGAAGCAGGACCTTATCTACACCACACTCAAAGCCAAGGACCCATTCTAAATCTCACAGCAAACCACCCTCGACCCCGTCTAAACCTAAGAAGGATGACGATCGACACTCATCAAATGAGAATAGTGTCCGTCCCAAGAAATTAGTGTTCACTGATGCACCCCGCACCAAGGGTTGCACGTATAAGTACTTTGTCTCCTGCAAGCCCAGAAATTTTACTGGGGAAAAGGGCGCGGTGGATTGCATGACCTGGCTGGACGAAATGGACACAGTTGTGGACATCAGTGGTTGTGCTGAGAGGGATGTGGTGAAGTTTGTATCCCAGTCGTTTAAGGGTGAAGCCCTAGCATGGTGGAGATCTTTGGTTCAAGCCTCTGGGAAGGCTGTTTTGTATAGCATGACATGGGAGGAATTTATTGCTCTCATTAAAGAAAACTATTGGTCATGAAAAACCTGGATTGCCAGGCTTATCTCACGACTTTCAACACTCTGTCAAGATTGATTCCGTACTTTGTGACACCAGAACCCAAACGGATCGCGCGTTTCATTGGGGGTTTGGCCCCAGAGATAAAAGCTAGCGTGAAGGCTTCTAGGCCTGCTACCTTCAGATCCATGGCAGATATATCCCTGTCTCACTCTGGTTGCAGTGAGGCAGAGATCATTGAGAAATACTGATAGTGAGAAGAGAAAACGTGAAGATGGTGATTCACAAAGATCTAACAAGAAGCACCGGGGGAATCGTGACCACAAGAAGGGGTCAGAGAACAAGAAGAATGATCGACAGTCGGGTGATAGGCCCAAGTGCAACGTTTGCAAGAAGCACCACTTCGGAAAGTGCAGATATGAGCATAAATCCCAGCCGAAAGCATGTGGGATATGCAAGTCCTCTGAGCATAGGACTCTTGAGTGCAAGAAACTCAAGGATGCAACCTGCTATAGTTGCAACGAGAAAGGGCACATCAAGACTAACTGCCCGAAGATAGTGAAGAAGGCTGATGAAGGGAAAAAGACCAATGCGAGGGTCTTTCAGATGAATGTTCAAGAGGCTATCCAGAACGACAACGTCATAACCGGTACGTTTCTTATCAATGATGTATTCGCAAGAGTATTATTTGATTCCAGAGCAGATAAATCCTTTGTGGATGATAAGTTCTGTGAGTTGTTAAAATTGCCTGTTAAAACCCTGAACGTGAAATATGAAGTAGAACTAGCTGATGGGACTATGGGAACAGTCTCAACTATTTTAGATGGATGTGTTATATCCATTAAGAATCACTCATTTCCTTTATCCCTGTTACCCTTTAAACTCGCTGGTTTCGACGTAGTGTTGGGTATGGATTGGTTATCGCATAACCAAGCCCCAATTGTGTGCAATAAGAAACAAGTGGTAATCAAGACTCCGTCTGGAGAACCGCTTACCATTCAGGGAGATACTCGACATGGATTGCCTGCACAAGTATCTATGCTAAAGGCATCCAGATGTTTGAAGAAAGGATGTGTCATTTATATGGCACAGGTGACTATCGGTGAAGAGAAACCCAGGATTGAAGACATCCCAGTCATCTCTGACTATCCTGAAGTTTTCCCAGAAGAACTGCCTGGTTTGCCACCAGACAGGCAAGTGGAATTCAGTATCGACATCATTCCAGGAGCCGCACCTATTGCGAGAGCACCTTATAGATTGGCACCCACGGAAATGAAAGAATTGAGGACGCAGCTAGATGATCTGCTAGCCAAAGGTTTTGTTAGACCAAGTTCATCTCCTTGGGGAGCACCAATCCTGTTCGTCAAGAAGAAAGATGGTTCGATGCGTCTATGCATCGATTACCGTGAGCTGAATAAAGTTACAATCAAGAATAGATATCCTTTGCCCAGGATCGACGATCTGTTTGATCAGTTGCAAAGAGCGAGCTATTTTTCCAAGATTGACCTAAGGTCAGGGTACCATCAATTGAAGGTCAAAGACGAAGATGTGCACAAGACTGCTTTCAGGACTCGTTATGGTCATTTCGAGTTCCTAGTGATGCCTTTTGGGCTCACTAATGCACCTGCCGCATTCATGGATCTCATGAATCGCGTTTGTAAGCCTTATTTGGATAAATTCGTCATTGTCTTCATCGATGACATCCTCATTTACTCCAAAAGTCAGGCTGACCACGAGGAGCACCTTCGATGTATTCTTAAAGTGCTTCGTCAAGAAAAGCTTTATGCCAAATTCTCTAAATGTGAATTTTGGCTACGAGAAGTCCAGTTCCTTGGGCATGTAGTCAGCGAACGTGGTATCCAAGTGGATCCCACCAAGGTTGAAGCCGTCATGAATTGGCAGGAGCCAAAGACACCTACGGAGATTCGCAGTTTCCTAGGTCTGGCAGGATACTACAGACGCTTCATCGAAAATTTCTCAAGAATTGTTGCACCCCTAACTTCTTTAACTAGGAAGAGTATAAAGTTTAATTGGGGCCCTAAGCAGCAAGAAGCTTTTGATATCCTCAAACAAAAGCTGAGCAATGCTCCAGTGTTGACATTGCCGGAAGAAATGGAAGAATTTGTCGTATATTGTGATGCATCGCACACCGGTATGGGTTGTGTGCTTATGCAGAGGGGCAAAGTGATTACCTATGCGTCACGACAATTAAAGGTGCATGAAAAGAATTACACCACCCATGACTTGGAGTTGGGTGCCGTTGTATTTGCACTAAAACTATGGAGGCATTACTTGTATGGCATTAAATTTGTGATCTATTCTGATCACAAAAGCCTTTAGCATCTGTTCAATCAGAAAGATCTGAATATAAGGTAGCGACGTTGGATGGAAACTCTGAACGATTATGACTGTGAAATAAGATACCATCCAGGTAAGGCCAATGTAGTCGCAGATGCCTTGAGCAGAAAAGAGAGAGTGAAACCGATAAGAATCAATGCCAAGAGCATTGAAATCAAGAACAGTCTGAATGAGAGATTGTTAACTGCACAGAAAGAAGCTGTGACAGAAGCTAACTATCCTCAAGAGAAGCTAGGAGTAACTGAAGAACAGTTATCCTATGGCAAAGATGGAATTCTGAGATTGAATGGAAGGATATGGGTTCCTGTGTATGGAGGTCTTCGAGACGTTATCCTTCAGGAAGCCCACAGTTCCCGATATTCCGTTCATCCTGGAGCTGATAAAATGTACCAGGACTTGAAGGCAAATTTCTGGTGGATAGGCTTGAAGAAGTCTATAGCCACCTATGTAGCAAAATGTTCGACTTGTGCGCAAGTAAAAGCTGAACATTAAAAGTCGTCCGGCTTGCTACAACAGCCTGAACTTCCTGAGTGGAAGTGGGAAATGGTGACGATGGATTTCATCACCAAATTGCCAAAGACAAAGAAGGGAAACGATACAATATGGGTAATAGTTGATAGACTGACTAATTCAGCACATTTCCTACCCATAAAGGAGACTTATAGCTCCGATATGCTAGCCCAGTTGTTTGTAGATAAGATTGTAGCCCTTCATGGCATGCCCGTGTCTATCATCTCTGATAGAGATACCAGGTACACGTCACACTTTTGGAAAAGTTTCCAACAATCTTTGGGCACACAGCTAAATTTCAGTACAGCTTACCACCCTCAGACAGATGGACAGAGTGAGCGTACAATCCAAACGTTGGAAGACATGCTTCGCGCATGTGCGATCGACTTAGGTGGTAATTGGGATAACCACCTACCATTGGTCGAATTCTCCTATAACAACAGCTACCATACGAGCATTAAGGTTGCACCTTTTGAAGCTCTATATGGTAGAAAGTGTAGAACGCCCGTTTGTTGGGCAGAAGTTGGGGATGTCCAGATGACAGGACCTGATCTAATATTTGAAACAACGGACAAGATCGTCCAAATTCGCGATCGATTGAAAGCTGCCTGAGACAGGCAGAAGAGCTACGCAGATTTGAAGCGTAAGCCTTTCAATTTTGAAGTAGGCGACAAGGTTTTGCTTAAGGTATCACCCTGGAAGGGGGTGATGCGATTCTGTAAGAAAGGCAAGTTGAGCCCGAGATATATCGGACCTTTCGAGGTAATCGAACGTGTTGGATCGGTTGCCTACAAATTAAACTTACCGGAGGAGCTCACTGGTATCCACAATATGTTTCACATCTGTAACTTGAAGAAGTGTTTCGCTGATGAATCACTGGTTATACCGCATACAGATGTACACATCGACGAGAGCTTAAAGTTCGTTGAGAGACCTGTGTCGATCGAGGATCGACAGGTTAAGAAACTTCGCAGGAAGTATATACCGATTGTGAAGGTGAAATGGATGCCCGTAGAGGTCCCGAATACACGTGGGAGGTAGAGTCCACGATGAAAGAAAAGTACCCTCTTTTATTTCAATAAATCTCGAGGTCGAGATTTCCTTTAAGGGGTGAGGATGTAACACCTCGAAATTTTGCGTCCAATAATGTATTGACACGGGTCTTAGGTTTACACGTGGTATTAAATACTAAATAAAGGACTAAAGTTGACAAACTTGAAAGTATGTAAATTCGAGGGTAAAAATGTCAACAAGGGATAAATATACTGTACAGTAACCCTAAATGATGCTCGTACCTTCAAACGAATGAATCATGGATCGTACGGAACGAATTGTGGAAGAAAGTGAGGAATTTCAAACTACAGGGGCCAAATGTGTCAACATGTTTAAGTTATACCTCTGAGTGACCTTTGGGCATACCCGAGGCTTTGTAATGGTAAATGATACTCACTAGAATGTGCGATATAAATTTCGCGAAGTTCCGTTTTAAAACGAGAAAGTTATGATCAAAATCGTATGCGAGGGGTTAAAAGCGTCAAACCTTGAAAGTTATGACTTTTCGGGTAATAATAAATTAACCAAGGGTTAATAAGTTGGGTAAAAGCCACGGGGCCCTTATACGCAAATAAACGAGGCCCAGAATGCAAAGTTACCCCTTCGAAACCGAAAGGCCAGGGCAATGATTACAAAAGATTTGAAAATCTTGAAAAATAGGTTTCAGGCGGGCTGCGTTAAAGAAACGAGAGGTCTTACGCGGGCCGCATGGTCAGTAGAAGATATGGGCTTGTCAGAAGGATTCTGGCGACCCGCGTAAAGGTTACCTGATCTCTAACGCGGGCCGCGTCAGCCTCCCAGATGCAGAAAAAGTGGACAGAAGCACTGTTTGGTGTTTTAACCGACCTTAGAGCCAATAATGAGAGCATAGGCACCCCCTAAACGTCCCCTAGCACTCAGGGACAACTGTTGGTCATCCATGATCAATTATAGGTCTTGTTGTAATGATCTCATGCTCCAAATTTCACTATAAAAGGCCTTGTTGTGCACACTTTAGAAACACACCTAAATCTGCTTTCTTGATCACATCTGGAGCTCAAGAACCCTCTTCTAGCAACTCTGGTCGTGTACCAAACTTCTGTAAGTGTGCCTAACCCTTTGTGGTTTAGTTTTTGCTTAGTTATAGCTTAAAAGTCAATCCATCGTAATTAGCGATTGACTTAACGATAAATCACAAATGGTCCAGTGATTTGTCGAATCAAAGGTAGTTATATGTTGGTAATCATGTGGGCATTAAACCCCTAAAAGGGCACCCTCTGGTTCCCACTCTAACTAGTCCAAATGTCGAGTCAAAGTTGCTTAGAAAAAGTCAACAGAATGCTAAATTGCGATTTTATGCATAATCAGTAATGTAGATGGCGTGTAACCTGTTTTGACACTAATATAACATGATAATAAGTATATTAACTAGTCTAAGCTTGATTGATCCGACCATTTACTGTTTTGACCCGGTTCGGAACCGAAAGTCGCAAAACTTTGACTTTTGCTTTGACTTCAGTTCTGACCCGTTATGGTATGATTTAGATATGCCTTAGGATTCTCTTAGGACCAGGTTACATGATGGTATAACCCTCTGTGACCGGTCCGTTGTTTGTCCGAGTCTTTAGCACATTTCCGTTAAACGCCTAAAAGTTGACCATAACGCCCTTTTTACTTTAAAACGATAATTTTGGACATGTGAAAGGACAATAACCTTGGTTACTGATTTCTAAGCATGTCCCTAAAATTTCATGTCAATCCGAGGTCTAGCATAGGAGTTATGCTAAATGGCGCAAATACGGAAACTTTAGTAATTAAACGGCGCAATTAGCATAAAGCCTATCTAAACCCAAATTTTGACACCAAACCTTTTACACACTGATGTAAAATGATATTTGAGATTTTTAAAGATTTTTAATTATTTTTAACCAGCTCATCACCTGCGGTTATGGCATCGGTTCGGTAATTACCGAATATACCCTTTTTGGACATAACTTGAGTTCTACATGGTATTTTGACCCGATTCTAGTTGCTACTGATTTTAAATAATAAATAAAGTATTTTGAACTTTGTAAACTGTTCTGAAAACTCAGATTTCCTGTAGAACTCGGAAACCTCTTTTATAATCTTTAAAAAGACCGAAATACCCCTACGGGGCGTATATTGGATTTAAACTCGTTACGGGCATAATGGAAGGTATCCTACTGATACCACAACCTCTTTAGAGCAGGTTAACTTAGGATACCTGTGTAGGACTTCTACGGTTACCCGTTACGCCTTTTTGCGCGCACGGTTCGGTTTATGTAACTAGTTTACATAAATAGCCGAAACGGGTCAAACCTTATCGTTTTTACTTCAAAATCCAGAGTGTGGTTATTATACCTATATACAACAAGTCTTCAAACTTGTTGGGTCCAAATCACATTCCATTCCCGGTTTTTGCCTTTCACGCGATTAAACCGTATATATCCTTTGAAACTGACCGGTCTAAGCTAAGGCTAAATTAAAGGCCCGTTAGGATTCTAATAGGTTGTTATAAACCTTCGTTCCAGAATAGGAGACCAGTAAAAGATATTTGCATTTGTTTGATTGAGGTTATTACTTGCTCAGGTAAATACTTTTAACTTATTTTCCGTTATACGGGCTTGGGTTACGGTATGTAAAAATACCGCTTGGTCGGGCAATTGACCCCAACTCATTAGTAGTTGGGTGTTTTTAATGTGACCCGTTTAAAAATTGATTTTGTTGGCTTCACGCCTTTGGGAGCTTAATGACCATGTCCCGGATATCCTTGGCATCATTTTACGAAATGGCCACGACCTCGACACGCGGGTGTAGGCGTACACCCGACAACGTGTCTATATTTATAAAGGTATAACCGTTGGTTTTCCCGCCACGGCTTTATGCTTTGTGGTGTGTCTATTAACCTTAAACCCGGCACGACCCGGGCGACTGAACGCATAGTGAACATGTAATTCTTTTACAAGATTTAATTGATAAATTATCCTAAGTTATAAAGAGTTTGTGCCTTGTGCATTCAAATCAATTTTATTAAACCTTTTACAAAAGTGTCGGTTGAATGTATTTACCAGTGTAAACTGACGTATTTTCCCCAAAAAGATTAAATGCAGGTTCTGTACGAAATAGGCTGACCACTCCTTAGCATCGTTAGAGTCTCGCAAGCTTGGGATGCCAATATCTGTTGAACAATATTTCTATTTTTATTTTGATCCCCTGTGGATTTATTTCGACTATTCGTGATACTTGGATATTATAATCGATGGTTGAAATATAACCTATCTTTATGCTTCCGCTGTGCATTTAAATATTGTGTGGTTTGACTATATTATTGCCAACTACGTCACGGTAATCCCCCACCGGGCCCACCGGTGAAACACGTGGAAATCGGGGTGTGACAAATGTGCTAAGTAAAACCATATCGGAGTCCCAATCAGCCTTTTTAAGTGAGAAATGCATTTTGGATGGGCCTCTTATTATTAATGAAATTATGGCATGGCTCAAGAAATCAAAATCTAAAGCCTGTTTCCTTAAGATCGATTTCGAGAAGGCTTACGATAACGTCAATTGGAAATTCGTTGACTCCATTCTTCGGCAAATAGGATTTCCTGACCGTTGGCGTCTATGGGTTAAGGGAATCCTGGAATCTGCGAGATCCGCGGTCCTAGTAAATGGTGCTACTACTTTCCAATTTCAATGCAAAAAAGGGATGAGTCAAGGTGATCCGCTGTCCCCTTTCCTCTTTCTAACAGTTATGGAGGCCCTAACGTGCATGATTGATAAGGCTATTGAAGCGGAAGTTTTAAAAGGTATCATTCTTCCTGATGGAGGTCCAGTTGTTTCTCATTTGTTATACGCTGATGACGCCATTATTATCGGTGAATGGTCGAAGGAGAATATTTCCAATATTTTACGTATTCTAAGATGCTTTCACCTCAGCTCGGGTCTCAAAATTAATTTAGATAAGTCTAATATTTATGGGATTGGTTTATCTATGGAGGAGGTTAGAGGCATGGCATCCAAGGTTGGATGTAAACCGGATAGTATTCCTTTTAAATACCTTGGATTATTGGTCGGGGCCAACATGAACAGGATTAACAATTGGACTCCGGTCTATGAGATTTTTCAGAATCGTTTGGCTAGGTGGAAAGCTAACAACCTTTCGATAGGTGGTAGGCTTATCCTCATCAAAGCAGTTTTGGAAAGCTTACCTACCTACTATTTCTCCCTGTACAAGGCATCGAAGAAAGTTATTATAGATCTCAAACGGATGATGAAAAAATTCCTTTGGGGTGGGACGAGTGAAGAAAGAAAGATACACTGGGTAGCATGGGACAAGGTTACTTCTCATAAGAAAGTCGGTGGTTTGGGTATTAGTAAACTTGGCGATTTTAATGTTGCTTTATTATCGAAATGGGGATGGAGATTTAAAACGGAAGGAGGAACATTATGGAAAAAAAATTATTGAGGCCATACATTTAATCGAAGGAGTTGGGAGTGTATTCCGTTCAAAGTTTCGGCTGAAGGAACATGGAACAGCATTGCCAAGGTTTTTATCAAGGTCAAGGTGAACAATGAGCCTCTTCGGAACTGTTTTAAAGGTATTGTCGGAAAAGGAAACAACATAGCATTCTGGCTTGATCCTTGGATTAGCAAAGATCCTCTTAAAGACAAGTTTCCTGGCCTTTTTTCTCTGGAAGTGTCTAAAAAGTGCAGAGTATGCGATCGAATTCAGCAAGGTAACGAGTCGGTGTTTGTCTGGAACTGGAAAAATCAGCCGGCAACTGCGGGTCTGGAAGAAGAATTTCATCAGTTATGCGGTATGCTCGCTTCTGTTTCTCTCGGTCATCAAGCAGATAGCTGGAAGTGGATCGGTGGTTTCTCGGACGAATTTTCAGTTAAAGCTGTTAGAAGAAGTCTCGTGTTCGGGACTGGTTCGAGTAATGATCACGTGTTCAGGTGGTGCAAATGGTTACCGCAAAAATGTAACGTTTTTGCGTGGCATTCTAGTTTGAATAGCATCCCTACCTATACGGAGCTCAGGAAAAGGAACGTCCCTGTTGCGGAAGTTTCATGCTCGTTATGCAGTTTCGGTGATGAATCCGTGGAACATTTGTTCACGGCTTGTTGGGTAGCGTCGACGGTTTGGCAGTATATAAGCTCTTGGTGCAAGATTCCAGATATAATCGCTTTCTCCTTCACAAATCTTCTTGAAACTCATAACTTGGCTGGTGTCCCGGATATGTGGAAGGAAGCGATTCAAGGGTTAATGATAATTGGTTGTTGGGTTATATGGAAAGCTAGGAACGAGTTGAAGTTTTCAGGTAAGCAGGTTAAAGTCGAAAGATTAACCAGCGAGATCAAGTCTTTAGGTTTCTTTTGGTTTTCCAATAGGTCGAAATATAGGAATATCACATGGGATTCTTGGTGTAAATTTGTATAATGTAGTTTGGTTGTAATTGTGTCGGTCTGGTTTTTGATCGGCTCTGTTTCTAATGAAGATCTCCTTTAAAAAAATGTTTTTATATCGGAAACTCAAAAAAACAATTATTGAGTTCTGTAATATTAAATTTGTTTGAAAAATATGGAAGAGGTTTGATCATTGGATATGTTTATTTGGATAAAAGGTGCGAACGTGTTTCTAGGAAACTTCTGGTGATCAAGAACTTTCCCTGTGTGAGAGAACCAGATGGTCACCTAATTGATATTGACAGAACTAAAAGATTTAGATATATGAATCAACTCAAAACAAGTATATAGAATCAGTCGCAAAGCTTGGACAAAAGCTTATTGACGTCGGACTCTCAAAATTCAAATCGTAGGGGTCGGACTTTTAAAAATACAATATTTTACACCGACAAAACTAACACTATGACCGGAAAATCGACGAAGGCCTAGACATCCCCAGCCCCAATAAAGCTCCGCCCATGTATAGAATACTACTTAAAACATAAATTAATAAATTATAGGCACCATTTTTATATATGTAATTAACAGTAGAATTAGATTAACCCCTAACTAATGTGACATTTTCTATATCACAAATCATATCCTCGTATACAAAGAATCTGTTTTTTCTTGTTATTTTAGTGTTTTCTTGTAAGACTAGAAGCTATGGTGTGGGGAGGATGGGCCGCCACGTCACCGGAAGTGAGGATGGGCATAAAGGGGATGGACCAAGGGGGTAGAGGATGGGGCTATATATATATATGGAGTAGATTGGCGCGGTGACGTTTTCGTAAATAACATCAATTTTATTACGTGGACACGCCCCATTAAGGGTAAAAGCGTCTTTACATCTCTATACCATATGATGAATAAAACGCCAATACGGACCAAATCGCATCGCTATATAAACAAAAACCATCCAAGACATAAAAAACACATCCCCCATGACCTGAAACGCCATATTTTCTACTATATACCATTCAACTTACAAACGCCAAAATCCCCAAAACATCAAACACAACTACTCAAAAACGCCATATTTTCTACTATATACCATTCATCTTAGAAAACGCCAAAAACACTCAAACATCAAAAAATTCCAAAAGATCCACAGTTCTTTCAGATACACTATTTCCTTCGTAAAACGCCAAAAATGCGAAATATCGTTTTTTGTATATTCAAAATATTGTTCTACGCCAAAGTGTCGGATAATGCATTCTTCCATGAGCTGCTGTGACTAAAATAACATTTTGCTGCATGAGATGGACAAATCATAAACAAAAAGATGCTGGGGTCAGACTTATGTCATTTTTTGTGTTTTGTTCTTGATGAATATTTTAATGGCATGAAAATGACACTACTGAGTTGTTTGAAGATACATATTCAAAAAAAAAAAAAAAAAACTCATGTCATTTTGTCTTTCCAAACAGCCACAAAAACACAAACATGGCTAAGCCAAACCACCAGCGAATATTATTCAAAGAAGAAAGAGACCGATGACAGTGAAGATTTGGAAGATGAATTGTTTTTATTTTAATTTTTTTAATTTTCTTTTTCTGTTGTTTGCAATGTATTTTTCAACTTAGAATTAAAAAAATACATTATCTTAATTAAACGCTAAAACAGTCAGAATGCATATAAAAAACGCCATAAATGGAGTAAAAACGCCAAAAACTCCCAAACTATAATGAAAGTAATTTGCAAAAGTATTAATTAAAAAAAAGCTAAAAATGGAAAAAAAAAACGCCAAAAACTACTTAAACCCATTCAAAAACGCCAAACCTGAAAAGCTGAACAAAAAAACAGTAAAAATAAACAGTAAACTAAAAAGACGGCTACTTTATTAATATCATTTATTATAAATAAAATACCGCCTACACTATGCGCCAAAAACATCCTATAAAGAGAGACTTCTCTGCACAAACAACTTATCACAAAACCAGAAACAAACGCCATATTCCCTAGAAACCATTCACTTTAAAAACGCCAAAAAAATACTTAAATAAGCCACAGATGCAGACCCTCGATTCTGCTATATTGAGTATTGATCTGAAAGAAGATTCACTTTCTCTGAGTTAGGTATCTCTATAATCTTTTGCTGAATGAGATGGACAAATATTCAAAACAAAGAGACTGATGACACTGATATGACATCATGTCACTTTGTTCTTGATGGATATATGGATGACATGAAGGGATCGATACATTAGAGCATGCGTTGTTCTTCAACATGTCATCAAACAAGTATATATCCACCTACCATAAAGCATGCCACAAAAAATAAGCATCTTCTAAAGATGGACGTTATGTAGGAAAATAAGGATCTACATAAGGCATTCAAAAACAGGTTCAAAACGCCAAAAATGTTAAAGTAGAAGAGGCTGATGACAGTGAAGATTTGAATGAGAAATTAGATTATAAGTTTTAATTTTTTTTTCATTTTTTATTGTTTGTTATGTAATTCTTTGTTGTTTATCATCTAATTCTCTGATAATTTAAAAAAAATGAGCATAAAACGCCAAAAACTACAAACACCAAAACGCCTGATAGTTTGAAAACTGTGAGAACGAATGCTAGCAAAGTACGAGGTTGCTATATAAAACGCCAAAAACGCAAACAAAGTATTACTGGAAAAATCAACACTAATTGGCAGATGAAATTGAAAGAAACAGTAAAATAAAGAGACGGTATCATTTACTGCCAAAAACATTATAGTTATATTAATGCCACTACATGGAAAATTTAAAATTATTTATCCTTTCAAAACGCCATAATTGCCTGTCACATTATAGACCTGTATCCTAAATGGCAAAACACTTAATATAATAACATCAAGAAAATTACTGATATTTTTTATATTAAAAGCCTGCATCCTGATCTAAAAATCAATAAAAACGCCAAAACAATACTTAAAACGCCAAAATATTTACTATAATTCTGATCTAAAACCTATAAAAAAGCCGCGTATTTAATAAACGCCAAAAAATGGAAAGATGAAGGGACACGCGTTAATAAAAAAGAAATATGAAAAAACAAAAAAGCCCCCCCCGGCTTTCTCTAAGCGGCGTGACACGTGTTAGGCCAGGAAGCGTTCTCACCATTCTCACACTTTTGAGCGTTTTCTCCTGATCCCGTTTCTATATATGTATGTATGTATAGGTATGTGTGTGAAGGAGAGGGCCGGCGAGACCGTCTTGTGGGCGACGGAGACGACGGGATGGACCTCAGGGGGGCGGTGTGGGGGTGCGGCGCCGGGCCTCGCTGGGCCAAGGCCGGCCCCCATACCCTCCAGTCTAAGTAAAAGAAAATATAATGTATAACTATTAAATCAATAAATTACAAATACACCATCTAACATGGAACTAGATAACTTGCCCCTCCGGAACATCCAAATTTATAAGTTTTGTTACTTGTCATAAGAATATTTACAATTGTTTTAATACTTTACAGCCTCTGGAACATCCAAATTTATAAGTTTTGTTACTTATCATAAGAATATTCACAAATTTTTTAAAGACGTTACAGAACCGTTAATGGCAAGTTTCAAAAATGTTGCCACATTACAGTTGCCCGAATTACCCGGGAAAACGTCCCGGACGACCCTCTTTCTCCCGTCCTCTCTCATAGGACATGTTTGGGGGCTTTCTTCCACGTTTCCCTCTCTCATCCAAATCGGCCACCATCTCCTCCCTCTCTCATCCACGTGAGCTTTGGTTTCCTGGCGCCAGAGGTTGTGTACCTATTTAGTCGAGTTTAAAGGGCCATGCATTTATGACATCAAGATCTATGGACGTAGTTTTTAAAAGACTTGGTTTTGCTATTCAGAAAGGGTAACGACGCAACTTGTTGCCCGTTTACCATCTATCTCGATGTAAATTAAAATATTAAAGTTAATACTAATTAATTGTTTAAATAAAATAAGGCATTGGAGATGCTTTATCTATCATTCAAATAAAAAGTTTAAACTACCATCAATCATTTATTTATTTTTATTTAAATTGCCATCACCTTTTAATAACCTATGCTCTATAGTATTTTTTTCTAAAGGAAAATTTCATTAAAACCGGTTGGCCTAACAAAAACACAGGACCGCACCACCAACAACTTACAACATATACAAAGGATCTCTACACCAATCTTTCCAAGTAATGTTCCTATGTTTGGATCTACATTTTCAACCATAAAAAACCCATAGATCTAATATCCCCAAAAATATCCCCTTAGAAACATTTATGGTCATCTAATACTTGGTAATATCAAAAAACATGGATAACAATAAAAATTAAACATCAAGATATCACCTCAGACCATGTGTAGTGTTACATATAAATAAAGCCCCAACTTATGGGCATTTTACGACACGTATCATCCCAGTCAGCAAAGAGGCATTATAGGCGTTTTTCATAAATGGGCGTAGTGGGATAATGCCCAATAATGCCCCATCAATGATTACCTAATTAATATTTTCTTGTTTTTTTTAATTTAAATATAAAGCTATTTGAGTTGGAATTATATGACTGGCCAAGTTAGGTGAAGAAAGGCATGGATTTAAACACGCCTGGAAGCTTTTTTGAAAGAAAACGCTCAAAAACGCCCCGGGGGTGGGGCTACGGCGTGATGGAGCGTGATTGGGAGAGAAAAACGTGAGAATCATGCCCACTACAGATGGTGTTAGAAACATTTATCTCTCACACTTTTATCATTC
This sequence comes from Helianthus annuus, assembly GCF_002127325.2. Lineage (NCBI taxonomy): Eukaryota > Viridiplantae > Streptophyta > Magnoliopsida > Asterales > Asteraceae > Helianthus > Helianthus annuus. The sequence goes on from NC_035440.2 coordinate 87,310,932, forward strand.
TTTATACCTTAGATTTTTTTTTCCTTAGGCTATGGGGTATGGGGCTTGGGTTGGGCGTGGGTTGGGGGAAAACGCCCAAGCCACCACCCCGGGTGGGCTTGGGTTGGGGCGTGGCCCTTGAGGCTTGGGTTTCAAGCCGGGCGGGGGGCGGGGGAAGCGAGCTGACATGGCGGGCTGTGAATGGCCAAACCAAAATAGCCGTTGGCCAACAGCTATGTTTAAAAAAATTATTTTTTCACTATAAAACTCACATATTTCTTCCGTTTTTACCACATTCAACCACATCTTTTATAATCATCTTCAATTCTCCTTCTACAAAACGAAAAAATGCATCCTTATAACCGTGCTTATGACTCGAACAACCCGTATGCATTCCAAGAAAATAATCCTAGCCCACCACCCAATCGTCCAATGCCTCGTCCATTTTTCATACACTCTTCTATGCCCGTTGAAGCGAGTTATGCATCGTATATCGGGAATCGTGTGTTTACTAACTTCCCACACACCGACGATTCGATACCTACCCCGTTTACACAATCGCCCATCAACCTTTCACCAACCTCCATCGACCTTTCACAAACCGAAACCGTCCCCGAAACTCAACCACCTAACGATGCTCCTTCCGCATCGAAACCCATTAAAAAGAGAAGTCATAAGAAAAAACCCGAGGCGGATAAAGCACTTGAAACCGTCAAACGAAAACAACAAAAATGGGTCGTTGCTGAAGAAGTTGCATTGGCGAGGGCTTGGTGTCAACAATCTCAACATCCAAGTTTAGGTATTCTTAAACTTTGTTTTTATTAATGGTTATTTTTTATATAACTTTGTAATATATTAAATTTTGTTTTTATTAAAATAGGAAATTCTCAACATCGAACCGCCCTGTGGGAAGCGGTTAGTAGAGTATTCCATGAAGAATTGGGAAGGGAGGCTTATCGTGAAAACGATAGCTTATCCTCGAAGTGGAGCGAGATTAGCACCCAACTTACAAAATATAGTGGTTTTTTAAATAAAGCAAAGCAAAACCTAAAAAGTGGTGAAACCGAAGCCTACATTGTGACAAATGCATTGGTCACATTCAAATCAAATGTGGGACCGACTTCCGTTTCATGCATTGTTGGGAGATTTGTAAGTTCCATCCAAAGTGGGCGAATATCCCCATTGGTAGCGAAAGTAACTCGTCTTCCAAAAGGTCAAGGGCCTCGTCCCAAACCCAATCTGATGCACGAGATCAAGAGTTTGAGGACCTTTTGGATGATTCGCCAAGCCCAAACCGGCCTGAGTATGGAAGAGATGTCGCAAAAAGGCGTGCTCAAAAATCAAGATCTGGTACGGCATCACCTTCAGCTGGGAGTTCGGGCTCGCGTAGGGGAATATACAGCGATCAGTTGGATGACATTTCATGCAAGTTGGATACATTCAACATATTCCAACAATAAAGAGCCGAAATATGAAGGAGCAAAGAAGCTAGAGATGCCGCTAGAGATGCCCAGAAACAAAGACGGGATGATTTGAAATTTCTATCCCAGCCCATTGATCACCTAGAGGGTGACGAGTTACAACTAGTCTTGGGTTTGAGAGAAGAGATAAAAAAACAAATATAAACGTTAGGAATTTTTTATTTTTTTGTAATTTTGTTTATTTAAAAATATTAAAAAATTAATTTTGTTGTTTTAAAAAATATTCAAGTAGTCCAGCGGGTCAGCCCAGCGAAGCCCACCAAACTCACGCCCCAAACCCTTGCTCCACCATACCGTGTTGAATGTGGGTCAGCCCATGTCTGCTCCACCCCCACCCCCCCCCCCCCCTCCCCCCCCCTCCAAACCACGTGTTAACTCATGTCCCAACCCAAACCCAACCCCCATCTCACCATACCCCAAGTTGTTATAGCCAACGAGACAACTATATTCATCAAACACAAATGGTCATTGGTTGATTCTGGGGTCCACATGCACTAACCTAAAGCTAAAAGCAAGGATGTATTGATGTTAGTGAATGACAACCGTCACAATGGGCACCACATAGATTTGTAATTTGTCACCTGACTATAATTAAATTGTATCTGAATAACTATTTGAATATTCAATTTTGTTTGCTTAGGTGTTTATGTAATAAAGTCGAAATTGTTTTATCATCATATTCTTATTTTCTTAACCCCATTCATTTTTACTTAGCCAATACTTTATCTACTATTAATATTAAGATTCATCACTACCTTTTTCTTAAACAGAAAACATCCGGGATCACCCTTTCGCCCGAAGAATAGAACATAATAACCCGGCCCACCCTCTCAAAAGAAACCCTAAATTGGGAAAATTCACTAGCTCAACCGAAAACAAAATTTGCCCAGGTGAGACTCTAACTCATGACATCCTATTTAGAAGTCACAGGACTACCACTCATCCACAGGCTCGATGGTAAAAGACTAAACCCTAACCCGTCAGTGCCTCTTTCAATGAGTTATCTTTATGTTGCACCTTCTTCTGCGGCTCGTAAAAGACTAGAACACGGCCAACTGACTCCAAACTCCGACCCATCAGATTAGTTATAAAAAATATATTTATGTCGGATTGTGTTTTATTTGGCCATCCATTTACTGTTATGTTTATTAAAAAGTAAATTTTCACTTGTAATAACTAATAAATGAGAAAGATATTTAGAAATTTATTCTATATACTTTTTTTCTTTTAGTACACCTTTTTCAAGGTCGTTAATTTCCATTGATGTGTGTCGGATCTTTTGATGTGTGTCGGATCTTTTGTTCTTTTGTTGGATCTTCATAATTAATTTTTGTACATTTAAAGTAAAAGACAAATACTTGGGATTGGTTAAAAGCACTTTTGTTTCCACCCTCTCTATATAACCCACCACATGCACTTCTTTCTCACTCAAAAACATTTTTATTCTACTTTTGGGTTTAAACTTTAAACACACTACCTTAAAAAATATGGCCCCTTTTGCTCCCAATGTTACACTAAAACGTAGCCAACCAAAGAGGGGTCAAATAAAGATCAAGGTATTCAGGATGATTGGTAATTCATTCAAAGATTTAGCAATTGGGCTCGCCCGTAAAGTGATGAAAGTTGTTCGAGGGGTGAAAGTAGCTTCTGAAAGTAAGATCATGCACAGCCCACCAAGGGAAAGGGCGATTTTCCCAACGGTGGAAGTTCCTAAATTTGACGGCGAAAAAGGGGGACTGGCGATGGAGGTTGCGGCAGGTGGTTTTGCTTGATGGCTGGATTGTTTAATGGAAAATGGCAAGCGTTTGTGACATGCTAGTTTGTGTAAGATACTCTTTTGTGGAGATGGGTTGTTAATAAAACATGGCATTTTCTTATGGTTTATATTTTCTTAATCGTATAAGTATTTGTACATAGTGCGTTTATTCAATATACAACCAACTTAAACAGAAAATTATGATAATCATATAGACATTTGTACATAGTACGTTTAAGATAATCAAATGTATCCAGAGAGAAAGGAAGGTGGTTAAAAACCATCCTATATAATTACACTATTGCCATCACCAGTTTGGAGAGGTGGTAGAGGCTTTGTGCTTCTTGGGGAGAGACCAGGGTTCAAATCCTGGCATGGGGTAGAGTCAGTGTTGTAAAAGTCGGATTACTCGGCCGAGTACTCGGCGAGTACTCGGTCCTCGGACCCCCTCCGAGGCGACTTCCTCCTAGGCGGTCTCAATTAGTCGGCCTCGGGATTACTCGGGAGTACTCGGTGCCTAGTCGGAGCCTAGTTGGACGTAGTCGGTCTAGGCGGTCAACGTGGTTTGTTGACTTTTAATCGGTCAAACTCGGTCAAAATCGGCATACTCGGCCTTGTACTCGGACTACTCGGCCTTGTACTCAGACTAGTCGGACTTGTATTCAGAATATTTGAACTTTAAACATGTTTCATTTTAAATTATACTCAGTTGACATGAATCATGCTTATTTTAACACATAAATAATATATAACAATTAATTTTCTTTATATTTACCATGTCCGCGTACTCCCCGAGTACTCTCCGAGTACTCCGATTACTCCCAACTCCCCAGTCGGCCGACTAGGGACCGCCTAGCGACTTTTACAACACTGGATAGAGTTGATGTAATTTAAAAGGAGTGTTTATGTAATCTTTGTCGTTCAAAAAAAAAATATAATTACATTATCTATACATATAATAAAGTAAACTAAATGAGAACACGTGTCGATTGCTTAGGAGTCCTTGGATGATTTTTCCCGCTAAACCATTAACCTAAATAACCCGACTCGGAAGATAGGTTTAATCAAACAAATCCCACTTCGCATTTACACTTTCCTCCCATTCTAAACAAACCCTAATGACGACAACGTTCATATGATCCAACCGGTCGATGTATAATCGATTGTTGGAAGAAATTGATTGCCTCATGTAGAAGATCGAATGGATGGATGAAAACTTTTTCCTCAAAACACGCGTATCCTAAATCTCAATCTGCTCACCAATCTAATCTCTTCTCCTCACTCTCTGTTCACTCAATGATCCGTCAACATTCACACACACAACCTAACCTAACGGAAACTATCACACAATAGGAGGAAAAATCTTGAACAACGACAACAAGCAAATTGTGCGCTATGGTGGAAGAGATAAGAGATGAGTTCCGAAGTGGATTCGTTGAGCAGAGTCGCCGAGTTGGAAATATTATTCGGTGACACTTCTATGTTAACGGTATCGAATTTGATTGCATTTGAATTTGATGACGCCATAGCTTAGTTTATAATTGTAGATTTGTCATTAATTTTGCTGCAATATTTAGTTTTAGTTGCACCTTGCATATTAAATCATTAAAGTTAATAATTAATACTTTAGATTGACGTAGATGACGATTCAATTTCTCTTTCATGAACATGAAAATAGTTTGTTCAGTACTTCAGTTTTTATATTGTGTAAAGTAATTAAATTGACATTTGAGACTTATAAAGTGGAAACTGAAGTTTATATAAGTGGAGAATTGTGATGAGTGTGTAATGAAGAGTTAAATATCAATTACTGTATGATTTTTAAAAGTTAAATAAGAGCAAGAGCCTAACACGGAATGTTTTGTTATGAGCCACATCCCTGCTGTAGAATGGTTTAAGTTTTGGAAATATACAAAAATATTCATGGCTTTTCACATACATAAAACTTGCATCAGATGAAACGTTATCAATTCACATATGAACATGATATAGTCATAGAACAATGAAACCTTATCAATTCATATATGAACATGATATAGTCATAGAACGGGTGCTTAGATATAATGTATATTTTATGTTTTTGGTAGAGAGGCAATAAACTTTATTTATTACTAAAGGCGTGCATGTATTGTATAGGTAGTTTATATTTGTCTTTTGTGAAATCAATGATGGTGAAACTAACTTTCATTATAGGCGTTGCTAGAGGGGAAGTCTTCCTCCAGAGGAGTTCTGTAGGCAAAGTTTTGTGATAGCAAAAGCATCAGAAGTAGGTAGGTTCTGGGAACGAAATGTGAAAGATCCTAGCCGTAGCAGTAGCAGTATTAAGTGTTTTGTTGAACCGCTCACTAACAATTGGACATTTATAAAGTCATTTGGATCATGTGATATGGTATACCTTGGTTTTTCTTATAGCCAAATGGGAGACTGATACTCAGTCATATAATTAACGGACAACCATCATACTCATAGTTTCTACTATTATGTAGGTTCTGGTTGATTCATAACTTGTGAAATCTAATGCTTTGTATGCTTGGCTTTGTGATGTACATATTAGAGGTGAGATTTTTAACTTGTATACCTACAAAAGGGTTGACTTAAGTTACGTTGTATGTCTAATTAGTTTAACGGTTTCAGCTAAAAGCTTTAACTGAATAGGAAACCACTTGAAAGTCTCTATAAGAGGAGTAAACCTAGCTGTCGTATAAGAGGAGTACACCTGGCTGGCTTAACATATGATCTTTGGATGTAAGAATATAGTAATAGGTGTAAGAATATAGCAATGTTTTTGTATTTATTATTGTTTTAAATCATCTGTACCTTACTTAATCATCTACAAGAATGATTTGTTATGACGTGACTCAAGAGCATATAATTAGTGTTCAACCCGTGTATTACACGGGGAGATAACCTAGTATACCATAAATTAAAGTCAATGTTGTTATCATATTTCTTTACTTGAAGTAGGTTCAATATTCAACAAAAATTTAGTAATCCATCTTTTCCAAATTTTCCAAAAGTGATAAAAATACCTTGATCGGTTCGGGCCAAATCCAGTCCATTTTTCAGCCCATATCATCCCAATTGTTAAGGTATTGTGTTCGCATTTGATGTCATGTTGACAATTGGAAACCGCATCGATACTTGCACCAAAAGGTCACGTGTAACTCCAAACTTAGGTAGATGTATTGGATTATATTTGACCAATATATACATATATAGGAAAAAGTCCACCTAGTTTAATAATAAGTTAGATGTCTCTTCAAAGGTCTAGGCCAGGTAATCAGCTAAGTCAAATTGGTATTTATATGTATATCTAGGGGATATTATGATCACAAACTAGAATCCATGGTCTCACCAAATAGTGCAGTTGGATTTTAGGTTTGTCGGTCATGTTAACCGGTTGGACCATGACTAATACTATGATCTATATCCGTTTAATCGGGGTTCGGTCATAGTTCGTGCTTGGCTCTGTCACCCTGTTTGGAAGATCATGACAAAATCGCTCTCCCTTGTGATAATAATGTTATTCTAGATTATGATAATAATGTTATTCTAAAACTTATCAGAGAGCGTATAGTTAAAAACATAAAATATCTCATTAATAATATACATGTTCAAACCCAAATACATAGAGTTGTTTCATGTTTCATGTCGGGTTGTTCACGAGCTGAATCGAGCCGAGCTAGGGCAAAACTCGGGTTCGGCTCAATTATAAATCGAGCTGGCTCGGCTCGGATTTGAAACCGAGCTGGAAATCTAAGCTCGGGCTCTGCTTGGTTTTACACCGAGCTGGCTCGGCTCAGCTTGGTTTGACTCGATTTTGAAAAAAAAAATTAATACATGGCTCTCAAAATTCAGTAATCTAAAATATTATTTAATAATTCAAAAGAACATATCTAAAATAAGCTCAACGTAATACACTACAAGCCGAAATCAAGTTTAACAACACAAAATACATTCTTAATTTCAACGAAGTACAATATAAGTTCATTAGCCTATGACTGTGCTTGATACCAAGTTGTCACATAACATTCACCAATCACATAACATCACATGTTATAACAAGCTGTCACATACCAAGCTGTCACATAACATTCACCAGGGAGTTAGTCTGAGAGGCTAGGGAGTTCAGTCTGAGAGACTGGGAGGGTAGTCTAGAGAGACTAGGAGAACTACTTGTTTGCATTATTGTGACTTAAATGTTTATTTGATTTCATGTTGATATTTGTGCATGTGTGTGGTTGTGTTACAGACACCATGCCATCATCTTCAGACACAGGAGTATCGGACACCTTGGATCCTATGGCGATCGTGTCAGACGACGAGATTCCGTCAGAGCGAGAGGTCTACACATCAGACACCACCAGCACTGATAACGATGATTTCCAGCCGTTCGCGCTGCCAGACGTCGGAGTTGAGCCTGCTGATGGCATTCCTGCTGGGGATCTACCTCTTGCGGTGATCCCTGCTCCCATTCCGCTTGCTGCTTTCCCCGTGGTGGATGCGCCACTCGATGTCGTATCTGATGACAACATTGATCTGTTCGAGGAGGGTCCGCCCGAGGACGACTATGAGGGCGGGGCCCCTATTGATGCTGACGTTATTCTTCCCATTGCTGAGGCCCCTGTAGAGGAGCTTCCTGTTGGTTCACCTGTCCCGGACTCATTGGAGTCTGTGGCATCTGCGTCTCTGCACGACCAGGGTGTACAGCATCACTCTTCTGACGCCGACCCCGACATGGCGACGTCAGCTGCACCTGGTCCATCACACGAGTTCGAGTTTGACTATGAGGTCGATGATTATTTTGATCCAGTTTTCCCCCTGACTTCGATCCTGACCAGGAGATCGAGTTTATTCACTTAGACCAGCCCTTAGAGGCGCCCGTAGCTCCTATTGATCCTTTGTTTGACATCCCTGCTGATTTTGATATGGATCTTGTTGACCCCAAGCCCGTCATGGCCCCAGAGCCTATTATTGACCATGACCCCGTTCTTGATGATGCACCAGCCATTGCACCTCTTGTTGATGATATACCCATTGCTGATCTTCCCGTTGTTGCTCCACCATTGGTGGATGATCCTGTTGTTGATGCACCTCTACCCGATCCCGTGCCGGTATTGCTTGACCGTGCACCTTTTGCTGCTCACATAGACCCACGTTATGCCGACACCCGCAACGCGTGGATCGATGATGACAACGATTACCCACCGTTTGTGCTGCCTGTCACTCCTCCAGTAGCACCTGTTTATGCACCCACTGATATCCCACTGTTTTCCCCACACACCACTGATGTTCATCGTACTGATCTTCCCATTACGTTCCTCCAGGACATACCACCACCTCGTCCTGGAGAGGGGTCATCGAGGCAGCCGCCTGTTTCTGTTCCACCCGTACTCTCATCATCTTTTCCGTTCACGTCTCAGTTTCCTCATGTTGCACCACCTACTGCACCATCCTTCATGCCATCGAGCGAGCCATTTTTGTGGACTACGTCCCCTGTTATGCCATTGTCTGATCTGTACCACCCGTACCATGTTGGGTATACTACGGAGGACATACTTACATCCCTGATGATGCAGTAGGATGCATTGACACGCCGTATTCAGGAGTTGGAGAGAGCTCCACATCCGCCTTGTCACTGTCAGACCCCCTTTGCAGCACCACACACTCCTCGTCCACTGTCCCCCGACTCAGACGTTCGTTTCTTGACATCTGAGCAGCAGATTGCATATTTGTTGCGCGTCTGTCGTGCCTAAGAGGAGGATTGGTTACATATGCGTCACTTGCTTTTCTCTCGTTTTCCTCCACCTCCTCCGCCATCAGCATAGGCATTTTGGTTTGATGCAGGTAGACTTTTGGTGAGAAGACCGCGATTGTGCCGACTATATAGCATCTTGAAGACCGCATTTTGATGTCATAACTTTTGATATTTAGTTTTTGGTTGTTGTAGATGACTAGATAGTTCAAACAAGGGTGATGTGGCCCTTAGTCACTTTTCATGTACGATACAGTTATAAAACTTTTGATGTGGCCCGTAGTCATTCCTGCTGATGAAGTTCATATTGACGACACGCTCCACTTTGTCGAAGAACCAGTAGAGGTTACTGATTGGACGATTAACAAGACACGCAGGAGTAGTGTCAATCTCGTCAAAGTTCGATGGAATGCATGACACGGACCAGAATTCACGTGGGAACGTGAGGATCGTATGAAAGAGAAATACCCCCATTTATTTCCCAAGACCCCTGCAACTAGAAGCAAAACCTAAAATTTCGGGACGAAATTTTCTTAACCGGGGGGGGGGGGGGAATGTGGCAACCCTCACAATTACAGGTATCCGTACAAGTAATTAATAATTAATTTATGCTTAATGACTGTGCTTGATTACAACTATGATTAAACTGCTTTCTGTTTTCTGATACATACCCATGCATCACATTTTATACTGTCACTCCATTATTTACACACAAACATTAGTGACAAACTTGATGCACAAAGCACAGTTAGCACAGTGAGCGGATAACCCAGAGACATGCTGACAATGCCAGCACCTAGACAGACAATGTTTTTGAGGCCAGTGTGAGCCAGGAATAGAATACTACACTAGTAGGGAGTGTAGGGAAGTGAGGACCATAAAACTGTGTCACTAGGTGATAGTTATAATGCCGAAAAGTGCCTAAAACATACTTTAAGTGCAGAATTCTGCACTAAATAACCAAAATTCAGCATTTAATAATGCTAGTAAAGTGCAAAAACTTGACAAAATAGTCCTAGATATTTTCCAAAGTGTTGGGAATTAAATGTGTCACTAAAAGTAATACAAAAGACACTTTAAAGACTAATTTAGCACTTTAACGGAACAACACCCAACCGAACAACCGGACTTTACCCGGAACATAAAAATATTGCCAAACACATTGTTTTTACTTTTCTGAGTTAGTTAGGGGGTCCCCGAACACCCTAACACACTATATAATTAAGAACACACCTTAACATACTAATTTAACCTTTACATTCTAACTAGAATTAGTAACTAACATTACAACCCAACCCAACCCCATACCCCCCCCCCCTGGGCGACGGTCACCATAGGGTGACCCACCCATTGCTTTCTTTTCAATATTTTATTTATATGTTAGTGGTTAATGAAACATTATGTACAATGGTTAAAGAGATATGGATGGATTTTAAAAAGGCACAAAGGTTATGGTTTCTCATTCACAAATCAACAACGTTAGCAAACAACTCTATCTTCTATCCTCCTTGGGTTCGGCCGCCACCACCACACCACCATACCACCACCTTCAAGCTTCCTTCAAGCAATCCATACATACTCAAAGGTGCAAGAGACCCTACAACTAAGCTTGGTGTGTTCGGAAGCTCAAGGACCGCTCTCGTTTTCTTTTATCCATCACTTTTATGCTTTGAAACTCCCCTAGCCTTGTGCTAGTAGTAAGTGCCTTAGATCTTCATCTTCTTCATATTTTTGGTGGTTAATAGTAAAAAGAATGGTGAAAATGTAAGAACTCTAAAGAACATAATCAAAGTCTTGAAGTATAAACTAACTAGAGATGGAATATGGTTAAAGTAATGATGAAATCATGTTGATCTTGTGTTGTTATGCTTGTTGAATGTTGTTTGTTAGTAAAAATGTTATGGATCATCACATAGACTTGCTAGATCATGTTTAAAGACATGAACTAGCAAGATGTGAAGGTTAAAAATGTGTAGGATGATGAAATCATCCACACATAAGCCTATAAACTTGATTACATACATGTTTCTTGAAAAATAAAGATTAAAATGGGTTGTAAACTTGTAGATCTAAAGATCTATGAGCGGTTTTTCGAAAGAACCAAGTGAAAAACATGAGTTTTATTAAAACTTGGATCTTATATGAACTAAACACATTTTTAGTGAGTAAACAAGTGTATAAACACTTGTGTAACAAGAAAATTTCACAAAGAAATATTTTTGGAAATCATGACTAGAAGTTGTAAATGTTCAAATCCTTTAAAAATAAAGTTTTTAAGAAATTAATCACATTTTTAAAGGTAACAAGACTTACTAATTATGCTAGTAAGTTACTACTTGCTTTTATAAATATTTCAAGTTCATAAGCTTATAGTTCATGCTTATTTTTGTCAAGATTGGTGATTAGAGATTGTATATTGTTGGTTGATGATTGTTTGAATGATTTTACAAAAGAAAATGATATGCTAGTAAGCATGGACATCTCCATTTACAAAGGAAACTCTGGCGAAATTTTTCTAGAATTTTAACACTTAGAAATATTTTTCTAACAAATGTTTACAAATATATTTTTAACTTGGTTTTCAAAATAAACTTCGCCATGATTTTTATTACAAAAATGCTAAGTGCCGGAGGTTGATTTTCGTAAATAGAATTTGATAAAAATATATGTAGAATATATAATTTATACTAAAACGCTTGTGTGATTATTTGATTATTTTGTGAATTAGTTATGTTAGTTTTAGGATAAAATAAAATAACTACTTTATACTATGAAATTACAACTCCAAAATAATACCAAAATTTTTACAAAATAAATATTTGAGTTAAGCATTTATTATTATTACAACGCGAACGCTAAAACGTAACTTATGTATGTTTCAGAAAAATACTCTTATTCGTGTATTTTTGGTAAAATATTATTTTGGAAAAATCTATAAAGTAGAATATAATATTTTTGGGAAAAATATGTATATTTTGGAATTAAGATGTTTTAGACGAGTAAATTAAATATATTTTCTAGGTGGGACTTAAAATATATTTTTCGGAATTATAACATGTACATGTATAAAAACCCCCATCCTTGGGAAGGAAATACACTTATAAAATAATTAAGAAGTGTGAATACGAAATAGTTGCCTAACTATTTTTACTAAAAACACTAAACCCTAAGCCAAGGCACGGCCCATCCGTCTAATAGGCATTAGTATGTGTAGGTCGTCGCGTAGCAGACCGAGTTAGGATTGACGACTATATTAGGAGACGCGCTTCTGTGAGTTCATGTCCCCCTTTTCTTTTTACGGTTTTCAGTTTTATACTTCGGGGGTGAAATACATGCGATAATTATTACAAACATTTATTTACATGGTATGGTTAGCGTAGGGTGGGTTTACTACTAGATCATGTGAGGGGTGGGTACAACACTTGAGGTCATTAATCCTCGTTGTTAGGACCGAGGAACACAAGAGTGATAGATCTATTTGGGTGTAGCGAGCCCACACCCGTGAGGCCGGGCCGGCCCATAGAGGTGACTGTGTCTTCCAGCCGAAGCCCGGTAACAAATTTGCTAGGTTTGAGTTTCCCTGCACTTTCTCACACATACCAGTGGCTTTGCAACCCATTGGTGATCTCTTTTTCCTTATTGCTACATACCAAGGACTTTTATTCATACATGAAAGGTTTATACATACTCACTTTTACATGAACTCGCTCAACTTTTTTTGATTTTTCAAACTACATGTATTTCAGGAAATTAGTGGATCTGGCAAGGTATCCAATCATGTCAAGCAGCGTAAGGAATAATGATGTCATCCGGGTTTAGGAAGTGTGACCCTTGCCTAGACGGGTTACAAGTCTTAAACCGTGTTTTTAGTCAAGTCTTTTGTCGTATCGTATGAACATGTTTTTAATTATGTCATGGTTGTATTTGGTTTTATGTGTCGACTTTTAAACAATGTTGTTGTGGTTACTTTTAAAAACTTTATGAATGGATGAACATTATGTGTTTTATTTTCATATAGCATTGTTATGATAATTGCTATGGTATTAAGAAGTCACACCAAATAAACCCACGCTTCCGCAAAAGCCTGAGTGTGATAGCTTGGTTTGACTCGATTTTGAAAAAAAAAATTAATACATGGCTCTCAAAATTCAGTAATCTAAAATATTATTCAATAATTCAAAAGAACATATCTAAAATAAGCTCAACGTAATACATTACAAGCCGAAATCAAGTTTAACAACACAAAATACATTCTTAATTTCAACGAAGTACAATATAAGTTCATTAGCATGGTACTCAACCTTAAATGTGGTATAGATACCAAATTACACTCCTAATCACATGTAAATAATTAACAGTTTTTTGTGATATATTATAATGATATAAAAATAAAATATATTAAAAGTAAAATAATCCGAGCTAAGCCGAGCCGAGCTGGTATGCGAGTCAAATCGAGCCAATTTGGCTCATTACTGATGACTGTCGTGAGTGTCATACAAAAACCTAAATAACTATGTAGATAGTGTAAATAGGGTATCGAACTAGAAGAGTATGGTGGAAAGTGTTGTTGATTAAGTATAAAGGAACTAATTGCAAAAAAAATGTAAAATCTATTGTTTGAGAGTTTAATTTAACAAAAAACTAATTAAAATGAATTTATAACAATAGGATAAAACAATGGTTCCTCTAGATTTCAGATTCAAAATAGACTTCAATTATGTGTTGATTGTTACAATCACATAGACATGATTGCATAACTCAATTATCGAGTGTGATTATCTAAAGACTACTTACTTCGATTGCGAAACAACGGAAGGTTATCATATAAATAATCAATTGTATCTCAATTGCTTGAATTCTCAGATTCTCAGAATTGAGTGAATTAGAAATAAGGTCAAGCAAATTCAATCGTTTACAATTCAATCAATCGAATCAAATGATAAAAACATCGAATGCTTAAAAAACCAAGTTCAAACACAATCATAAACACATAAAATCGTCTACTTACAAGAATCCTCCACCTGGAGGAAACCACAAAGAAGTTAGCCGTTTATCTCGGTGATTTGATATTCAGAGGCTTGAACAATGGTTCATTCATCTTCGATAGATTGATTTGGTAAGAAAGATGATGGAAGAGAAGTGAAATAATGTCCCAAAATCCCCTCCTAGGTCACAATTTTCGTCCCCAATGATGAATAATCTGTTAGGGTTATGAGAAACCCTTTTAAACTCGTTGACAAGTCAGCTTGTGCGTCATTGACCATTCCTGCCGTAGCCTACAGTCCTTTGGTCGTAGGTTACGGTATGTACCTGTTGTTGAAATCACATGAAGCCAGCCGTAGCCTACACCTTGGCCCGTAGATTACGGTTCAACTTTGCAGATTCCTTTTAACTCACAAGAGCTGGTCGTAGGTTACGGTGTGACAACTCGTAATTCGGACCTACCTTGTGTAACGTATGTGAACGTGTTGTGATTATGGGAAGATTTAATGTAACGTGATATTATTTAATGTGATGTGAATGTGTCTTGTGATGTTTGTATACTTATAAATGATCCGATCGCACAACACTACACACAAGCCGATTGGGCTTTGCATTACACACAACCACACAAGCCGATTGGGCTTTGCATTAGTAATCGGACAAGGGGCAGCCCAAGTGAGGGCCGGCCCACTCCTCTTATGCGTACAAACACCCATCTCTAGGGTAGTTTCCCCATTTGTTGTTACAACACTCATTTACACAAAACCCTAGTGCTTATTCTCTCTCTCAACACACGACGGCAACACTCTTGGCAAGCGAAGATCTTGTTCACCAATCGGACCACTCTCTTCCCTTGTTTGATTCTAACCGGTTAGTGTTTTGTTATGCTTACTTGACTGAATGATGTTATGATTCCACGTTTTGTCTTAGCCGGTTAGAGTTGATTGTATGAATCGTTTACATGTTGTGTAATATGATCGGATTGAGTGTATGATGGTTAATCTGTTGCTATGTGATGATCTTGTTAGTGATTAGGGCTCTCATTAGTTGTTATTATCATATGTTACGCACGGAATCATGATGAAATAATAAGTAATCGGCCGCATGTTCATCGATAGAATAGTGTTCATGATATGATATGATTAGGGTTATGTGAATTGGTTGTAACAAACCTTGTTTGATCGAAATCTAGTAAGCCTTGAAACTGAAAGTTGTTAATTGATTTCAAAAATTGGAAACTGATAAAGAATTGTAACCGGTTGCTTAAATCATGGAAATAACAAAACTAATCACACAAAGGGGGCCTGATCGCACAAAGCGGTTCCCGATCGCACAAGGCTTGTCTAATCGGGCCCGTGTTCATAGCCCATGTTGAACTGTTGTTACTGGGCCGGACTGCCCAAAACCCCACTCGCACAAGGCCTCCTGTCGTACAAGAGGTCCTGATCGCACAACTGGCCGGGTCGCACAACTCAATTCAATCGCACAAGGCCACTGTTGGGCCGAGCCTGCTGTTGTGTCGCACAAGCTGAATTGTTGTTCAACCGATTGGGCTTTCAAGCCCAAACCTGATCGCACAAGTCCATCCGATCGCACATGATGTCTGGATCGCACAAGTTGTATTATCTTGATAGCTGTTGGGCCGCACTTGTATGCTAAACGTTTATATATTGGGCCGGGCTTATTGGACCGCACAACATGCTGTGGATCGCACAAGGATGTGCCGATCGCACAACATGTTGGGCCGGATGTTATTGGGCTGAATTAATTATTTGCACAATGCTGAATGGATTGTATGACTGTTAAGTGTTGCCATGATCTACGTGCTCATAACGTGTTAATTTATGTGAAACATACGTACAATACTTGAACCCAACCTGACTTGTACGGTAATCCTGTTAGGACGTGATTGACCACTTTTAATTCAAGTAACTTTGGTATAATCTGCCGAGCAAACCAAGGTGAGTTCATTGCATTTTCTCAAGCATGCGTCCCGGTGGTTTGGGACAACTGGCAAACATTTGGAAGGGAAACTTGGGGTAAACAACTGAAACATAGAAACAATCATCTACCGGATTGCCTGTTAGGCAATGGGGTAATTAGTTGATAGCGCTATTAGGTTTGGCACCCTCACACCGGGCCGTAAGGACGGGCGTGAACTAATTACTGGGACAACTTGTAACACGGATATAAGACCTCCTACAGCTTGTCAAGGTTGTTTGATACCTTGCCTTTGACCAATGCCTGTAAGGCATTGGGGTTAGGCATTCCCATCATTGACGCTGCATACGGTACAATAAACGAATTAACAACGATATCAGAACCAAACAACGAGTTGATTTAACTAATATCTGGTAACTTCACACGTAAGCAACACCTTGAACTCACCTGCGTAGTCTGACACACTTGTTTGCATGCTTGTAGGTCGTTAACTTTGGAACATGGACTTGCTATCTGGGCGTGCTGAAGGGGTCATGGATTGAAGCTGCTGGATTATTTATAATGGATACATTGGTTTTAAGTTTATTTTGAAACGATTACTAAACGACTTATCATTTGCTTCCGCTACATAACTCTTGGAAATTAATATTGTCTTTGACATCTAATCTTGACGATTAATGACATGTTTTATTTAAGTATCTACTAATGGTTCAATGTGATTGGTGGCTAAGACTCTGATGTGTAACACGCCTCGCGGGGTTTCCGCAGGTGGTATTTTGGGGGTGTTACAGTTTGGTATCAGAGCCACTGGTTATAGTGAACTAGGTTTTAAAACGTTTTGTAAAACCAGACTATAACCGAACAACTTCGAAAATCGATCATGACACTCAGCACCAGATTGCAAGGTTCGTTTCTCTCTCACTTTATACAGTATTTGCTTAGCAGTCACACACCCACAACGTATATGAACTGAAACGTTTAACACCATAGTGACTTGATAGTGTGACACTACTCTTCGACTCATGTAAACCATAGAACTGTGATATCATCTGTTGTGTTGTTTGAACGGGGGAAACTTCGAGCGCAAGCTAAGAGGCACTGAGATAAGCATGCAAATTGCCTTATTATTATGGGTGCACACTTAATAATAACGCGGGGTGCATGCAAGTCCCAGTGAGGCTTATCGAGCGTGAGAAGGGTTCTGCCTTACTATGTGTGAACTTGGTAGTACGTGAATACCAGTATGATACTTGACTCCTGTTCTGTTTCGATTTCTAAATCGGTTTATTCCCCACTATAGAAACATGAGTGGACGAGGACACGGACGTGGCAACATCAACATGACTCAGGCTGAGTTGACTGACCTAATCAATACCCGCGTGGCTGAGGCCCTAGCAGCCTATCAAGCTGGTACGGAATGTACCAAGTACTCTTTACTCTTATACCACGTACACGTCTTTTCATTCCTGTAATGTGTTTCCTCCCGTTATTTAGGTCAACAAGCGCAACCTCAACCTAACCAGCCTGCGTGTACGTTCAAAATGTTTATGGACTGCAAGCCACAGACCTTCACCGGGACTGAAGGGGCTGTGGGACTCCAAAGATGGTTCGAAAAAGCAGAGTCCGTGTTTGCTATCTGTAACTGTCCCGCTGGGGACAGGGTGAAATATGTTGCGGGTACCTTGGCTGATGGTGCCCTAACATGGTGGAACGCCCAAGTGCAGTTGTTGGGCATTGAGGCAGCGAATGCCACAACTTGGGAAGATTTTAAAGAACTGATCAGGGAGGAGTACTGTCCTCGGGACGAGGTCCAGAAGTTGGAAAACGAATACTACGACTTGAAGATGGTTGGATCTGAAGTCGAAGCGTATGTGAAGCGATCATATGAACTGGCCGACATGTGCCCAAACTTGTCCCGGCCTATGTCTCGGAGGATTGAGTTATTCATCAAAGGGTTGCCTCCGCGTGTGAAGAGCTTGGTCACTGCAGCCCACCTCAATGATTTGACACAGATCGTTCGTCTGACTCACAAGATTGTGGATCAAGAGGTGGAAAGCAATTCGTTACCCCCGCGTATTTCGGCCACTAAAGCTGCTACACCCACTGCCACTGCGTCCGCTAATGATAACAAGCGGAAGTGGAGTGATTATGACAAGGCATCCAGTGCTGGCCAGACTCAGAAAAGGCCAGACAACAGCAACCGCAACATCAGCCAGTCGTCTTCTGTCAATCAAGGCCAGGGAAGTGGTCAAAGTCAGGGCTCGTATGCAGGGAAGAAACCACAGTGTAATAAGTGTGGCTACCATCATTTCGGGCCATGTAGTCGCACATGTCGCAGGTGTGGTAAAATGGGCCATGAGGCCAAGGATTGTAGGGCCTCACAGCCCAAACACCAGCAGCAACAGAACCAGCAGAATCAGAGACAACAGGGACAACCACCACAGCAGAACCAGTGTTTCAGGAAGGGGTGCTTTCAGTGTGGTGATGAGGGCCACTTTAAGCGGGATTGTCCTCAGTTAAACCAGAACGCCAACGACAACAACCGCCCGAATAACAACAATGCTGGAAACAACAACAACAACGGCAACAACGGGGGTAATGGTGCTCGGGGCAGAGTGTTTCAGCTTGGAGCAGGGGATGCCAGAAATGACGGCAATGTTGTAACTGGTACGTTTCCTGTTAACGATCGTATTGCTTCTATATTATTTGATTCGGGTGCCGATTGGAGTTACGTGTCCCTAGAGTTTAGTCAACGATTAGGGATAACCCCAACACCTTTAGAGGTTAGACAAATAGTGGAACTAGCAGATGGTAAGACGATAGAAGCCTCAAATGTCCTTTTTGGATGCAAACTAGATCTCGTGGGTCAGGTGTTTGACATTGACCTCCTTCCCGTTACGCTCGGTAGTTTTGACATAGTGGTAGGCATGGATTAGTTGTCCAAGCACCAAGCAGAAATTCTATGTAAGGAGAAGATTGTGCGTATTCCTCTCCCTGATGGAGAGCCACTGTTAGTTCAAGGACATCGTAGTGGGACGATGGTTGGGATTATCACGGCCATGCGTGCACAACAGTATCTACAAAAGGGGTATCCTGCACTATTAGCGTTAGTTACCAACGCTCAGTCTAAAGAAAGTAAGATCGAGGATCTACCGGTGGTGCGAGAATTCGCTGATGTGTTCCCAGAGGAACTACCAGGGTTACCTCCTCACCGTCAAGTAGAATTTCAGATTGATCTTGCACCGGGAGCGGCCCCAATTGCTCGAGCTCCTTACCGTTTAGCACCTGGAGAGTTACAGGAACTGTCCAATCAATTGCAGGAGTTGTTGGATAGGGGTTTCATTCGACCCAGTTCTTCGCCTTGGGGAGCCCCAGTTCTGTTCGTAAAAAAGAAAGACGGGTCATTCCGTATGTGTATCGACTATCGAGAACTCAACAAGGTGACCATTAAGAACCGCTATCCGTTACCACGCATCGACGACTTGTTCGACCAGTTGCAAGGGTCAAGCTTCTATTCAAAGATCGACTTAAGGTCGGGTTATCACCAGGTAAGGGTTAGGGAAGAGGATGTTCCCAAGACAGCCTTTCGAACACGCTACGGACACTATGAGTTTTTGGTCATGCCGTTTGGATTGACCAATGCACCAGCAGTTTTCATGGATCTCATGAACCGCGTATGCAAGCCATATCTCGACGAGTTTGTTATAGTGTTTATTGACGACATCTTAGTCTATTCCAAGAACAAGGAAGATCACGAGCGTCACCTACGTCTCATCTTGGAACTCTTGAGAAGGGAACAGCTGTATGCGAAGTTTTCTAAGTGCGACTTTTGGATTCGGGAAGTGCATTTCCTTGGGCACGTTGTTAACGAGAAAGGGATACATGTGGACCCTGCGAAGGTGGATGCAGTTAAGAATTGGGCGGCACCAAAGACTCCGTCTGAGGTGCGTCAATTTCTTGGTCTCGCTGGATACTATCGAAGGTTTATTAAAGACTTCTCGAAAATCGCGCAACCTCTCACCTCACTGACACAGAAGAACACGGCATACTCTTGGGGAACGAAGCAGGAAGAGGCCTTCCAGTTGTTAAAGCAGAAACTTTGCAGTGCACCGATCTTGTCATTACCAGAGGGTACCAAAGATTTTGTGGTATATTGTGACGCGTCAATTCAGGGTCTCGGTTGCGTGTTGATGCAACGCGAGAAGGTAATCGCTTATGCTTCTCGTCAGCTGAAGGTGCACGAGAAGAACTACACGACACACGACTTGGAGCTAGGAGCGGTGGTATTTGCGTTGAAGATTTGGAGGCACTATCTGTACGGTACCAAATGCACCATCTACACCGACCATAGGAGTCTCCAGCACATCTTCGACCAGAAAGAGTTGAATATGCGACAACGGCGATGGGTGGAGTTATTGAACGATTATGAATGCGCCATCAAGTATCATCCGGGCAAGGCGAACGTTGTAGCTGACGCCCTCAGCAGAAAGGATAATGCACCTAGGCGTGTACGAGCATTGCAACTCACAATCCAGTCCAACCTTCCTTCCCAGATACGAGACGCTCAGTTAGAAGCGTTAAAACCAGAGAATGTTCGAGCTGAAGCTTTGCGTGGCTCGAGACAACGACTAGAACAAAAGGGAGACGGCGCTTATTACGTAACTGGACGCATTTGGGTCCCACTCTTTGGCAACTTACGAGAACTTGTAATGGAGGAGGCACACAAATCACGCTACT
The DNA here is from genome assembly GCF_002127325.2 of Helianthus annuus. NCBI lineage: Eukaryota > Viridiplantae > Streptophyta > Magnoliopsida > Asterales > Asteraceae > Helianthus > Helianthus annuus. The sequence continues at coordinate 87,331,564 of NC_035440.2, forward strand.
CTATACATCCTGGATCAGATAAGATGTACCATGACTTGAAAACTACCTACTGGTGGCCCAGCATGAAGGCTCATATAGCAACCTACGTCAGCAAATGTTTGACTTGTGCTAAAGTCAAAGCAGAACATCAAAAACCCTCAGGTCTACTGCAGCAACCAGAGATACCCACATGGAAGTGGGAGCAGATCGCTATGGATTTCGTGACAGGACTACCAAGAACTCAGGCTGGGAACTACACTATTTGGGTGATTGTTGATCGCCTCACGAAATCAGCACACTTCCTAGCAATCAAGGAAACAGACAAGTTTTCTCAGCTGGCAGCAGTGTATCTTAAGGAAGTGGTTTCTAGGCATGGAGTGCCAACTTCTATCATTTCGGACCGTGATCCGCGTTTCACTTCAGAGTTATGGCAGTCAATGCATAAATCGTTTGGTTCCCAACTCGACATGAGTACCGCTTATCACCCACAGACGGATGGTCAAAGCGAGCGCACCATCCAGACACTTGAAGATATGCTTCGGGCATGCGTACTCGACTTTGGAAAAGGATGGGAAAAGCACCTACCGTTGATAGAATTCTCCTACAACAACAGCTACCATTCAAGTATTAAGGCAGCTCCGTTCGAAGCACTGTACGGACGGAAATGTCGTTCACCCCTCTGTTGGCATGAGGTGGGTGATAGCCAGATCACAGGCCCTGAGTTTGTCCTTGAAGCATCGGAAAGCATTGTGCAGATCAGAAACCGTATGGCCGCAGCTCGCGACCGTCAGAAAAGCTACGCTGACAAGCGCAGTAAACCGCTGGAATTCGAAGTTAATGACCGCGTTATGTTAAAGGTTTCACCCTGGAAGGGTGTGGTACGTTTTGGGAAACGCGGCAAACTAAACCCTCGTTATGTAGGACCATTCAAAATTTTAGAACGGATTGGAAAGGTGGCCTACAGATTGGAATTACCTGCTGAGTTGGGTAATGTCCATGATGTATTTCACGTATCGCAGCTAAAGAAGTGTTTGGTTGATGAAACACTAGTAGTACCATTTCAAGAGCTGAAGATAAACGACAAATTGCAGTTTGTCGAAGAACCCATTGAAATTATGGATCGGGAAGTTAAAGTTCGTAAGCACAGCCGCATACCGATTGTGAGAGTTCGTTGGAACTCAAGACGGGGTCCAGAGTTCACGTGGGAACGCGAGGACCAGATGAAACTTAAGTATCCACATTTGTTGCCCACAGATCAGGCAGAACCTAGCAAACTTAATGTTGATGCAACTAGTGAATTTCGGGACGAAATTCCCATTCAAGTGGGGGATGATGTGACACCCCAAGAAAACTAGTGATCCATATAGCTTACGTTAGTGAGTGCGTACCAAATTTCGGGACGAAATTTCCTTTTAGTTGGGGATACTGTGACAACTCGTAATTCGGACCTACCTTGTGTAACGTATGTGAACGTGTTGTGATTATGGGAAGATTTAATGTAACGTGATATTATTTAATGTGATGTGAATGTGTCTTGTGATGTTTGTATACTTATAAATGATCCGATCGCACAACACTACACACAAGCCGATTGGGCTTTGCATTACACACAACCACACAAGCCGATTGGGCTTTGCATTAGTAATCGGACAAGGGGCAGCCCAAGTGAGGGCCGGCCCACTCCTCTTGTGCGTACAAACACCCATCTCTAGGGTAGTTTCCCCATTTGTTGTTACAACACTCATTTACACAAAACCCTAGTGCTTATTCTCTCTCTCAACACACGACGGCAACACTCTTGGCAAGCGAAGATCTTGTTCACCAATCGGACCACTCTCTTCCCTTGTTTGATTCTAACCGGTTAGTGTTTTGTTATGCTTACTTGACTGAATGATGTTATGATTCCACGTTTTGTCTTAGCCGGTTAGAGTTGATTGTATGAATCGTTTACATGTTGTGTAATATGATCGGATTGAGTGTATGATGGTTAATCTGTTGCTATGTGATGATCTTGTTAGTGATTAGGGCTCTCATTAGTTGTTATTATCATATGTTACGCACGGAATCATGATGAAATAATAAGTAATCGGCCGCATGTTCATCGATAGAATAGTGTTCATGATATGATATGATTAGGGTTATGTGAATTGGTTGTAACAAACCTTGTTTGATCGAAATCTAGTAAGCCTTGAAACTGAAAGTTGTTAATTGATTTCAAAAATTGGAAACTGATAAAGAATTGTAACCGGTTGCTTAAATCATGGAAATAACAAAACTAATCACACAAAGGGGGCCTGATCGCACAAAGCGGTTCCCGATCGCACAAGGCTTGCCTAATCGGGCCCGTGTTCATAGCCCATGTTGAACTGTTGTTACTGGGCCGGACTGCCCAAAACCCCACTCGCACAAGGCCTCCTGTCGTACAAGAGGTCCTGATCGCACAACTGGCCGGGTCGCACAACTCAATTCAATCGCACAAGGCCACTGTTGGGCCGAGCCTGCTGTTGTGTCGCACAAGCTGAATTGTTGTTCAACCGATTGGGCTTTCAAGCCCAAACCTGATCGCACAAGTCCATCCGATCGCACATGATGTCTGGATCGCACAAGTTGTATTATCTTGATAGCTGTTGGGCCGCACTTGTATGCTAAACGTTTATATATTGGGCCGGGCTTATTGGACCGCACAACATGTTGTGGATCGCACAAGGATGTGCCGATCGCACAACATGTTGGGCCGGATGTTATTGGGCTGAATTAATTATTTGCACAATGCTGAATGGATTGTATGACTGTTAAGTGTTGCCATGATCTACGTGCTCATAACGTGTTAATTTATGTGAAACATACGTACAATACTTGAACCCAACCTGACTTGTACGGTAATCCTGTTAGGACGTGATTGACCACTTTTAATTCAAGTAACTTTGGTATAATCTGCCGAGCAAACCAAGGTGAGTTCATTGCATTTTCTCAAGCATGCGTCCCGGTGGTTTGGGACAACTGGCAAACATTTGGAAGGGAAACTTGGGGTAAACAACTGAAACATAGAAACAATCATCTACCGGATTGCCTGTTAGGCAATGGGGTAATTAGTTGATAGCGCTATTAGGTTTGGCACCCTCACACCGGGCCGTAAGGACGGGCGTGAACTAATTACTGGGACAACTTGTAACACGGATATAAGACCTCCTACAGCTTGTCAAGGTTGTTTGATACCTTGCCTTTGACCAATGCCTGTAAGGCATTGGGGTTAGGCATTCCCATCATTGACGCTGCATACGGTACAGTAAACGAATTAACAACGATATCGGAACCAAACAACGAGTTGATTTAACTAATATCTGGTAACTTCACACGTAAGCAACACCTTGAACTCACCAGCGTAGTCTGACACACTTGTTTGCATGCTTGTAGGTCGTTAACTTTGGAACATGGACTTGCTATCTGGGCGTGCTGAAGGGGTCATGGATCGAAGCTGCTGGATTATTTATAATGGATACATTGGTTTTAAGTTTATTTTGAAACGATTACTAAACGACTTATCATTTGCTTCCGCTACATAACTCTTGGAAATTAATATTGTCTTTGACATCTAATCTTGACGATTAATGACATGTTTTATTTAAGTATCTACTAATGGTTCAATGTGATTGGTGGCTCAGACTCTGATGTGTAACACGCCTCGCGGGGTTTCCGCAGGTGGTATTTTGGGGGTGTTACATACGGTATACCCACCGTAGCCTACAGCGGGATTGCCTACTCTCTTTCTTTCACATATTCATCTTTCATTAAATGACCAAGAAGCCCCTGGACTTTATTCTTTCACGTTTCTTGT